>NC_083870.1:82927471-83235804 GCF_032452875.1 Bos javanicus
TTGTTTGCACATCTCTTGACTTTGTTTAGAAGACAGGAGATGTCCAATCTTTAAAGCTGTACTTTGGGACCATTCTGATTTAGTTTAAACTTTATGGAAGAATTGTTGGCCTGGTTTATAGAATCTCTGAATGTGTCACTATGTGAGGCTGTGAAAAGTCTATCATACCCTTGTAAATAAGCAAGATCCTTATTAGTCCAGAATAATCTCAGAAACCATCTCTTTATTGGATTCCATCCTCCAGCTGTTAATAACAGCATCTCTGAAACAATTCACATATGTTCAAATGTTTAAAGAAACCTCTAGCTCAAAAATGTTGTGAAAGAAATTAGAAAAATTCTTTCGTCTATGATGAAGGGATACTTTGTGTACATTTTGGAGAATGAAATGGCAACCCACTCCAATATTCTTGCCTGGAGAATTCCATGACAGAGGAGCCTGGTGGGCTACAGTCCATGGGATCTCAAAGAGTTGGACACTACTGAGTGATTTTTTTTTAATGTGTATTTTCTAAAATGTCCATTTGTAGCATATTGTAAAATTTGAAATAGAACCTTTTTTAACCACAATTTTACTATCTTTGATATGATCCCACATGTTAAGTTCTCAGAAAATGCCATAATACAATTTACCCCTAGAACTGATGAGCTAACTGATTAAAATTAAATCAAAATATTACCTTCTCATCCATGCACATTCTCAAGGAAGACTGTTAAAACAACAGTAAAATCAAAACCATGTCTTGATTTCACAGTATGCAATTTTAAATACAATCACTTACAATTCTGAAATTCATAAACATTTCCTGAGCAGCTGTATACCTAGAAAATAATACTTTAATTAAAACTGTTAACCAAAGTATGCAGAACTGTACACTAAAAGCTTGACTTGGAAGGGCAGCAAAATAAACATATCAATCTAATAAAAGCAAAAGCATTATAGAGGTTCTTGTCCAAAAAAGGGGCCTGAAGAATTTAACTGACCCACATAAGTCAGTATGCTGCTGCTGCTGCTGCTGCTAAGTTGCTTCAGTCGTGTCCGACTCTGTGCGACCCTATGGACTGCAGCCTACCAGGCTCCTCCGTCCATGGGATTTTCCAGGCAAAAGTACTGGAGTGGGGTACTTTTCTTCTCCGATAAGTCAGCATAGGATATCAGAATTATTCCACTCATAGAGAACTCCATTGTAAGCTGCACCAACATTGAAACTAAATGAGAAAGATGTGCTCCTGGTGTAGAAGTTTATGAGGCCAAATATGTATCAGTAATATTCTTTGAATGCTTACATTGTGCCAGGCACTTTTATATGTATCCAGCCCCATAATAATCCTGTGAGATCAATGTCCCACTTTACAGAGGAAGAAACTGAGATGCAGAGAGGTTATATAACGCCCCACGTCAGTAAGCGGCAGAGTAGGAATCTGAACTCAAGTCCACAATCTTCATCATTATGCTCCACTCCTCTTAATACAGTTCTAAGTTTTTGTTTTGTCCTATTTTAGAAAGAAGAGGAGGGGAACCATGATATTTTCCTCTGCCTTTAAGCTGGCTGGGATGAAAGGAAATTATTCACAACAAACTTCTAAAATCACACTAAATAACTGGACAATTTTGGTTTTCACAGCTTTAAATCAAAGCTGAAACTAAGCCACCCAGATGTCATTTTGGAGATTGTATAAGTAGTTTTTAAACAATCGATTCCGTTTTTTTAACATCCAAAGTAAGGCATGCTGGTAATGCAGGTGATGAGGAGCTTTATGAAATTATTTTAAGGCTGGTTTAAAAAATGTTCAGTCATATTACAGAAAGAAACACATTAAAAAATGATGGTAAAGTCTGGAAGGTCAAATACACAGGTCTGATTGTCCTTGCTTCCCTGTATAATTGCAGATTCACTCCCTGGATGTTTTTTGTTTTTTTTTTTTTAATTTATTTATTTTAGTTGGAGGCTAATTACTTTACAATATGGTAGTGGGTTTTGCCATACTGCTTTCTTCTCTAACTTATACTTGCTGGAAGTTTTTCTTTTATCAAAAACCAATTCATTGATACTTAACTGAATATGGCACTGTGAACTTTTCATAATGAGAATTAACACACACACACATACACCAGGTGGGTATGGACCTCTACCGTAAGAATTGCCTGTTTATGTGGTTGGTTTACATATTATTAAACCACCCATCTGATCTCTAACGGCAGCCCTGCTGACACTGTCTGACCCAGTTTGACAATCTGGATAGAAATTGTAGGGTTGGCTGTTCAATGGCTGTGACTTTTAACAGCACTGCTTTTGGGCCTCAAATCAATTCTCTCTGTTTACAGACCATTTCACAGCCCTTTACCTGCAACATCACTTGTGTCAGTCCCATAAATACTTTGGTGTATATAATGCTTGAATTAGCATAATGGTTTAGGCTCCGAGCTCTTAGTCCAAAGAAGGACGCGTCAACATGTTCTCTTCACTTAAGCAATTAAGAGCCATTATGCTGCTTCAGTGGAAATATCATCAAGGTTAAAGACAATCCCAAACAGCCCTCTCACCTTTTTATTCTAAGTCTAATAAATGAGGCATAGAAATTGAAATGTTAGTAAACAGTCCTACTTGCAAGCTCTTTTTGGATCATGCTTAATCAGACCCTCGTACACCAGACGTTTACAAGAGTCAGAAATACATACAGAAATGTATGTATTGGATTGTTCATTTCATGCAAGAAAATTGAGTTTGCTGATTTAATTTCAAAGTCACAATGAACACTGATTTATTTTGCTAGCCTTTTAACATTTTAGCAACTTTTCAGAAAAATTATTTCTAGGCTTTTATTATTTGATATGGCAAAAGTTACATTTTTAAAGCTGACAATGTTGTGATTTTAAAACCAAAGGATATTTCCAAGGTCTTTCTATACTTTTTAGATTTTTAAAATTACTTTACTGAGGTATAATTTGCATATATTAAATTCAACCTTAAGTTGAATTTATACAATATATGTATACAATTGTGTAATCGTCACTACAACCAAGATACAGAATGTTTCCATAACCTGAAAACGCTCCCTTGGCCCTTTTGCGGTCAATCTTCTTCCCACATCCCTGATAAGCAATGATCTGCTTTGATCACTAGTCTTACCTTTTCTAGAATTTCATACACATAGAATCAGGTGATATCTAGTGTTTCATGTTTGGCTTCCAATATTTCTTTATTCTTTTTCCTCTGTATTTTGTGTGCTAAGTTGTGTCCGACTCTGTGTGACCCTATAAATTACAGTCTGCCAGACTCCTCTGTCCATGAGATTCTCCAGGCAAGAATACTGCAGTGGATTGCCATTTCCTCCTCCAGGGGGTCTTCCCAACCCAGGGATTGAACCCCCCATCTCCTATGTCTCTTACATTGGCAGGCGGGTTCTTTACCACTAGCGCCATCTGGGAGCAGTGAGAAGCTAATGCAGGAAATGTAAGTTGAATCCTGGCCTCACCATGTCTAGCTCAATGACCTTGACCAAGTTATTTAAATTCTCTGGGTCTTAGTTTCCTCTTCTGTAGAATGGAGATAAAACCTCCATGTGGTTTGGCTGGGGTGGGGGGGGGTGGGTATAAATAAATCTCCACATGTACTTAGGTAAAGCATCCAGAAAGTGCTCAGTAAATATTAGTTCCTTAGACTGGTCATGCTCTCCAGTCATTTTTCAGTAGTTACCTACTACATGTCTCACTAGGATTGAAACCAGTGACTGAATTCAGGGCACAAGGAGATGTTTTCAGGTTTTGGAAATATTCTGTATCCTGATTGTAATGATAATTACACAACTGTATACATTTGTCAAAACTCAAGCTATAATCTTAAAATTGAATTTTACTATTGAAGCCCAGCTTGAAGGATTTTGAGCATTACCTTACTAGCATGTGAAATGAGGGCAGTTGTGCAGTAGTTGAACATTCTTTGGTATTGCCTTTCCTTGGGATTGAAATGAAACCTGACCTTTTCCAGTCCTAGGAACATTGTTGAGTTTTCTGAATTTCCTGGCATATTGATAGAAGGCAGTTGTGAGAAATAGACTCACATACATAGAAAACAAATATATGTTTACCAAAGAGGAAAGCGTGGTGGGGAAGGGATTAATTAAGAGTTTGGGATTAGCAGATACAAACTACTATACATAAAATAGATCAACAATGAGGTCCTATTGTTAGCATAGGGAACTATATTCAATATCATGTGATAAACGATAATGGAAAAGAATATGAAAAAGAATATATATATATGTATTTATATACTTATATATACAAGAGTACATCATGAGAAACGCTGGGCTGGAAGAAGCACAAGCTGGAATCAAGATTGCCGGGAGAAATATCAACAACCTCAGATATGCAGATGACACCACCCTTATGGCAGAAAGTGAAGAGGAACTCAAACGCCTCTTGATGAAAGTGAAAGAGGAGAGTGAAAAAGTTGGCTTAAAGCTCAACATTCAGAAAACTAAGATCATGGCATCTAGTCCCATCACTTCATGGGAAATAGATAGGGAAACAGTGGAAATAGTGGCTGACTTTATTTTTCTGGGCTCCAAGATTGCTGCAGATGGTGACTGCAGCCATGAAATTAAAAGATGCTTACTCCTTGGAAGGAAAGTTATGACCAACCTAGATAGTATATTGAAAAGCAGAGACATTACTTTGTCAACAAAGGTCTGTCTAGTCAAGGCTATGGTTTTTCCAGTGGTCATGTATGGATGTGAGAGTTGGACTGTGAAGAAAGCTGAGCGCCAAAGAATTGATGCTTTTGAAGTGTGGTGTTGGAGAAGACTCTTGAGAGTCCCTTGGACTGCAAAGAGATCCAACCACTCCATCCTAAAGGAGATCAGCCCTGGGATTTCTTTGGAAGGAATGATGCTAAAGGTGAAACTCCAGTACTTTGGCCACCTCATGCGAAGAGTTGACTCATTGGAAAAGACCCTTATGCTGGGAGGGATTTGGGGCAGGAGGAGAAGGGGACGACAGAGGATGAGATGGCTGGATGGCATCACCGACTTGATGGACATGAGTTTGAGTGAACTCTGGGAGTTGGTGATGGGCAGGGAGGCCTGGCGTGCTGCGGTTCATGGGGTCGCAAAGAGTCAGACACGACTGAGCGACTGAATTGAACTGAACTGAACTGATAACTGAATCACTCTGATATACACCAGAAACTAACACAACATTTTAAATCAACTATGCTTCAATTAAGAAAGAAAGATATGGTGCAATTAGCTAGAAAAATTAGTGTAAGAGAGAGCCTTGCATGTGTGTGTCTGTGTGTATGTAAAAGAGAGAAAATACAGTTAAGTGACATTGTATTTACCATCTTGAACTAACAGCTTCAAAATACCATACATAAAGAAAACATGAAAGAAAATCTGAGCTCAAAAACAGTGTATTGAAGCATCACTGGCTCTGGGATACCTTCCCCAACTCCGACCAACATCCCATCCTGAGTTTGGTGTTCCTTTCTTGTGTTCTGATGTTACTCGTCCCTACCTCTTTCATACCGCATTTCAGTTATCACACTGCATTTCAGTTACTGGTCCATGTGCCTGGTGTTCATCCTGTTTAAAAGACTATGCAGTCCTTGAAGAGAAGGACCTTTTCTTTGTGTCTTTATATTCCCTGTACCCTGAGCAGCCCTCAGTAGGATCAATGAATAAATGAGATCTTAATCACATTACCTCCATTTATAACATTACAGAAAAACATTTATCCCAAGCTTTCTTTTAATAGTGATTTGGGTCCAATGTATATGAGAATCTGAAGTAATAAGAGAGCCACTACTCCTAATCAGAAGTAATAAGTGGCCTGAAAAAATGATCACCAAAGAGAAGATAAGAAATACAGTGGGAGGAGAGGGCATAGTGAAGAGAAGTGTCTTGAATCCTCCACTTCCTGAATTTCTGGTTTGGGCAAACTGTGCCACAGGAGTTCTGAGCCCAGGTTTCAGAGCCAGAACTCTAGGTTTAGATTTCAGACCTGCCAAACCATGACCTTGAACTTGTTACTTAGCCTTACCTGAGTTTTAGTTCACCTGTGACTCTGCTTATCATCCATACAATGTGTGTGTGTGTGTGTGTGTGTGTGTGTGTGTGTGCGTGTATGCGCTCAGTCATGTCTGCCTCTTTGCGACTCCATGGGGCTTTAGTCCACCAGGCTCCTCTGTCCGTGGAATTTTCTAGGCAAGAATGCTGGAGCAGGTTGCCATTCCCTACTCCAGGGAATCTTCCCAACCGAGAAATCAAAGCTGCGTGTCTTGGATCTTCTGCATCAGCAGGCGGATTCTTTACCACTGTGGCACCCAGGAAGCCCATCTGTACAATATAGGAAACAGTATTATATGTCCTTCACAGGGCGTCTGTGGAATTGAATGAGATGATATGTATAAAATGCCAGCACAGTGCCTGGCACGTTGTGAGCAGTCACAAATGTTCATCTTCTAGCATTTTTCAAGAATTTAGCTCTGGAGTTAAACAGACTAGGTTTGAATTTCAAATCACTCCAATTCAGGCACCCATTATCTGTGTGAACTGCGACAAGCTGTTGCTTTTTTCTCTTTTTTTGGCCACACACACAGCTTGTGAGATCTTAGAGATCTCAGTTCGCCAGCCAGGGATTGAACCCAGGTCCTTGGCAGTGAGAACAAGGAGTCCTAACCTTTGCACCAGCAGGGAATTCCCCTTGACAAACTACTTATAACCTGAGGTTCCCAAACTGAAAAATGAGGACAGTAACAATATTCTGCCAGAGGGTTATTTTGAGGATTGAAGTGAAGTGAAGTCGCTCAGTTGTGTCTGACTCTCTTCCTTTTGAGGATTAAATAAGTTTAATAGCTTGCATCCTGACTGGCACATGAAGTGAAGTGAAGTGAAAGTCACCCATTCGTGTCTGACTGTTTTCAACCCCATGGACTATACAGTCCATGGAATTCTTTAGGCCAGAATACTGGAGTTGGTAGCCATTCCCTTCTCCAGGGGCTCTTTCCAACCCAGGGATTGAACCCAGGTCTCCCGCATTGCAGGTGGACTCTTTACCAGCTGAGCCACAAGGGAAACCTATAGTAAATGCTCAATAAAGATTAGTAATAATCCTAGCCCAGCAGCATTTAATTCTACTGTAACTACATGAGCCCTACCCTCAGCAAGAAGGTTTTGAGGTCAAAGGCCTGGGTTTTGTTTTTCTGCTACCACTTATGTTGAGATATAACTGACATACAGCAGTGTGTAAGTTTTAAGGCATGCAGCATAATTTTACTTACACACATCATGAAATGATTACCAGACATTTGGTGAACATCTATAATCTCATAAAGATGCAAAATTAAAGAAACAGAAAAATAATTTTGTTCCGTGTGACAAGGAATTTACTCTCTTAACAACTTTTATATATAGCATACAGCAGTGCTAATTTTATTTATCCCACTGTACATTACCTTCCTAGTCCTTGCTTATCTGGAAGTTTGTACATCTTGACTGACTGCATCCCATTCTCCTATCCCCATACTCTGCCTCTGGGAACCACAAATCTGATCTCTTTTTCTATGTGTGTTTGTTTGTTTGTTTGTGAAGTATAGTCGACCTACAACACTATTTTAGTTCATCTTACATAACATAGTGATGCAGTATTTCATACATTTCAAAATGATCACCACAATCTAGTTACCATCCCTTTCCATGTAAAGATACAGTGTAATTACTGACTATATTCCTCACACTATACAATTCATACCCAAGACTAAGTGACTGGGGATCTTAATGTGGCTTTGCCAATCTCCCAATTGCATACAAGGCACCTAGCCTCCCTAAATCTTCTTTCACCTGTAACATGGAAATAATCCTCACCTCACTGTTTTGTTGGGAAGATTAACTGAGACCTTATGCAGTTAGGTACCGGATAGATATGTGTTCTTTTGAATAAATTTTAGTTTCCAAGCCACTGTGTTCTCCCAGTCAGGCACAATTTCCCTTTTCTTTCTACTTATCCAGGAATCCTGTACCCTTCAAGACACACCTACAAACCCCACCTCATTCTGGAAGCTTCTCATGTTGCCCACCCTGATCTCACAAAGGTCTCATGTACTGTTTTTATTTTGCTGATTCTGTAAACTAGTCTTGTCTCTCCAACTGGACCAATTAAACTGAGTCATAGAACCCTCTGATAATCAGATATTTCTTTGACTCTTCCCTCAAAGATATTCACATATATATGGAATAGAAAGGGAATAAAGAGAAAGCAACACAATTATTGAAGTAGGGAGGAAATATAGATAGAATTTAGAGTACAGCTAGAGATCAGTTTAGAGTAAAAGAGATAAACCCTTCATCCAAGACAGAAGAATAGCAATATTGGGTTGGCCAAAAAGTTTGTTCAGGTTTTTCCATAAGATGATATGGAAAATCCAAACAAACTTTTTGGCCAAAAAGAATGCTCAAACTACCGCACAATTGCACTCATCTCGCATGCTAGTAAAGTAATGCTCAAAATTCTCCAAGCCAGGCTTCAGCAATACATGAACTCTGAACTTCCAGATGTTTAAGCTGGTTTTAGAAAAGGTAGAGGAACCAGAGATCAAATTGCCAACATTGCTGGATCATCGAAAAAGCAAGAGAGTTCCAGAAAAACATCTATTTCTTCTTTATTGACTACACCAAAGCCTTTGACTGTGTGGATCACAATAAACTGTGGGAAATTCTGAATGAGATGGGAATACCAGACCACCTGACTTGCCTCTTGAGAAACCTGTATGCAGGTCAGAAAGCAACAGTCAGAACTGGACATGGAACAACAGACTGGTTCCAAATAGGAAAAGGAGTACGTCAAGGCTGTATACTGTCACCCTGCTTATTTAACTTATATGCAGAGTACATCATAAGAAACGCTGGGCTGGAAGAAGCACAAGCTGGAATCAAGATTGCCGGGAGAAATATCAATAACCTCAGATATGCAGATGACACCACCCTAATGGCAGAAAGTGAAGAAGAACTAAAGAGCCTCTTGATGAAAGTGAAAGTGGAGAGTGAAAAAGTTGGCTTAAAGCTCAACATTCAGAAGACGAAGATCATGGCATCTGGTCCCATCAGTTCAGTTCAGTTCAGTTCAGTTGCTCAGTCATGTCGGACTCTTTGCAACCCCATGAATCGCAGCATGCCAGGCCTCCCTGTCCATCACCAACTCCCGGAGTTCACTCAAACTCACATCCATCGTGTTGGTGATGCCATCCAGCCATCTCATCCTCTGTCGTCCCCTTCTCCTCCTGCCCCCAATCCCTCCCAGAATCAGGGTCTTTTCCAATGAGTCAACTCTTCACATGAGGTGGCCAAAGTACTGGAGTTTCAGCTTTAGAATCATTCCTTCCAAAGAAATCCCAGAACTGATCTCCTTTAGCATGGACTGGTTGGATCTCCTTGTGGTCCAAGGGACTCTCAAGGGTCTTCTCCAAAACCACAGTTCAAAAGCATCAATTCTTTGGCGCTCAGCCTTCTTCACAGTCCAACTCTCACATCCATACATGACCACTGGAAAAACCATAACCTTGACTAGACAGAGTTTTGTTGGCAAAGTAATGTCTCTGCTTTTGAATATCACTTCATGGCAAATAGATGGGGAAACAGTGGCTGACTTCACTTTTGGGGCTCAAAAATCACTGCAGATGATTTAAAAGACGCTTACTCCTTGGAAGGAAAGTTATGACCAACCTAGACAGCATATTAAAAGTCAGAGACATTACTTTGTCAACAAAGGTCCATCTAGTCAAGGCTATGGTTTTTCCAATGGTCATGTATACATGTGAGAGTTGGGTTATAAAGAAAGCTGAATGCTGAAGCACTGATGCTTTTGAACTGTGGTGTTGGAGAAGACTCTTGAGAGTCCCTTGAACTGCAAGGCGATCCAACCAGTCCATCCTAAAGGAGATCAGTCCTCGGTATTCATTGGAAGGACTGATGTTGAAGCTGAAACTCCAATACTTTGGCCACCTGATGCAAAGAGCTGACTCATTTGAAAAGACCCTGATGCTGGGCCAGATTGAGGGCAGGAGGAGATGGGGATGACAGAGGATGAGATAGTTGGATGGCATCACTGACTTAGTGGACATGGGTTTGGGTGGAGTCTGGGAATTGGTGATGGTCAGGGAGGCCTGGCGTGCTGTGTTTCATGGGGTCGCAAAGAGTCGGACATGATTAAGCAACTGAACTGAACTGAACTGAATATTTTGTGCCTAATGTGGAAGAGCCTCAATTTTCTCCAAGGAGCAGAGTGCAACAGTAAGAGTAAACAAAGAGGACATAGTGGGGTATGTGGGAGAAGAAGGGGTGGAGCAAGCACTGTGAGCCCTGCAGAAAAATAAATAATGGGACATGGAACACCAGAAACATTTATATATTTTCCATAAATATAAAATAGACAGTACCTATAATGTTTAGAGCATAGTCCAGAATGTACACCTATTTACTGGCTCTCTGAAATATAAAAAATATTTTCTTAGTAAAGTTAAACCTACAGATGGTATTGTGACAAAAAGAGGATAATAAGGTAATTTTTAAGTAAAAAAATACATGAAAGTTTGCAGATAATTCCAAGGTGCTATTAACCCCTGAAACCTCTGAAACAGATTATGATCTTCCTGAGGCCAGTGACTGTGTGACCCTCTTTGTATCTGGGGCTGAGTTTGAGTAAAGACTGGATAATGGACTGACTCATGTTCTTGCTCAGAAGATAAGTGGTGGCAAGCCCTTCTGGAAATGGGCAGGTACTGACCAGGGTGGAGGAGGGGGGGTCTTGATTGCAGCATCATGGTCTAACTTTTCCAAAGCAAAGCAACTTGAAATCTAAGGATAATACACAAGTATTGGAGCAGTAAATAGAAAGATGGGCAGGGAACCATGAGACTATTCCATTCCTACACCATAGATGTGTCCAGGCCACAGAAGCCAAAACAGTCCCTGGTCTCCTCTTGTTTTCAGACCCAGGTCATAACTTTTCCCTGGGCTTTGCAGCCTCTCATTTCGCCTTTTGGGCTGGATGCTTGGTCTGACTTTTTTTTTTTTTTCCCCTGCGTATTGGCCTTGGATTTGTGATTACAAAGTTCGCTTTTGTCTCTGCTCATGTAAAAATCTTTGATTTTGGTTTTCCGGTCTGTCATCCTTGATCTAATAAAAGAGGTGCCACGTATGGGGCAGAAGCAGAAAGTGCCCGAGCTGAATCCTAGCCATGGCTCTGAGTGACTGGCTGTGCGGCCTTGGGTAAATTACCTGTCTTTGCGGTCTTGGTTTCCTTCTTCATCAACTTGGGCCATCTCTCCCAGCCCCAACCTGCCACGATCCTGAGATACTGCCATGATTCATGGTTGGAACTAAAGAATTGTCTAAAATCTTCCCTGTTGTGCACAACCAATGCATGGGGAATGGCTAGAGGATGGGTTTTAATGGTTCAATGACTAGATTAAGTTAAAGTTGCCACATGAACCATACAAAGTTTTCTGTAGCATCCCACAGAACATGCTCAACTCTAGACAACAATGAATATAACCTTTAGTTCTTTGATGATTCAAAAAACTTACAGATCTTATATCCACGGTTCAAAGCCACAAAAGAAAAATGCAATTTTTCATGCTTTCAGGTTGAGGTGATTTGGAAAAATGGGAGTAGGTGATCTAACCAAAGTGAAACATATATCTGTAGATTATCTGTTGTACCTTTTCCTACAGCGCTTGTATACCGTCGTTAATAAAGAAAGTAAATGGCCTAGTAAACAGCTTTCTTGCTATGATGAGTGTTCTTTTGGCAGAAAATGATCATCCAAACATCCTAACATTCTGATATTCTAGTAACAACACCTGCCTACAACAAAAACTGGAAGCATGTGAATAGCCAGTTTCTAATTTTATTCTGCCTATTCAGAGTATGCAAGAGGAAAAAAGATGATAAATAGCCAGAGAGATTTTCTTGACATCGTGCTTAACTGAAATTTCAAAATAAATCAGTGGGGTTCATTTTGAAAGACCTACAAACTAAATTATCATTGGGTCATTTTGTTCTGCTCCCAACTGGGTTTCTGAGGGAGTAGCCATGAGACACAGTGAGATCTGAAAATGGGCCACAGTACGCAAACACTGCAGTTTGGTTTGATTTAGTCTAACTCTTGTGTAATAACTTTCTTTGAAGTGTGGGTTGAGGAGCAGGTTAGAAGCCCGAGGCCACAAGCTCATCTTGTTCTTGTTACAACTCAGATGCCCTGCAGTCCCTGCACGATATATCAGAGGCTGGGTACTGGAGTCCCCAGCTGATCAAGACTGGAACCCTCATTCCCTGCACAGCAGAGCGACTGAGAGACAAACAACAACATGGTTATGCTTTCTTGGGAAAGTCAATCACTAAATGGACACGGGTGGGACTTTGAGGAACCTTTGAGACACAGGAAGCCTGACATTGCTCTCAAAGATAAGGGAAGAGGTAAAAAAAAACTTGGTAGAAAGATGGATAGTGTCCCTGACCTGGGGAAAGACTGAACTCATTTCTGGATAGCTGGCTGACCTCTCACCTTCTCCAGCTTTGAGGATTATTTCTCTGTGGATCCTCTGACCCAAACAAACCTCAAGGCAAGTCCCCTGCTCCTCTCGTGATTTTTCATCAGCAAAGTGAGGGGGTTGGACCAAGTGATCTGTGAGACCCCATTTACTCTAAAATTTGAAGATTCTGACCCTGTGACAGTTTTGTAGCTCCCAAGGGACTAGCTGCCTTCCTCCCATTGCTAAGTCACTTCAGTCATGTCCGACTCTTTGAGACACTGTGGACCGTAGCCAGACAGTCTCCTCTGTCCATGGATTCCCCAAGCAAGCATACTGGAGTGAGTTGTCATGTCCTTC
The DNA here is from genome assembly GCF_032452875.1 of Bos javanicus. NCBI lineage: Eukaryota > Metazoa > Chordata > Mammalia > Artiodactyla > Bovidae > Bos > Bos javanicus. The sequence continues at coordinate 82,940,358 of NC_083870.1, forward strand.
TCCAGGGGATCTTCCTGACCCAGGGACTGAACCCACATCTCTTATGTCTCCTGCCATTGGCAAGCATATTCCTTACCACTAGTGTCCCCTGGGAAGCCCCTTTCCTCCAGTGCCAGTGAAATTGCTCAGTTGTGTCCGACTCTTTGCAATCCCATGGACTGTAGCCTATCAGGCTCCTCCATCCATGGAATTTCCCAGGCAAGAGTACTGGAGTGGGTTGCCATTTTCTTCTCCAGGAGGTCTTCCCGACCCAGGGTTAGAACCCAGGTCTCCTGCATTGCAGGCAGACGCTTTACAGTCTGAGCTACCAGGGAAACCCCCTTCCCTCCCACTGGTAACATATTTTCCAGCAGCCTGAGTTAGACCCTTACAGCTAGTTTGGACCGTGGACAATTCTAGTGTAATAATAATACCTGCACAGTTCCTTAAAACTTGTAAAATACATAAAGTGTTCCATCTGGTCCTTAAGAAATCCTTTGAGGGAATAAAGGGTATTATCTTCCTCATTTTGTAGAGAGGGGAGGCTATGCTAAAGGAGGTTAAGTCACAACTGCTGAGGTATAAAAGGTTCTACAGACAGGGCCAAACCTCCAAATGCAAGTTCCTTAGGTCCAATGAAGCATACATATTCAATAAAAGACATGGGAGAAGTCTCACAAAAGGGAGTAGTAATTCTGGGAATTTGCCTCAGAATTTGGCCAATGAGAGCCACCAGGGCAAACCCCACCTGTGTGAAGAGGCAAAACTCCAAAAAGACTATAGAGGTTAGAACTGGTCTTCACTTCCAGGACAGACTCTTGGTCTAACTCTAGGCAACAAAGGTTGTTCTTCAGCTCCTCATGCAGGGCTTTGAAAGGGGAGAACCGAGGAGGCGTGTGCAGAATTCATTTTCTGTAGCTAGAGGTAGAGGCGCTGGTGGAGGACTGGGGGCAAGTGACAGTTTGGGGTGATATGCTCTGGGCACTGAGCTCCAATTCTATGTCAAGCCCTCATCAGAGCTGGTGACTGTTGCTGTCTACCTGTATTGTCTTCTGTCTCAGCCTGGAAAGAATCCTGGGGTGAGTTAGCCCAGTTCAGTCACTCAGTCGTGTCCAACTCTTTGTGACCCCATGGACTGCAGCACGCCAGCCCTCCCTGTCCATCATCAACCCCCAGAGTTTATTCAAACTCATGTCCATTGAGTCAGTGATGCCATCCAACCATCTCATCCTCTGTCGTCCCCTTCTCCTCCCACCTTCAATCTTTCTCAGCATCAGGGTCTTTTCAAAGGAGTCAGTTCTTTGCATCAGGTGGCCAAAGGGGTGAGTTAGAGAGTCTGTAAAAGAACACAAATGTAGGGCAAAATAAATAAGGTCTGTAACACAGATGGGTTATTAGAACATGTACACACACGTACACAAAGTATGCCCTCCTCTGTGACATGTAAGAAGTGTGATCCTTGGGGGTCTTCCCGGTCTGAGTGCAGGGCCTGCTGGAGCAGGGGAAGGACTAGGATGTCTAGAAGCAAAAGGAATGATAACAGTGTCACCAACAATGTGGAGGTGAGCAGTGCACTGGGGAGTGACAAACTCCGAAGACACACCCAAGTCGGCTATTCTCACCAGGAGTGACAGCAGGGTAGTGGCGCAGCAACAGAGGCTCAGGGGCAACAGGTGGGGTCTCATCAGCTGCTGCAGCAGAACAAACCATCCATTAAAGTTGCAGAGCTGCTCTGGAATCAGGAAAAGGTCAAGACAAGAAAGGAATATAAACCCTTGAAGGTGAGGAGGGGATGGAGTTAGAGATTTGCCTCCAGGAACACTTGTCAAACTAAAAGCATGGTTAACATGATCGTCTTGAGTCTTGAACCAGTAAACTTCCATCGCAGACAAAGTCTGGGGCTACAAACCCAAGAAGGAGAAATTTTACAGGAATGTATTCTCAAAAGTCCTGCATATAAATTCTCAAAATCAGTTGAACTGGGACTTCCCTGGTGGTCCAGTGGCTAAGACTTTGCACTCCCAATGTAGGGAGCCTGGGTTCAATCCCTGGTCAGGGAACTAGATCCCACATGCTGCAACTAAGAGTTCACATGCAAAGTTCAACAAAGATCCTGTGTGCTGCAACTAAGCACAGACAAATAAATAAAAAGAGATATTTTTTAAAAAATCAGTTGAACTGAATAGGACTGACAGGGTAAGAAAGACTTACCTTGGGGGTTTGGGTGGCCAGAAACTCAGCAGGTGCTAATGAGTTGGCTGCTACAACACCTGTGAACCTCAGGCTACATAATGAAAATACATGTCCAGACCACCGGGCTCTTATGGATAGTGTAGTAGTCCCTTGGTATATGCAGGGGATTGACTTCAGAAACCCTCACAGATACTATAATCTGTACATGCTCAAATCCCTCATATATAATAGTATAGTACAGTTGGCCCTCCACATTGTAGGAGTAGGCCCACTGAATGATGACAGCTTGTTGGTGCTGCTTCTGATAGGAACACCAATAGTTCATACTTGTTTCCAGGCACACAAACAAGATATAATGAGTCCAGAAACCATGTCCCACAAAGAAATTAAAGTCATCTTTAATTTCTGAGTAAGACTTCTTCTTGAAAAAGAAACACACTTGTGTGGCATTATGAGATATAATCAGACCCAAAGATTAGAGGACCAGTTGGTGACTCAAACAGTAAAAAGAATCTGCCTGCAATGCAGAAGACCCAGGTTTCATCCCTGGGTTAGGAAGCTACCCTGGAGAAGGAAATGGCAATCCATTCCAGTATTCTTGCCTGGAGAATTCCATGGACAGAGGAGCCTGGTGAGCTACCGTCCATGGGGTCACAAAGAGTCGGACACGACTGAGCAACTAACACACTCTTGGCTCAGTATAAACAGAACTTTCTAATAGAACTGTTCAAAGATAAAAAGTGCTGCCTTAAGGAGTGGCAAAATCCTCATCTCTGAAAGTGGATTTCAAACTGAGGCTGGATGATCTTGTGTCCAGAATCCTTAATGCAAGAAATTGTTCTTGCATTAAGTAGAAGCTTCAACTAAATGACCTCTTAGACTGTCCTTTTAGAGACCAGGTTAGGGTTCTCAGCCTTGGAAACCTACCATTCAGTTATGGATATGAAACTCCAGAGGAACCCAGCTCTTCCATGGACCTGTGGGGTGCAGAGACCTGCCATGCTTCATTCTCAGAATGCACCTTCTCAGCAAATGATGAGGCTCTAGCTTATTTAGAATCTGAGTCCAGCAATCCCACTTCTGGGATTATACCTAAACAAAACTATAATTCAAAAAGATACATGCACCTCCATGTGCATTGCAGCAGTATTCACAATAGCCAAGAGATGAAAACAATCTAAATGTCCATTGACAGAGGAGTAGATAAAGAAGTTGTGGTATATATGTGTGTGTGTGTTTATATATATATATATAATGGAATACTACTCAGCCATGAAAAAGTACAAAATAATGCCATTTGCAGCAACATGGATATAACTAGACATTATCATATTAAGTAAATCAGAAAAAGAAAGGCAAATACCACATGATATCACTTATATGTGGAATCTAAAATATGGCACCAATGAACCTATCTATAAAACCGGGAACAGACTCACAGACATAAAGAACAGATTTGTGGTTGCCAGGGGCAATGGGGGAAGTGAGATGGACGGACTGAGAGCTTGGGGTTGGTAGATGCAAACTATTATATATAGAATGAATAAGCAATGGGGTTCTACTGTATAGCACAGGGAACTATACTCAACATGCTGTGATAAACCATACTGGAAAAGAATATAAAATAGAATGTATAGATGTGTATTGGAGAAGGCAATGGCACCCCACTCCAGTACTCTTGCCTGGAAAATCCCATGGATGGAGGAGCCTGGTAGGCTGCAGTCCATGGGGTCGCTAAGAGTCAGACGTGACTGAATGACTTCCCTTTCACTTTTCACTTTCATGCATTGGAGAAGGAAATGGCATCCCACTCCAGTGTTCTTGCCTGGAGAATCCCAGGGACGGGGGAGCCTGGTGGGCTGCCATCTATGGGGTCGCACAGAGTCGAACACGACTGAAGCAACTTAGCATAGCAGCATAGATGTGTATAACTGGGTCACTTTGCTATACAGCAGAGATTGAAACAACATTGTAAATCAAATATACTTCAATTAAAAATAAAATAAAAATATTTAGAATCTGGGGATAAGAAATGTATTTTTATGAAGCAAATAGATATTTTTCATCCTTACGTCCCCTAAGTGCAATCAATCAAATTTGTTTTTCCTAAGTCTCAAAAGCCCTTTCTTCTTCTCCATTCCCCAGTAACACTGCTTTAGTTCAGGCCATCATCATCTTACCCTAGGGCTTTTTCAATAGCTTCCTAAGTAGCCTCCTTCCTTCCACTCTTATCTTCTTCAGTACACCATCTGTAGAGCAAGGAGAGTAGTTTTTAGAACTTGGCTTCTGTTTTGAATAGCCCCCCACTGACCACATGGGAGCTCTTAATGTTGCATGGAAGGCCCTGCAGCCTCATGTTCTGTGACTTCTCACACATGGCAGCACCCCCTACACACCACACACACACACACACACACACACACACATCCCTTGTGCTTCAGTGATGCCAAACTACTTGTGATTTTCTGGTACCTAAGGCTGTTAACATCTTTGTGCCTTTGCATGATGTTCCCTCTCTCTGAAATGCCTCCTTCCGCTCCAGCCCCCACCTCACTCACTATAATAATTCATGTTTACATTTTTTGTACATAAGAGCTTTGCTTAGGCGCAACTATTAAGAAGCCTTCTTTCAATCTTCTCTCCAACTCTCACCATCTCCCGAAGTTAATCACCCCTTCCTATTTGCTACCTCTATCCCTCTCATATGGTTCTCTTACAGCATTTATTACACTGTATTGAAATATAATTATTTATGTGTTTGTCTTCTCCATTGTTCTTGGGTTCCTCAAAGGCAGAACCAAGTAATATTCATCTACAAATCCCTAAAACTTAGCACAGTAAGCAAATCTCTGTATATGTTGAACTGACATGGCAAAGGGATCTTCATGAACATGTCTATCATTTGCTATGATATTATCATGCACATGGACACCAAGTTCTACAGTGAAAAACAAAGTGAAACTATTGAAATTGCCCTGTAATTTTAAATTAAATGAAAAGGACCCAGGGCTAAGAACAAAGTCTTAGAATGAAAGAAGGGGAAATTCTAACCTGTAAATTTCTGGTATCCTTATTGCTTTTGTCTTGAAATGATTTAATTAGGAAACTGGTCCCAAAGAACACTGAATTTCTAGTCTCGGCCTTCTAAAGAGGATATTCTCAATTCGAAGCTGAACCACTCATTTTATTAAACATTTACCGAGGGTATACAAAGCATGATGCTAAGCACTGGGATATTTCAAAAGGGATATTTTAACACTAAAGGGAAATAATAAAAGAGCATTATTGTTCAGAGTTTTAGAATCATTAATATGTATAAGTAGCTTCCTTGCTTATAGTTATCATATACTATGCACCATGACAAGTTTTAAAATAATAGTTAATATGTACTGAGCGCTCGTTATGTGCTCGGAACTACTCTAAGCACTTTGTTCACTCATTCAACAAGTATCTATTGAGGTCTAATATGTTAGAGGCACTGTTCTAGGCACTAGGAATCCAACCGTAAACAAAACATGCTCTCTAGGAATTTACATTCTATAAGGAAAGACACAATAGACAGACAAATAAAATATATAGAATGACAGCTAATGATAAGTGCTGTGGAGAAAGAACAGAGAACAGAAATAGGAAGCGCTTGATGTGGATGTGGGGATAGGAGGGTGTCAGTCTTCAATGAGGTGGTCAGAGAAGATACTGGCAACAAGTTTATATGCATGTGAAATTTGCTCAGTCGTGTCCAACTCTTCGCAACCCCATGGACTGTAGCCTGCCCAGCTCCTCTGTCCATGGAATTCTCCAGGCAAGAATACTGGAGTGGGCATCCATTCTCTTCTCCAGGGGATCTTCCCAACCCTGGAGATGGCAGGATTTGTTGATGGAATTGACACAAGGCATGAGAAAGAGAAAGAGAGGAGTCAAGGACAACTTTCTGGGTTTTGGCCTGAGCAAGTGAGTAGCTAGAACTGCTCTTTATTGAGACAGAAGACTGTGAAGGACACAGCTTGTTTGGTCAGAGATGGGGGGACCCTGGGGATGGGAAGGAGAGATCAGATCAGATCAAGTGTATATTACTGATACATTTGAGATGCCCACTAGATATGCAGCTGGAGATGTAAGGCAACTTGTTAAGGGGAGAGGCTCAAGCTGGAGTTATATATTTGGGAATAGCCACCATATAATTATTTAGAGTCACAAACATGGAGGAAATCATCAAGGAGAGAAGAAAAAAACACGAAGGACTAAGTTCTAGGGCACCCCAACACTTACAGATTAAAGAGGAGGAGGAGGAACTTTAGAAGGAGCAGTGAAGGAGGAGGAAAACCAAGACAACAAAGAGCCTCTGAAAGCCTCATGCAAATATGTAATTAGATATTATCCCTGAGCGCCCTTTTCTCATCTCCCTTAAATCCCAAATTTCCCACAATTCCCAGTTACAATAACTGGTTTTTGTTGTTGTTGTTGTTGTAATCAAAGTAGAAGACATCTTCCAACTGATGGACCTCACGACTTGGAGTAATATTCAGTTCTCCCTTCATTGCAGGTCATAGCCAAGTCTTGCTGCAATGTCACCATCTGAGTTAAATGATGACTAGCAACAGACAGAGATGTGAATTCAGGCATTAGAGATGCTGTGTAGACACAGAATCTTACACACCATAAACCCATAGCCAAGCCAGCTTCAATCAAGGCACATTCCCATGTTCTCCTGCTCTACATAGAAGCACCAAGGTGCCATTTTGCCCTGCCAAAGTAACTCTTGCTGGATAATTCTCCTCACTGTCTCACCAGGCCAAACATCTCATTTTTAGGAGAAAACAAAAACTGTCATTGCAAAATTTAAGTATACTCAATTTTTCATTATGTCTTTTTAACCAGCATGGATGGAGGCAAGAGTGGACAAAAAGCAAAAAAAAAAAAAAAAAAGGTCCTAATGATATAGCTACCACATAATTTTTCCACACAGATCCAAGCCTGGTTCTTATAAACTGAAAGGGAAATTTGAACAGCAAAAAAAGGGTTCTAATCAGAAGATTGTGAATGTAAGACTAAGCTTCCCCTTGATTGGGCTTTTTCTTAGGTAAAAAGGCTTAGAACAGTTTATGGAACCTTTCAAAATAATATTTTATAAGCATTTTGACCCTTTTAAAATCACACATAGCCCTTGAATACATGAGCAAACAGGTTGGTTGGTTTTACGTGTGTCCATAACTGGCAGGAAAGATGATGTATTTAGCCATATCCACCACCACAAAGGTTGGTTCCCCCATACACCTCTCCAGCAGTGCATGGATGAAAATGTGGCGTCTTTTTTTTTTTTTGCAGCCGAGAAGCTGATACATAATCCTGTTACTATCCTAGGCACCTATTAAATATGATTGAAACAACGCCCATTGGAAGTCTTAAAACCTTAACCACCAGTTTTACTTCTAAAATAAAGTAAACTGCCAAAAGTTCTGATAAAAGTGACAATTTATTTTTTAAGTAGTACAACTGGAATTTTCCTATAGCTGTAGACAAAGGAATTCTTACTCAGATAAGTGGAAGAGCACCAATAAATTTAAGGTAGCTTATGCAAGTTAGGCACTAATGAATGTCATCTTCTGTTTTGTCATGAAAAAAGATCTTTCTGCTGCTAAAGGAGACTGATTTAGATTATGAATAGCTGTAGTGATTTGCAAAAATGGCTCCAGAGAGATAGAATGAGACTCCATATACTCATGGCACTTGAGGTTTCTGCCCTTTTTGTTGAAAATTAATTTGTCCTGTGGGTTATTGGATTCTAGCTCAGCCAATGTATATTGCTCAGTCATCACAAATTTACTTAAAATTTAGTGTAGCTGAAGTTCATTCAACAAGACAAAAGTCTACCGTTGAAAGCTTCTAAAAATCTTTTTTAAAAACTGGCTAACAGTGTAATTGAAAGTGCTGGTGTCTAACTAGATTCACATAATGTTTTGCAGGTATCAATATATATTATATTACTATGTTAGAAATAGATTTTTCACTTGTTTCCCAAGAAAAAGCATATATGGGGGATTTATCATCCTTTGGTAAAAGGACATTTTGCTTGAAGTTTCCATATTCTGAAAAAAATACAAATGCTTAAATTCAGATTTGATTCTGGAACATGTACCCTATATTCCACTCATTTACCTATTTTCGGTAATTTCATAATAAATATTTTTAAAAGCAAATAGACTATGCAACTCCTAATGCTTCCAAATCCCAAACACATTACACTAGAAAAACATTTTAAGTACATAAATTCTGTCCTTGTTTCAGCAGTTTTACTGTGGGTCACTCACTCCCTACTTAAGATACTACAGTGTGGAGGCTTATGGGCTGGGAGGGTCAGAGCAAAGAGTCCACCTTCAGACAGAGCATCAGGATACAAATCACTTGCTTTTGACAAGGTGAACACTAGTTTAGTGGCCATGCTCCCTTACCAACAATAATGAGAGGAAAAGAAGAGTATTTTTCAAAAGGATGCAAAGGAGACATTAAAAAAAAAAAAAAAGAATGAACAGCTAACGGTGAGAAACAGAGCAGTTTTTAATTAATCATTCCTTTAAAGTGATTTTTCTTAATGTATTTTTCCTTTTTACACATTTAAACATGTATATTTAATACATTAAACATATTTAAATAAGTGTGTATGACAGTCTTTTTCCCCTTTAAAAATCTAGATGAATCTCAAGACTTAATACCTAAAATCACACTAGAGAACTTCAATTGTAATTAGAGCCATTAGGATTGCTCCTAATTAAATTGATACACAGGAGGCCACAAACATTATTTGTTCATTTCATTTATACGGGAAGATTACTAGGTAATAAGACTGCTTCCTATTGAAATATTATATTAGAAAGCAATTAACAGCTAAACTGAAGTGGTAAAAGCATTAGAAAGTATCATCTCATTAAGAAAAGAAAGTGAATAGTATTGGGGGCAAACTAAACTAGAGTTTGGAACTTTTCTGGGAGAGGGGCATTTGTTTTAGTCCTTGCACTTAACTACACAACTGATCATGTTCAAACTCTGAAGCGATCAGCTCTTTGCTTGAGGTACCATTGCACAAAATGAGATACAGAGTGCTAACCAAATCATGACACAGTGGACTGGAAATTTTAGATTAATAAACCTCTTCCAGTGAAGAACTAAATAACTTTTACAGTTTTATCTATGGTTATTTGTTTCTCTGAAGATTTATGGTCCTCGCAACAGATATGCATCTTATCTTTCACTTTCCAGATTAAAGAAAGGTGATTTTAAACAGGCTTCTGACTGGCATAATCTAGAATTGCAGATGATCTCAATTTTTTAAAAAATGCTAAAAGTGAACTTGCAAGTCAAATGAAAATGACTTTGCGCATGTCAGGTGCGCAAGGGGGAAAAAATCTACATACAGTTTAAGAAGGCTGATCTTCTATTACCAATCCCAATTGCCTTACACGATCCTGAATCAGCCAGGTGCAATCTGTACAGGCTTAACCAGGAATTAAAACTCTTCGTACTGCTGCTGCTTTAATTTATTGATGCTAAAAGTTTAGAAAATAAAACCTAACCAGCTATTACAAAGGGCCTTTAACCAAGCCTTCTCCTTTGAAAGCAGGATGCTCAATTGAAACTGGCAGACCACATTTTTAGGTTTTAAGCAGCTCTGTCATTCTACAAGGAATGTGTCTGCCACTTCACACGATAGCTTGAGCTGAAAGACATGTACTTTGAATCAGAGAATCAATAGAACACTTAATGGACAATTAGGAGAACAGCTGTAGGACTGTCAGAGACCCATCTGTACACAGCTCAAACAGCAAGCCTGGACAGGGCCCGGAAAACAAAGTACACTGCTCCAGGGCACTGTCCCCAGTACAAAACCTCCCTTTCATTTCTCATTTAATGTTAATATAGTGTTCTTTTTCATTACAAATTTTAACACGTGTAGAAAATTATGGAAATTGCTTAAGCCATTTGTCAACTTATATCATGTGAATTGATCAATAAATTTCACTACTTTGTTGTTAATGTAGATAAATTTTGGCATTTAATTAAGCTCCAGTGAAAATGCGGCCACTTTTAATCTCAGCAGATGCTGCCTTTTCATTTGTAATACATAACTACAGGGGTAAATACAACCCAATCATGAGTTATCACTAAATATTTATAGACAACATAGCAATTCAGAAAATAGATACAAAAGATTTTTACAATGAAATAATTACTATGAGCAAAATCTGAAATAGGTGGTGATGAACTCCAATAGGAGCGGTGAAGGGAATCTTAATATAGTAGCTTACAAAAGAATTCCATAGGTATATATTTCTCTCATGATGCTGCCTCTATAGATTATTTTTTATTAGGCAGAAATAATTTGAAATTCTTTTCACAGAATTGTTCCAAATGTTAAAAGACAGTTTCCTAAGTTTGTGGAAGCTTATGAAAATTTATAAATTAAGATAAAAACCCATTCCTTTATATTTCTTTTTACTAAATTTATTCAGACATGATTGGGAACCTTCTCTTGATGGATAAGAGGAAAATCTTACAATGCTTATTTCAAAGACATGATTTGAACTTGGGCTATAAGGTTGGTCAAGAGGAGACTGGGATGGGAAAAGGAGACAAGATGCTAGACAATGAGAAAAGGAGAATGAATTTCTTAGTCTTCCTCCATATGGCCCGAGGGGCCCCAATATGAAATCCTGTTCCTGACAGCCAGAAGCCCTGTAGGCTTTAACCCTCCGTAGCGTAATCTGACATGATAAACTGCTGTATCTCATTTGAGGGGAAGAGGCGGCCTCTTGGTGATTCTGCTGGTACCTTCAGGGAAAAGAGGATTCAAAATCACATTGCTGTCTTTGCAGTATAATCCACTCCATAACACTCATTCCCACCATTGTCTACATGCTTCACTAAGAGGGTCCTGCTGGCAGTGCAATCACTGCCTTTTCAGCAGAAAAGCAGACTGAGTGCTTGTGTGTAGTGCCTTTGTAAGTATTTTTTTAAAATAAAGTTTAGGGAAATCAAAGCTGATCCCTTATTCCTATTTTTCCAATGTCTCTATGTCAAGTTGGCCATCACCACCGTGGTAGTTTGGCACTTTCCATTGTTCTGGCAGAGGAGTACCTGGTCAGAAGAGATGATTCTCTAAATTCAGACTCTATTAGAGAAATCACAATGCAGCAGCCAAAGGGAAAATGGATTGGGTCTTCTTGCTGAACCAAATTACACATCTAAATTCCCAGCCAAAATTCTCTCTCTGGCTCTCTCTTACATGTTCATATTTCTTTTCATTCCAAAACTTAACTTTCCTAGGATTTGAGGCCTTGTTTTTATACCCCTAGAGAGTACAGGGGGCTGGAAAATTCACTTCCATTCTCATGCAGATCATTAGGAATCTTTTTGTAATCTCTGAAATCTAGGCTTTCACATCATAATCCTAGCATTTTCCTAAGTCGTGTGTGTCTGTGAATTTCTTTGTCTTTGGGGGAAACCGAGGAAAGAGGCAGATTATTGACTGAGCTAAGGAAATACTGGCACTTGTTGAGTGTTTGATATGGACATTAAGGTGGTAAAAAAAAGTTAAGATATAAGATTGATTGAGAAACAAAAACTGAGATCTAGACACAAGATTATAATGGATTAAAGGTGGTCACAAAATTCTTTGCCATTTTTCTCCTCAGTAAATGGAATGTTTTTCCTCTAGCTGTAAATCTGAGCTGGTCTTTTGAGTTGCTTTTGCTCAATAGAACTTAGCAGAAGTGACTCTTGCAAGACTCTGGTATGAGCTTTGAGAAGGCCCAGAAGCTACCACATTTGTGCTCTCTTAAGTGTTGCCAGGCACTAAAAAGTTCAGGTTAGAATGACAAGAGATAACTTGAGAGTGATCTTAGAAGTAAGAGACCGTTTTGGATATCCTAGTCCAAGACATAGCTGACTGCAGCTTCACCATGAGGAGCAGAAGAACCTTGTAACTGAGCTCAATCCACCTGCAGAACCATCAGGAATGACATCGTTCTTACGTTAAGGCATGATATATTCAGGTGATATGTTATATGGCAATAGATAACTGAAACAGATTTTACATTAAAGATCTCCATTCATTTTTTTCTCATATCTTACCCTCCTTTTGAAGTTATGGCAACTGGTAGTTATCTGTATTCCTATGCCTCTTGCAGAAGTGACTCAATAACAATAACACAAAAAGCCAAGATATGAATTGGGAGGAAGGGGTAGAATTTTTCAAGGAGCTCAGATTGATTCCCTCTGCTATTAGGTTTTTTTTTTTTTTTAAGAGAAATTCTTTAAAATATTTATTTATTTGGCTGCTCCAGGGCTTAGTTGTGGCACATGGGATCTAAGATCTTCATTGCAGCATGTGGGATCTTTAATTGTGGTATGTGGGATCTAGTTCCCTGATCAGGGATCAAACCGGCGCCCTCTGCATTGGGAGCACAGAGTCTTAGCCACTGGACCACCAGGGAAAATAGTTTTCTATTTTCTCTCTTCATGGTTTCACTCACTCACTATCCCAAGTCTACATCAACACTCAAGCCGGACACCAGAGGAAAGGCAACTTCTGTAAGAAGAACTCCATCTCTTTTCCAGACTCTAGTTTTGAAAGTCAATTGAACAATCCAATTTACTTAAATAAGAGTAGACTTTTAAAACGACATCAGTAGATGTTCTGCTCTTTATATTCAAATTGCCTAACATTAACTCTAAAACGAATTGTCTCTCAGCTAAAAGAAAAAACTGGATTCTAATTAGAGCTCTGTCCTGTGTAGCTGTGTAACTTGGGCAAGTAATTTTATCTTTGGGGGCCTCAGTTTCCTCATCTGTAAAATCAAGACAGTGGACTAGATAATCTTTAAATTTCCTAAAACTTGGCCACCTTTCAAAGTCATTTTTTAGGTCATGCCAGATCACTCATAATCCCTTATTGCAAACTTGTTGTTATTGTCAACTAAAAAAATCCTTCTCTATTGCCCAAGGCAGGAATGAATATATTCTTAATCTAATATTCTATCCTTGAATAATTGAGGTGATTGTATAACTAACTTTCTCTCAGAAAGCATAATCCTAATTTTTTTCACTCCATCATTCTATAAGAACAAAGAAGTAAGATAATTTGTCTTTACCATGCAGGATACCCATTCTTCATAAAGTTCAAAAGAACTTAGTACATGTTTAGCTTATGGGAAAGATCTGAGAGGAACTGAGAGAAGGTAATAGCTTTTTCATGGAAGGTAACAGCTTCAAAGTTCTTCCCAGTTGGCTCAGTGGTAAAAGAATCTTCCTGCAATGCAGGAGATGCAGGTTTGATCCCTAGGTTGAGAAGATCCCCTGGAGAAGGAAATGGCAACCCACTCCAGTATTCTTGCCTGGGAAATCCCACGGATAGAGGAGCCTGATGGGCTATAGTTCATGAGGTCATAAAGAGTCAGACACAACTTAGCAACTAAACAACAACAACAATAGCTTCAAAATTTACTGGTGCTTATGTTATATCTGATAGTGAAAATGTTAACACTGAAAATTCTGTTGTATTTCAGGTATCTTCATGAAACCTTGCTAACTTCTGGGTTTTGTCAGAAACAGGTATTAATGTGTCATATGTGTCTATATGTAAAAAACAAGCAAAAATAAAAGCTTAGGGCTATTACATTATTATAGTAAAATATGGTAAATATTTGGCCTGGTAAATATGGTAAAGTTAGTTTTCACTTATATCTAGGAAAAGAAAAATATGGTTCATTAATTCCATACACAATCCCCAAATTGAGCAGTTTCAACCATTTATGGAATCAAATAGATCTGGGGTGGAATCCTGAATGAATCATTTTCCAGCTGGGTAGCCTTGGGCAATCTGACTAATCTCTCTGAGTCTCAAGTTTCTTCCCTATAAAGTGTAGATTTCTGTCTTTGGCATAAAAATGAGATAATGCAAATAAAGTGCCTAGAATAGCAAGCACTTAGTAAATGGAAGTTACAACTAAATATGAGTTCCATGAGAGCAGAGATGTGTCTTTGTTTACCTTTCTATATCAAGTGTATAGACAAGATGTGTAAGTCAAAGATTATTTATCTGACCAATGATTCCAACTTCTTTCCATGGCTTGTTACATTTTTTATCAAATAGACATCATTTAATTTGAGTTTCATGCCCTTTGACCTCCTCTGCTCATTACTAACAAGGAATGAATCATCTAAAAGATAAAACTCAGAGGGATAAATCCTACATAAATCACTGATCCCTGGCAAATTAAAAGTTATGAGCGTGAACTAAAGACAACCATGGCTCACATGGAACAGGAGATACCTGATCACAAAATAGGTACTTTTTTTTATCATTTATTTATTATTACTATTATTTTACTTTACAATATTGTATTGGTTTTGCCATATATCAACATGAATCCTAGAAAGTTGTACTAACTACCTTTACAAAGGCCACTCCTTAGGTGAGCTTCCACTTTGGTAAAAGTTTTCCAACAGACAAACAAGTGGATTGGGTTTTAGGAAATCCCGTGGAATAACTGAAATTCAGTCTAGTAAAAGAATAAAGGGAAAAGAAGTTCTAGACAATTTTTCCCAAATTAGTAACCAAATTGAAATTAAAACTCATTTTGCTTAATTTTCCTAATAAGTTATTCATTATTAGCCATACATATTTGGTTCCTATATTGGGAATCTGGTTAGTGGTATGAAGCAACATTAGAAAACAAGGTATATAACACATGTTCTCAATCTTCCTTCAGGGAATCCGGGCTGAATTTGCAACATACCAGAAGAATCTTATGAAGATCAATGATCAAAGCCTGCCCAGCAGACCTGCTGCCTGAGATGGAGAATCAATTCTGGTTCATTGGCAAACAGAGTGGAGGTAAGACTGTTCCATCCCAAACTGTACCAAATCTATGCCTCATGGATCGTTTCTTATGAAATGAGTCAGCCTATCATTGGGTCTCCATATAAGGCAAACACAAAACCATACAAAAAGATTCACGCTCCCAAACAACACTCCTGAAGTTCTATAATTATAGAGAATTCATATGGCTAGAGGTAAAGCTAAAGCTGATGAAGACATGGCTTAAAAGCAGAAAAGAGAGGGGCAGTTTGCCAGTGTATGTGGGGGAGGGGGGTCAAATCATAATCACGGAACCAGGTATTAATTGTTCTAAGTCCTTAATAGTACATGGTATATGACATGAACTTGAAAAATCGCACTGACTTCTTTCTCCATCCCCACTCCTGTGAGAAAGAAGACAGCAGTCCACAGGAAACAGGAGAATATAGTTTACAAGAAGTTTTACCAGTGACAGAACTTGGGTTGAGATTCGGGTGTCTTGTTCTTTGTACCCAGGGTTGAATATACCAAGTTATGTAAGAGTTTTCAGATGATTCTACATCTTCACTTTCATACCAGCTTGCTTGTAGCTCTTGATGAGATTTGAGATTCTAAGAGTTAGTCATCTAAATGCAAACAGTAATAATAATAATGGTGTTTCTTTTCTTTACATGTTAATATTAAGAAAACATCCTTTATATTGGGGAAGTCAGGTAAAGCATAATCAAGGTAAATCTGTCTGGGCTTGAGGAGAAGCAGACTTGAATCAGAGGTGTGGATTTGGTTCAATTTTCAGAGCATACCAGATAACTTCAGAGGATGACAGAGAGCCTAATTCTAGTTCTCCTTGAGAGGCTGATGTGTACATGTGCATAAAATGTATATTAGAAGTATATTAATGCAATTCTATCCCAACAGATTTAATTCTTAAATGCTACATATACTTGTGTAATCTCCCATTTTAAAAGTAGAAAAGGTTAGATTATAACATCAGGTTAGCTCTCTTTGAAGCAGGTAATAATTAAGTTGATTCACTGTTGCAATTACTGTCAAATCCCCCTTAATTACCAGAGATTTTATAGCAGCTTCATTATACGTCTGCTATAATGCATTGTGGCCCTAAGGAGAAGTGTTGCAGGAAATTCTGCATAGCATGGATAATTCTCACCTGCAGTTACAGCTTCCAGCAAAAGCTTCTGCACTAAATTTATCTTTTTTTGACATTTCTCCCTGTTACCCAAGCAGTTAAATGAGGTAACAATAGTAAAATACCTACCTAACTTTGAAAGTTAGAATTGATTTCTCCACAGATATTAAAAACAGAAAAATAGATGAAGAAGGGATAAATTAGTCTTCCATAATTCCTGAAAAAGCATTAAATTATGTTTAATAATGAATGTAGATTATGGCATGCAAATAGATCTGAGATCTATATCTACATCATAAATGTATCTCATGTTTCTACTTCTCATAGATATTTCTTGTATGATAAGCAAGACAACATTACTGCTAAATTCCTGACAGATGATCTTGAAGAGAATTATCAATTGCTTTTTGTTTATCAATGATTTTTTAACTAATTTCTGGGGAAAGTAACCATTTAAAATAGGTCATTTTAAAGTTTCCATATCACTGCTTGTTTTCACTGGAAAAATCTTTACAAATCACAGCCTGTAAATTGAGTAAAGTTCAAAACAGATAACTGAATAATGTCTCTCAGAGATCTTTTTTTGACCAAGGAATTTACTCCACAGAATATATTAGATTCAGAAAGGGTTGCAGTGTCAATGACACTATTGGCAGCTGTGTTAACAGTTAAGGGCCTGGCTTTGTACAGCAATACAGTTATTAAATTTCTCCAGAGACCATGACTCATTAATCAAATATTCATACATCTCTGTAAATACACACTGAACAGAGAATACCCTCAGAGCTGAGCATCCCAATACAAGTGCTCTTTCATGTAACACTGACAAAATCCTGAGAACATGCGGTCATGTTTTGCATTTCTAATGCACTATGTACTCTTTAATACTCCATTTCCTAAAAACAGAACACAAATGATCTTACTGATTGCATGTGTTAGAGGGTTACAATTAAAATTATTCCACTATTGCTTCATACCATCTTTTTTTAAAACGAGGACAGTGAATCAATTCTTCTGTTCTTTGTTTACCATCAAACAAGTAATTTTTTCCCAGGCGGATGAAGAAACCCAGGGCCATGCTCCTATTAATACAAGAATTTGTATTAGCATGAAAACAACAAATCACTGCTTAAACTAGGGAGGCCAAATAACTTAACATATTAGCAGACATGAACTTGCTATATTTTGCAAAGTCCTCAGTCTGCTTTCTACCACTGGGAGTTTTCCCTCTGTTGTATAGTAACAAAAGGTCTTTCTCAATTGTGGTCTCTGGAAAATTGGGGTCTGAAGGCCAGGCAAAGAAGAGAAGGCTCGCTTCATAAGGCTACTAAGATCAGACTCTTCACCTCAGGGTGAGCAGGATGTACTATGTGAAGGGAAGAGAGAAAAGGAGCATCTTACGTAAACTTCCCATCTATTTAGCAGTTTCTGAAACAACAGGAATCTGATTCGCAAAGCCAGTAAAATGTAAGCCAATCTGTCGCGTGTCATCTCTTCTCTTACTCAACCTCCTCAAACTGATCATGTCTTTAATCCCAGTTTTCCACAATGCTGCTATGTTAGGTCAAAGGCTTCTCTTCCACGGGCAGCCCTACTTTTATTCCCATCCAGCTCAGCTGTCCTTCATTCTCTGGGCCATTTTCACTAGCATCCACTTCTAGGTTCTTTTGAGCCACTAACTACCTACCTTCCAGGGAAAACTAGAAAGCCTTTGGAATCACGAGAGGTTTAAACCCCAGCCCTGCAAATTATCAGCTGTGCTAACTTGGCAAGCTACCATATCTGACACATCAGTTTCTTCATCTGTAAAATGATGGTAATAAGAATAATTAACTTCCCAGGATTTTTGTGTAGATTTAAGGAAATAATACATTTTAATAAAATACTTAGTAAAGTACCCAATAAATAGCAGCTGTTGCCATTGTTATCATCATTGCATTCATTAATTTTTTTCTTCAGTTCAGTCCCTCAGTCATATCCGACTCTTTGCGACCCCTTGGACTGCAGCATGCCAGGCTTCCCTGTCCTTCACCAACTCCTGGAGCTTGCTCAAGTTCATGTCCATTGAGTCTTCTCTTCAAATTGACTCAAATTTTTCTTTGGCAATACTTGTTGTTCAGTCACGAAGTTGTGTCTGACTCTTTTCCACTCCACCAACTGCTGCACACTAGGCTTCCCTGTCTTTCACCCTCTCGGAGTGTGCTCAAGTTCCTGTTCACCGAGTTGGTGATGCCATCCAAACATCTCATCCTCTGCTGCTCTCTTCTCCTTTTGCCTTCAGTCTTTTCCAGCATCAGAGTCTTTTACAATGAGTCATCTCTTCATTTCAGGTGGCCAAAGTATTGGAGCTTCAGCATCAGTCCTTCATTGAACATTCAGAGTTAATTTCCTTTAGGATTGACTGGTTTGATCTCCTTGCTGTCCAAGGGACTCTCAAGAGTCTTCTCCACAACTGTGGATGCTTTCTCCACAGTTCGAAAGCATCAATTGGCAATACTAAATTCTCATTTAAATTCAACCAACAGAGTGAAAAAGTTGGCTTAAAGCTCAACATTCAGAAAACTAAGATCATGGCATCCAGTCCCATCACCGCATGGAAAATAGATGGGGAAATAGTGGAAAGAGTGGCTGGATTTATTTTTTGGGGCTCCAAAATCACTGCAGATTTTGATTGCAGCCATGAAATTAAAAGATGCTTGCTTCTTGGAAGGAAAGTTATGACCAGCCTAGACAGCATATTAAAAAGCAGAGACATCACTTTGTCAACAAAGGTCCATCTAGTCAAGGCTATGGTTTTTCCAGTGGTCATGTATGGATGTGAGAGTTGGACTGTGAAGAAAGCTGAAAGCAGAAGAATTGATGCTTTTGAACTGTGGTGTTGGAGAAGACTCTTGAGAGTCCCTTGGACTGCAAGGAGATCCAACCAGTCCATCCTAAAGGAGATCAGTCTTCAGTGTTCATTGGAAGGACTGATATTGAAGCTGAAACTCCAATACTTTGGCCACCTGATGCAAAGAGCTGACTCATTGGAAAAGACCGTGATGCTGGGAAAGATTGAGGGTAGGAGGAGAAGGGGACCATAAGGATGAGATGGTTGGATGGCATCACCGACTCGATGGACATGGGTTTGGATAGACTCCAGAAGTTGGTGATGGACAGGGAGGCCTGGCGTGCTGCGATTCATGGGGTCGCAAAGAGTCGGACTCGACTGAGCGACTGAACTGAAATGAACAGAAACTCCTCCTTCCATCTGAATATCTCCCACTGGAATAGGGTTGACTTTGCATTCCTGCCTCCAGGTGCTGCTCTATCTTCATCTCTCACCCCGCTCCTCCTGATGTGCATCCATTTACTTCAACACCAAAATGCTCCATTTTTCAAGCCTTGCCTATGATCCACACAATCTTCTATCTTTCTGTTTGTTCCACTTTCTCACTTTAAATCCTTTGGGAGTCTGGTAAAGTCTATGGACCCATTCTCAATAAAATATTTTTAAACAGAAATGAAACTTACATAGTTATCAGGGGAATAATTATTAAAATATTTTAAAATTTGTGATATAATATAATTGATTTGTGTCTTCATCAATACATTAATAAGTCCTAGCAGCAAGTCCTAACTGTAATTTCGGAGCAGTATAAGTATTTCAAGATAACCATATCAACAATGATCATGAAAGAATGTATGATTTCTATTAGTGACAATGTCCTGGGTACTGCTGATATTACTATATATTTTTGCCTACATTCTGGAAGAATGTGGAAGAAAATGCTGTTTTAGTTAGATGATAGGGAAAATAAAGATGTAATTTTTTTTCACATCCAAGTTCACAGACCCTTGAATTCTACTCATGGGTTCATCAGGTTAAGAACCTCTACATTAAATGACTGACCTTTCCTCAGCCCCATTTAAATTTACTAATTTCATCCATAGACTATAGAATTAATCAAAGTAAAA
The DNA here is from genome assembly GCF_032452875.1 of Bos javanicus. Lineage (NCBI taxonomy): Eukaryota > Metazoa > Chordata > Mammalia > Artiodactyla > Bovidae > Bos > Bos javanicus. Next base: position 82,960,487 of record NC_083870.1, read on the forward strand.
CAGTCTTGAAGGGTAGGGCTTGAGAAATCATATTCCAATTTTAAATCTTCATATTTTAAAGTGTTAGAGCTAAACCCCAGTTCTTCTGACTTCTATGCCCATTTTTTCCCTCCATCATAGCATCCTTCCCCCTGTGGCTCTCTCCCAGGCATCTACCTCACTCACACATGCTCAGTTTGTCCCACTCTTTGCGACCCCATGGACTGAAGCCCATCAAGCCCTCTGTCCATGGAATTTTCCAGGCAAGAATACTGGCGTGGGTTGCCATTTCCTACTCGGAGGCATCTACCTACTTACATGTAAATTTCAGCATGACCCTCAAGACCTTCAGTAATACAGCTTTGACATATGTTTCATTCTTATCACTTATTCTTCTATCCACATCATTGCAGAATGTTTATCATCATTATCCCCTTACTAAATGCCACTAGTGCTCCCTGGTTAGTAGAACAACCAAAACTGGCCACATGTACCTCAAATGTGCCCCAAGGGATTTGTGCTGTTTCCTTATTAGCCCCAATACTTACTTCGTCCCTGCCTATATATCAGACTTTTCGGGCTCATCTCAAATGCTGCCTCTTCCATGAAGATGTTCCTAATTTCCATAACCAGTTGTGAGCGCTCTTATGAAACAAAATACAATTCTATGTTAGAGAATTTCTATTTTAAGTCTTCTCTTCCTCTACAAAGTGTGGCCATTTCTTTGTGTGTATTTCCCCTACGCTTAGGTAAATTTCTAAGCTTCCTGACAGAAGCAACGTCACTTTTATTACCTCAAGGTATTCTGCAGAGCCTGACACTCAATACTGGAATGGAATTAAGAAGTTTTAGGTTGTTTTTTTTTTTTTTTTTTTCTTTTCTAACTCTTGGTCTTCAATGCCAATTTTAAAAAAGGCATACTCTCTTTAAGCATACTCTCTTTCCAAATCTTAAGACAGAGATGAATGAAATCTTGACAATAGTTTTAAAGGTTAACACTTACTGAGTACTCACTATGTGTTTTTGCATGTTTCCTCTCCACTTAATCCTCACAATAGCCCAATGTGATAGTTACTATTATTCATATTTTATAGATGAGATTAAATTATTTGCTCAAGGCCATGTAGCTAGTAGGGCTTCCCAGGTGGCGCTCGTGGCAAAGAACCCACTTGTCAATACAAAAGATGCAAGAAAAAAAAAAAAAAAAGATGCAAGAGACACAGGTTCGATCCCTGGGTCAGGAAGATCCCCTGGAAAAGGGCATGGCAACCCACTCCAGTATTCTTGCCTGGATACTAGAAGAGCCTGGCGGGCTACAGTCCACAGGGCTGCAAAAGGTCAGACACAACTGAAGCGACTTAGCACACACACATGTAGCTAGTAAGTGCTAAAGTCTCAATTTGAGGAGAGCCAGTTTGACTCTAGTTTAACCAGTTCTTTAGTGCCATCTCCACGGTGTACCACTGGAGCTCAACAGAGAGACTAAGTATCTGTTTTTCCCTAAATATAAGGATTCATAATTTTTTCCAAACTAGTAGTATTAAGTGAATATGTAAAGTCTTACTTTTGAAACACCTGCTCTTGTCTCCTAAATGACCTTAAATATAAAAGTTAGACTTTGGAACATCAGCTGACAAAGAAGCACTATGAGCTCTGAGCTGATGCTGTGTGCCAGTTAACAGCATGATCTTTGTGTAGAAGCTTAGACAATATTAGTTTAACATTCCATTTCCCCTTATTTTGTAAACATGACAGGAAAATACAAAAATGAACGTGCACATGGTAAGAAATGTAGGTGTCAAATTTCATATAATTAATATATAAATAGTCATTGCTGTTGTTTAGTTGCTAAGTCAGTGGGTCAGGTTTAGGAAACAGTCACAAGACACAGGTAGGACTACAAAAAAAAGTCAGAGAAACGACGTCACTGCACAAATAAAAAGTTGAAAGACTGGTGGCTCTCTCCATCAAATAGAATGCAGTTAAATTTTAAAAATAAGTATCAAAATTCAACTTATTAAACACAAAAAAGAAGAGAATATAGACAAGTGAAGTTGAGGTACCAGAAGTGTAGGTGGATTTTTTCCCTATGACATCTACTTAAAGTTTCTTGGAAATAATTGATGTGTGCCTGCACGTGTGCTCAGTTGCCCAGTCGTATCCAACTCTTTGTGACCCCATGGACTGTAGCCCACCAGGCTCCTCTGTCCATGGGATTGTCCTGGCAAGAATATTGGAGTGCACTGCCATTCCCTTCCCTAGAGGATCTTCCTGACCCAGGTATCTCTCCATTAAAACTTTGATAACTAATGAGAGTCCTAACTGTGGACTCTCCTGACTTTTGCCATTATGAGATCATTCAAGTCTCAGGACTGCTTAATTGTCTCTTTAATCCCAGGTCTAATTCCCCATTTTAGGTTCAATTTAATACAACGTAATAGATCAAAACAGTGCTGAGTAAATTAGCAAGTAGTATGTAGATATTAGAGCTTCCCGGGTGGCTCAGTGGTAAAGAATCCACTTGTCAATGTAGGAGCCACAGAAGACACAGGTTTGATCCCTGGGTCAGGAAGATCCCCTGGAGTAGGAAATAGCAATCCACTCCAGTATTCTTGCTGGGATAATCCCATGGACAGAGGAGTCCGGCAGGCTACAGTCCACAGAGTTGCCAAGAGTTGGACACGACTGAGCATGCAGGCATGCGTGTAGATGTTAGCTACAAGAATGCCACACTGTACAATTCCAGAAGTGCCATTCATTAGTTGTGCAACATGGAAGCCACATATCTACCCTTTGGGATCAGTATTTATTTTCTTCCAATGTCTACACCAAATTTTAAATCATCCCAGCACCAGCCTTCAAGCCTTTTTATTTCATACTTTTTATCTGTATCAGTCTGGTATGGTGTATTTGCCTAGACACGCTAACTTGCCATCAGTAATTCATCCTTTCTATTATCAGACTACTATGGACTTATTTTCCTTTGTTTACCTTTCTTGCTTATTACTTCTTTTAAAACCCATGAATTCCCAATTCTTATTATATAATCTGAGTATAAAATATAAATATGTACTATATTTATATTTTTTAATAACTTAAATGAAAGATAATTCTCTGTAGAATTTTTTGTGATTCATTCTTCAATGACACCAGTATCTAATGACTATTGACTTAAAATAGGGGAAGACTGAGCTTCTCAATTTCTGGAGGAATTGGTTAGAGGGTGGCACAATAATTTTTCTACCTAACACAAATTGGTATTCTCCACTTTTAGCAAAGTTTTCTTACTGTGAGAGGATAAGTGAAATTTTATAGTAGTTGTGAATGTTTTGGGCCATTGCTTGCCCCCAGTAAAGTTGAGGAGGACTGTAAGAGAGAAAGAGAGGAAAATGCTAATTCAAAAATGTGTCTACAATACTGATTCTAAATATATTCTCCAGAATTTATAGACAATGAGGAAGACTTTTGTAGAATCATGAAAATCACACAAAAATGCTAAAGATTTCTAAACTGACCTAAGATTCAAACTATAAAATAATAGAAAATTTACATTTTAGAATCAACTTGTTGTTGTTCAGTCGCTCAGTCATGTCTGACTCTGTGACCTCCAAGGACTTCGGCATGCCAGGCTTCCCAGTTCTTCACTATTTCCCAGAGTTTGCCCAAACACGTCCATTGAGTTGGTGATGCCATCCAACCATCTCATCCTCTGTTGTCCCCTTCTCTTCCTGCTTTCAATCTTCCCCAGCATCAGGGTTTTCTCCAATGAGTTGGCTCTTCACATCAAGTGGCCAAAGTATTGGGGCTTCAGCTTCAGCATCAGTCCTTCCAATGACTATTCAGGGTTGATTTCCTTTAGGATTGACTGGGTTTGATCTCCAGGATGTTTCCAGTTTTTCCTGGTTTGATGTTTGAACTTTTCAATTTGGTACCTCGAGATATTCAGTTTAAATGCTGAACAATATAGTACTATTAAAGTATGGTTAATTGACAATACTGAGGCTATAATAAATATCACTGGCTAAGTATTTATTCTCCTAAAATTTTTTGAAAGACATTGCTCTGCTTTTTTATAGAAAATAATAATCCATCATCCTTTCTAAGAAATTACCTCTATCAATATATTCTGGATATCTTGCTTCTATTTCACTATTATTTTAAATTCTCAGTATCCTCCTTGTTTCTATTTCAATAGAAGTTCATATAGTGATTTAATATTTTCAAAGCATTTTTTCATTATCTGTTCTTCCTCCTGTCTCCCACTTTTGGAAAAAATCCTTCAGTGTTTTTACGACGGTATATGAAAATAGTCAAGACACAGATGTACAATGCAAGCTACTGAAAGTGAACTGTGATAAACCATGAAAATAAAACTTTCTCCTAGTAGCAAAGAAATCAGTGGAGAAAAGGAAAAGAAAAAAAGACTGAATTAGTATGATTTTACCAGAAATACAGCACTTTCTGGCATGGAATAATAAAAAGTAACTAGAGATCTCTAAAAAATAGAGATTTTTGACTTAAAATTAGACAGACTATACAGATAAGTTATTTTTACTCTTTTGTCTCCACTCTTCTAAAAATAAGAGGAAATTGACATATATATATTTTAGATATGTTTGTCCTTGGACAATGCTACATCCTCAGGTTAACGGGCTTCCCTGGTAGCTCAGCTGGTAAAGAATCCACCTGCAATGCAGGGGACTCCAGTTTGATTCCTGGGTCTGGAAGTTCTCCTGGAGAAGGGATAGGCTACCCACTCCAGTACTCTTGGGCTTCCTTGGTGGCTCAGCTGTTAAAGAATCTGCCTGCAAGGCAGAAGACCTGGGTTCAATTCCTGGGTCTGGAAGTTCCCCTGAAGGAGGGTATGGCAATCCACTCCAGGATTCTTGCCTGGAGAATCCCCATGGACAGAAGAGCCTGGCAGGCTACAGCCCATGGGGTCCCAAAGAGTTGGACACGACTGAAGCGACTAAGCACACAGGTTAACAGAATAGAAAAGTGACCTAACTTTTAATTCTCTGAAGCTGTCTTCTCACTAATACAAATTTAATGGGGTTGGTTTAATGTAAAAACAGAAAAATGGATACCTCAGGGAAATTCTTTTGGATAGACTTACACTATAAAGGATCTTTCCATTCAGTCATTCAACAAATGATGACTCTCAAGATTGCCTGTTGCCAGTTAATACACTGACAAAAAGGGATTCAAAGTGTCAAATTTTATGAAGAAGAGAGTAAAGAAACCTTCACCACCAAAAAGTCACATCAAATATTTTAAAAATTCATTTCTGAAATGTTAATGGTAAAATCTAGTATCTTAATATTGAGGTCCAAATGGAGGATCCTTCTATCATAATTCTAACAGAACACCCATCTTAGAATTTTGTCCTTTTTTACTTTCCTTTTATTCCAGACTGAAAGAGATCATCCAATAGCTTTATTGACTGAGTTTACTGGCTGTCAGAACTTGAAATGAAATTTGTGTTCAAAGTCTGAAACATCTATTCTAATAATGTAGTCTTGTTGCTGCCTTTCCTATAAAAGATTAGCACAACTTCTGGCTGGTCCTTGGCTGTAGCTGATTTCTCTATTATTAATAAGTAAGATATATCCATCAGTCTATCTCTCAACTGCCAAGAACACATGCATTCATTCATGCATATTGGTTGAATGCTTTTTATGCATTTATTATTCTGATAATTGCTGATCCTAACCATTTACTCTCAGATGTGGGAATGATTGTGTTTTAAGATCTGTCTTGTCTCTGCAATATTCTGAGTATCCTCAATATATATTCAATGGAAAAGAAGTTTCTGCCTCCTCTCACCTCAACTTTGTCCAGGTGCAATTTTGTCTCATTCCAATTCCTACTTAAAAATGATCCCCAAATATGCTGTGACAATAACAGAATGCTATTCTCTAATTCTAAGCTTGTATATAGTTATTGTAAGAGGACACTTAACAATCAGTTCTGATTCATTTGAAGATATGGTGCTCTCATCTGATGTGTTTGTTATATTGGTAGAATCCTGTGACTACTGCAGGTATGTAGGAATAACCAACTGTAATACTTTAGATGAAGGAGCTAGAGTGTAAAAAATCATGTATAAAGCTGCATTGTATAAAACCGGGTGTACCACTGGCTTCTTGTACCTATACTACTTTTGCATACTAGGAAAATCAGTACTAGACTTAACTTGTCCAGATTTCATCTAGGATAAAGGAAAATTTTAGATTTCTGATAGTTTTTTCAATTCAGTAACTATCTTCACTGGGAAATGCCAAACCTGATCTCTCTCATCGGGCATACCAAAGCAATCTATCTGCCCACTCTCTGTTTCTGTTTTGCATGCAACTCTAAACCTAACAAACAGGCTTCCTGACGGAGAAAAAAAAAAATCAATGAGTTTAAATGATACAGAATTTTATGTCTTTATGAGTCACTTTTTCACACTAAAACATGGAAGCTTCATAAAATAAGTTAATATTTTGCTTTCAAAGCAACAATATTTGCCTTCATTATAAATAAACAGGATTCATTTGAGACAATGATTTTTCAAGTGAAGGATTAAAATAATCCCATTAAAACCAAAACAAAGGTATTTTATGTTCTTATATCTTTATTAAAGTACTTACTTTGTAAACCTGACTCAATAGTAACTCATATTTTTATTATTACAAATTTGTCTTTAATAATACATAATACACTTAAGGCAGATTTACCTTATAGATGGTCTCAGTTCTAAACACCACCACACTGATTTATACAAATAGCAAAAATCACATAGAAGAACATCTAATGATAGCTTTCTTGGTACTTATCTTTAGATTTCAAAACTGTATAATAAGTCAAGTTTCCATAAATTTCATTTTTGAGATAGGAAACAAACAATTTTGCCTTTATCTGCTTTGATTAGATGTAGTTGTTATTAGTAATATAACCTTTAAATCTGTGGGGAAACCAATACTTTACCTTTATTCCTCAGAGAAGGCTAACAGCAGGCAAAATAAAAAACCGTTATAGAATCATACTGTTAAGTATTACCTTAACTCAAAATTCTCATATAATTGTATCATATCACAGCTAAAAATTACTATTTAATATATCAAGATATATCCAAAAGTGTCCTTTGGTTGCATTAATATCAGGGGGCTTAGGCAGCACTTAAGATTCTTTCTCTGGTCTTCTGGTGATTAGTATAAACTGAAGCTTTTGAAACTATTGGGTGATGCCATTTGGGGGGCCCAATCCCGGAAAACCTCCAGGAGAATAGTGGACCCCAGTGGAAGAATTTGAAGACTAGAAGATTTGCAGTTAAGGTAGATTTATCATTAGCAGAACTTCAGGGAAATAGGAATGTGGTCAGAATCACTTAATATTTATTAGAAATCAGGATTCAGTAAATCATTTCTCTTTCAGAAAAATATCTTTAAAATGTGTATATTTTCAAATGCTCTTTTGTTTAAAAGAACATATAAAATTAAGATACTGGTGAAAATAAACCAGTTTTGAATGTACTTGTTTCTCTTCATTTTTCCACCTTCAAAGGATTTCTTCTCATCAAGCACAAATGTGCTATTCTTTACAGCAAGACAAACTCTTCTGTGCTAAATCTTTTTATTCTTTTCTTTTCATCCTCTGAGAAAAGGTCTTCTTCGTTGGTTGTAGTAGATGTAAAATCATAGTCTCTGGAATGACCATTTACAAAAGTAAATAAGGGATATTTCTCCTTAGAAGAAATTTTCAGCATCTGTAACAGAAAGTACAGAAGAATCCCTTATTGGATGCAATAGCGCACAGCAGGACCACATGATGAAATCTAAAGTTCTAGCCCTGAACTGCTCCTGTTAGCTTCTCCCAGTGACATTTACCCAGTGCTACTGCTTTACTGTTCTGGCTAAAAGACAAAAGTTGACCAGTACTTACTGTACGGTTTATTTCCAGCTAAATACCTACTTCCTCATTAGGATTAGACCATCAAAAATTAAGTATATTATCATTCCTACCCCAAGCCCCCCAAAGTAAAGTCTTCTGGTCACATTGTTTGAAGAGTTACTAGTGAGTTAAGATTTATCTCCTGTAATAGACAGTGAAACAAAACGGTATCACTGATTATGGCAAAATACTGTGAATGACTGTTTAGTACCATAATGCAAAAAAAAAAAAAATTAAACTAAGTCAAAAATATCCACTCTAATCTCAATTCTACAACTTACTTTGATGTGACTTTTGACAAATCACTCTACCTCATCTATTTTTTTTTAGGTATTCATTTTTTATTTTTTTTCTTTTTTTAAAAAACATAAATTTATTTATTTTAATTGGAGGCTAATTACTTTACAATATTGTATTGGTTTTGCCATACATCAACATGAATCCGCCACGGGTGTACACATGTTCCCCATCCTGAACCCCCCTCCCACCTCCCTCCCCATACCTCATTTATAAAAGTGGGCAAAAGATATCCAATCTCCTTACCTCAGAGAAAAGTTAGGATGACAAAAAGCAATGAAAAGTTATTTTTTAAAATAAACAAGTTTTATTTAAAAGACCAAAATAATAAGTTTGGTCTTTTCAAAGACTTCCATTTTAAAAAATATATTTCTGCAATAATCTAGTCAATACAAAAACAGTGTTTGTATATACTGCAATAATCCACACTTTACATATTACCTTCTAAAGTTATGTTATATAATATGGAAGTAAAATAAGTAATACCTGGAATTTTGTGGGAACACCAACAACCTTTATATAACCTCTGTTAATTTGGGATTCACTGACAAGTCAATTAACTCATTCTAAACCATTTAAGTCTTTCTGTTAAACAGTCTACTTAAAAATTAAAACAATTTAAATTTTGAAGTGAATAAAAATTTTTGAGTGAAGAATGTTTTTATAGAAATAAACATTTCTATTGGTAATCAGGGCTTATAAGAAAGATTCTGGAAAATTTATGTGAGTTACAAAGAATGCTGAAAAAATATCAATAGTATTTATACATCATTAATCACAATCAATTAAATATAACTTGTTTAAGGATAATTTTAGGAGCAAAAACTAAATTCTCTCAAATGTTGATATTCAAATGAAGGCTCATCAAATTCTTATATATTACATTTACAGATTCTCTTGAAACAAGGCTAAAATAAATAGGTAGCCCTAGGATATGATACAATGTTAAATTTAAAATATTTCAATCAGACAGTTAATGTGAAATACATTTTCTAACACTGAAAATGAACCATTTAAAAACAATCAAGTACTTAAAAAGCCAGATGTGATGAAAACCTGATCCTATAAATTCATATTGTGATCCTACTTTTTATTCTCAAATTTAATTTATATTCTAAAAAAATGGGAGAGAGAAGGGCAAAAATGTGGAAATGAAAAAGAGACAGAGGGAGCTGGCATCTTTCACCTCCAGCCAATGGTTGGAATACAAGCCAAAATTGTTATCATTTTATATTCATTTAATGTCACTTGTAAAAGTCCAGTATCTAATAGGCAGGTATCATTGCATCATTTTTAATTCAACATAACAGAGCTAACATTATCATCTCTTCATCGTTTCTTTCAAAATCAAGAATTAAGTCATTTAGGTTTATTAGTTGTACATTAACTAAAATTCAAATCTGTGCCCCAAGGCAAAATGTTAGAAAGGAACTCCCAGTCCTTTAATTATAAAATGCACCTACTTTTGCAAACCCACTTGCAATGTAAGGCCTCATTGCTGCTGCTGCTGAGTCGCTTCAGTCGTGTCTGACTCTGTGCGATGCCATAGACAGCAGCCCACCAGGCTCCTCTGTTCCTGGGATTCTCCAGGCAAGAACACTGGAGTGGGTTGCCATTTCCTTCTCCAATGCCTAACAGTAAAAAGTGAAAGTGAAGTCGCTCAGTCATGTCCGACTCTGTGTGACCCCATAGACGGCAGCCCACCAGGCTTCCCATCCCTGGGATTCTCCAGGCAAGAACACTGGAGTGGGTTGCCATTTCCTTCTCCAGTGCATGAAAGTGAAAAGTGAAAGTGAAGTCACTCAGTTGTGCCTGACTCTTAGCAATCCCATGGACTACAGCCTACCAGGCTCCTCCGTCCATGGGATTTTCCAGGCAAGATTACTGGGGTGGGGTGCCATTGCCTTCTCCGGTTTTGTACAATACTGCAGCATGAATTCAGGCTGAAAACCTGAATCAGTACTGGCTTACAATTCAAATTCTCAGGGAAGTTCTTTTTAACTCCCTTGACTCAGTGCCAAGGTTGAGAAGTGGAAGCTTTTCTGTCCTTTTCTGTGGGAAAGTTTATTTCCCTTTTAATTTTATATTTACCTAAGTTGTAGACTTGCAGTGTCCTAGCTTTTTAATTGGGTCCCTTTTTCCTTATCATGGGTTGTTTTCTTTGTTCTTCAGTGACACATAAATTATGGTATAAAACTGATAGCACCCTAAAATTAATCAAATTTTATAAGGCCTCATTGCCTGGAGAATCCCAGGGACGGGGGAGCCTGGTAGGCTTCCGTCTGTGGGGTCGCACAGAGTCGGACACGACTGAAGCGACTTAGCAGCAGCAGCAGCAGCATCCGTATTTATTGATTCAGGCTTTGAGAATTACATTTTCTAACTTTTCTAGGTTTAAACATTTTTAAAGACTAGAAGATGAAAAATAAATGGAAAAAAGTGTGTAAATGAAAATTTGGTTTATTTAGATAAGTTTAAATCTTATACCATAAAAAAAACTTGCACACAATGTTTTTGGTGGCTTTATCCATAATTGCCAAAACTTGGAAACCCAACAAAGATGTCCTTCAATAGATGAGTGGATAAACTGTGGTACACCCAGACAGGAGAAAATTACTATATACACTATATACTGTGTGATTCTCTCTATATATACACAGACACACACACACGCATTTTTACATACACACACACACACAGTTGAGTTGAGCAATGTTAAGTGATAAACTGACAAATATAAACATAATATAATAGGAAGAAGTAAATTTAGGACAAATAAAAATAAAAATGCCAATGGAGATTTAAATTATCTAGCTTATTCTCATTTTATAAATGGGAAAATTGAGACCCAAAGGATTTAAACTGTTTTTCCAAGATGACATAACAGCAAAAAGAGATAAACTGAAAATGAATTACTGAGACACTGCCTTATCAACAAGCCTTTCAAAGTTCTAAGTACCATATCAAAAATTTTTCAGATTTTTTAAAAGAATAATCATTGATTTAAACATCTATCAGAAGGGAAAAGTTTAGTTTTCTTTTTTATACTACAAAATAGGAGGCACTGTCAAAACATTAAGGTCCCTCCATAATGGATAATATAAAATCTACACCAAAAAAATTCCACATTAGGTTACCTATATGACTTGGGGTATTATATCAATTGAGATAATATACAAAATAAAGATAATGAAAGTTATTTAATAACTTAGAGAAATAACTATTATATAATGGTAAAGGAAAAACAGCATATAACACTAGATATAAAATTTAATCTCAGTTTTGTTAAAATAATTTTAAACACGTACTTTAAGAAGTTTGAAGAAAATACAACAAAATATTAACAGTTATCTCTGAATGAAAGACTTAATGGTGATTTTTTTTATACTTTTATCTTCCAAAATTTCTAATATGTATTTCTTATACAGTGAGAAGAAAACCAAGTTTGTTCGTTTGTTTTTAATTTAAGCTAACTGGATTTACTTCCCATAGCTATATTTCTAAAGCAGTTCAGTAGTTTACTCAACAATATCTTTAGAACAGGCAAGTCTTCTGTTCTAGTTTAATAAGACAGCTAAAGATACACTGAAGAGGCTTGATTGTCGAAAAGGCAAATCATAAATGTCTTTTTAAGAGGTCAAATATTTTATATAATTTTTCCTATGTGCTAAATTAGTGGGTTTCAGAATTTACAAAGGAAAAACCTGGAGGACAAAAATCAAGTAATTTCTTCCATCATAAAGCTAGCAGTTGTAAAGTAAGAACAGAAAGAGAACCAGATGACTCCTTCTCCCTAGCCCCAGAACTTTTTCTGCAAGTCTCTGCCACCACACATGTCAAATCAGACCCAGCGCACAGCAGTCTGTACCTATGTGGTCCATGATGACCACGATGGAGGTACATATTATGTAGGGGGTAGGTTCTAAAGTCAGGTCTTAATGTGAAAATCAAATGTAATAAAAAAATTACCTTCAAAAAGTCTTTAAATTATTTAAAGGGTGTTGTGCATAATTCTGTGTATACAACCATGTTTAGTAACATGTATAAGTGTACAATATGGTGTGGTATACAGCAATGCACAATATGAAATAAGAAGTACACATGCACAAATACGTACCATTGAACCGAAGTTAAATGTACATGTGATGATAATTCCATTCTGCTCCCTCACTACTCAATCTTAAATCCCTGTAGTTGAACTTTTAGCCCTTACTGTGTTCAGTCACTCAGTCGTGTCTGACACTTTGCAACCCCATGAACTGCAGCCTGCCAGGCTCCTCTATCCACGGGGATTCCCAAGGCAAGAATACTGGAGTGGGTTGCCATGTCCTCCTCCAGGGAATCTTCCCAATCCAGGGATCAAACCCAGGTCTCCTGCACTGCAGGCAGATTCTTTACCATCTGAGCCACCAGGAACTAACCATCTACATACAAGAAAATAAAGACTTATATTAGAAAAATCAAATAAATACATGTACTCTAATATACCCGGCTGAGTGATGAATATAAAAGTTGAGGGATTAAGTGACAGTCTAAAATACTAAACCACAGGGACCTCAGCAATCTTCACTTCCTGCTCTGGGAGCACAGAGAGGCAACATACATTCTACAGAGAGATGGTAGATTTTTTTCTCTGAAAAAAAAATAAAACAACCCTAGAGAAAAGATTACCACTTAATAACACTTGGGGGTCACCTAGTAAAAAGTAAGGCTCATCACCTGATCACCTTAGTATGAAGGTCACCAGCTAAAAAGCCATACTCAAACACAGGGAACATCTACTCAGCTCTTTAGTGTCCCACTTTCAAGTATAAACAGACACAGAAGATCACCAGTCATTTGGAGGAAAGCATCAAATGGAAAATTGGAAGATTAAAACAAAAAATAGAAAACCAACCAAACAAAAAGGATCCAACAGGAAGGGAACATAAAAAGCAAAGGAAATGGAGGAAAATTTCAAAATTACTATAATTAATTTCCTTGGGGGAGAAGAGAAGATAATACACCCATTAAAAAATGAAAGAATCCCATGAAGAATGAGTAATAGAAAAACATAAATAACTCCCAGAAATGTAAATATCATGATTGAAATTTAAAAACAAAAGCATTAAAAGATGGAGAAAATCTCCTAATACAAAAAGATAAAGACAAGGAAAATAAAAGGAAAAAAAATACAGGAAAATCAGAGGACAATTCAGAGGATCCAACAACCATATCATAAAAATTCCAGAAAGAAAGAATGAAGAAAACAAAAGATAGGAAATAATGCTATATCTACTTAAAAATTTTTTCTTCTCAGACTGGAAGGAAACAAGACTCAAGGAAAAGGAATAAACCAGGACACATAATGAAGTTTTAGAATACTAGGGATAATTAGTAATAGCTAACACATTATATAGTACCTACAGAGTACTAATCTAGTAATCATTTAATTTTCATAATGATGCTACTGAGAGAGGTAGCTATTGTTATTTTCATTCCATGAGAACACTGATGCACAGAGAGGTTAACCAGTGAGGCCAGAGGTATACAGTCATGAGATGGTGGAGTCAGGATTCAAATCTGAAAACTTTCAGAAAGAAAAAAATGTTTACATTCAGAGGAAAATAATCCACAGTGACATTAAGCTTCTCAACAGCAACATTAGACGCTAGACGGGAGCAGAGCAATGTTTCTAACGTTTGGTGGGACAGGAGGCAGGGGATTATTCCATTCTAGAATTCTATATAATATCAATAAATGAAAAGATAAAGATGGTCAGATGTGTAAGAATTCAAAAACTTTATCATCTACTCATACTTTTCTTTGAAAGTATGCTTTCATACTAGAAACTGTGCTTCAGCAAAATGAAAGTGAAAGTCACCCATTCGTGTCTGACTCTTTGTGACCCCATGGACTGTATAGTCCATGGAATTCTCCAGGCCAGAATTCTGGACTGGGTAGCCTTTCCCTTCTCCAGGGGATCTTCCCAACCCAGGGATTGAACCCAGGTCTCCCACATTGCAGGCGGATTCTTTAACAGCTGAGCCACAAGGGAAGCCCAAGAATACTGGAGTGGGTAGCCTATTCCTTCTCTAGCGGATCTTCCCAACCCAGGAATCAAACCGAGGTCTCCTGCATTGCAGGCGGATTCTTTACCAACTGAGCTATGAGGGAAGCCCATGCTTCAGCAAAACAAGGGATTAAACTAAATAAAGATTCAGAAGATAGGGGATCCAACGCAGAAAGGCAGCATCAGGGAGTTCCAAACAGACAATTCTGCATCAAGTCTAGAGAAGAAAGAAGACTGCAGCCAAGAGAAAACTGAGAGAGAAAAGTCTCCAGAAAAAAGAAGGAAAGAAGAAAATGATGTATTTTCTTACATTTATATTCATGAAAAATTTGCTGCTAGGTACTTGACAGATATGAGTAAAAAATTAAAAGAAATATCAGTCAGTATGGGATTCCCAGGTGGCTCAGTGGTAAAAAAATTCATCTACAATGCCAGAGACATGGGTTCAATCCTGGACCAGGAATATCCCCTGGAGAAGGAAATGACAACCCACTTCAGAATTCTTGCCTGGGAAATTCCATGGACAGGGGAGCCTGGTGGGCTACAGCCCATGGGGTCACAAAGAGTCGGTCATGACTTAGTGACTAAAGAACCACAAACAACAACTCAGTATGTGCAAAGGAAATAAAAAGGGGAGAGGTAGTATTTACTCCAAGAAAATAAAATTTAGAGAAAAAAGAAACGTAATCATAGTATACCATGTGATTAGTGAACAACATTATGTTGTTGCTGATATTGTTTGGTCGGTGGCTCAGTCAGTAAAGAATCTGCCTGCAAAGCAGGAGACCTGGGTTCAATCCCTAGGTCAGGAAGATCCCCTGGAGAAGGAAATAGCCTACTCCAGTATTTTTGCCTGGAGAATTCCATGGACAGAGGAGCCCGGTGGCTACAGTCAATGGGGTCAGAAAGAGTCAGATACGATTGAGTGATGAACACTTACATTTTCACAGTAGTCAGATAAGAGAATGTAGGAACTGCACAATTATTCAAGAGTATGGGGCATCATGTCGGTAACTTACTCTCAAACAGCTCAGAAAAAAATTATTTGTATTATATTTACAACTTTTCTATAAGGATGCAATTATTCCAATTTTTAATAAAGACGAAATAAAATGCATTAAACAAGAACTGAGTGAATTTATCACCAGCAAATAGCACAAAAGAAACAGTAAAGGAATTGTTCAGAAAGAAGTTAAAATGATCCCAGAGGGAAGTAAAGTAATACAGGAAAGATTGAAGGGCATCACAAAGGATAACACTGACTATTTAAAAAATAACACCTTGTGGAATTTAAAATATGTATAGGGTTAAATTATATAACAATAAAACACAAAAACAGGCTTCAAGGAAATAAATATTACTAGACACTTCCCTGTAGCTCAAATGGTAAAGAATCTGCTTGCAATGCAGGAGACCAGGGTTCGATCCCTGGGTCAAGAAGATCCTCTGGAGAAGGGAATGGAAATCCACTCTAGTATTCTTGCCTGGAGAATTCCATGGACAGAGGAGCCTCGTGGGCTACCGTTCATGGAGTCGCAAAGAGTCGGACACGACTGAGCAACTAACACACACACACACATTTCTTCACAGGCCACCACCACCAGAGTACTACACAGAGAGGAGACTGAAACACTACCCTGTCTTCCTGTAAAAAGGCCTATTTACTTAACTAGAGTTTCATCCCAAGGGACTGGCTTTAGTAACCCTCAAATATACAGGCAAAGGAGGCACTCCCAGGGCAATTAGGCAGGGAGACACCATCCCTGAGCACTCCTGTAGCCTCACTACAGTTCAGCAAGACTCCCCAGGATGGAGCTTAGACACTGTCAAGAGCCCCACTTTTTGTAACTGTCATCCAGGGGACACCATCAAACCTCCTGGTCTGGAGTCCAGCAGTTACTGACTATGGCCCTACAAAACTGCATCAGTTCAGTCGCTCAGTTATGATGGACTCTTTGCAACCCCATGGACTGCAGCACACAAGGCTTCCCTGTCCATCACCAACTCCCGGAGCTTGCTCAAATACATGTCCATCAAGTCAGTGATGCCATCCAACCATCTCATTCTCTGTCGTCCCCTTCTCCTCCTGCCTTTAATCTTTCCCAGCATCAGGGTCTTTTCAAATGAGTCAGTTCTTCACATCAAGTGGTGAAAGTATTGGAGCTTCAGCTTCAGCATCAGTCCTTCCAATGAATATTCAGGACTGATTTCCTTTAGGATTGACTGGTTGGATCTCCTTGCAGTCCAAGGGACTCTCAAGAGTCTTCTCCAAAGCCACAGTTCAAAAGCATCAATTCTTCGGCGCTCACTATCTTTATAGTCTGACTCTCACATCCATGCATGATCACTGGAAAAACCATAGCTTTGACCTTTGTTGGCAACATGATGTCTCTGCTTTTTAATATGCTGTCTAGGTTGGCCATAACTTTTCTTCCAAGGAGCAAGTGTCTTTTAATTTCATGGCTGCAGTCACCATCTGCAGTGATTTTGGAGCCTAAAAGAATAAAGTCTGTCACTGTTTCCATTGTTTCCCCATCTATTTGCCATGAAGTGATGGGACCAGATGCCATGATCTTAGTTTTCTGAATGTTAAGTTTTAAGCCAACTTTTTCACTTTCCTCTTTCACTTTCATCCAGAGGCTCTTTACTTCTTTGCTTTCTGCCATAAAGGTCGTTGTCATCTGTGCATCTGAGATTACTGACATTGATTCCCTGAATCTTGATTCCAGCTTGTGCTTCATCTGGGCTGGCATTTCTCATGATGTACTCTGCATATAAATTAAATAAGCAGGGTGACAGTATACAGGCTTGACGTACTCCTTTCCCAATTTGGAACCAGTCTGTTGTTCCATGTCCAGTTCTAACTGTTGCTTCTTAACCAGCATACAGATTTCTCAGGAGGCAGATCAGGTGGTCTAGCATTTCCATCTCTTTAAAAATTTTTTCACAGTTTGTTGTGATCCACACAGTCAAAGGCTTTGGCATAATCAATAAAGCAGAAGTAGATGTTTTTCTGAAAGTCTCTTGCTTTTTCAATGATCCAATGGATGTTGGCAATTTGATTTCTGGCTCCTCTGCCTTTTCTAAATTCAGCTTGAACATCTGGAAGTTCATGGTTCATGTATTGTTGAAGCCTGGCTTGGAGGATTTTGAGCATTACTTTGCTAGCATGTAAGATGAGTGCAATTGTGCAGTAGTTTGAACATTCTTTGGCATTGCCTTTCTTTGGGATTGGAAAGAAAACTGACCTTTTCCAGTTCTGGAGACATTGCTGAGTTTTCCAAATTTGCTGCCATACTGAGTGCAGCACTTTCACAGCATCATCTTTCAGGATTTGAAATAGATCAACTGGAATTCCATCACCTCCACTAGCTTTGTTCATAGTGATGCTTTCTAAGGCCCACTTGAATTCATATTCCAGGATGTCTGACTCTAGGTGAGTGATCACATCATCATGGTTATCTGGGTCATGAGGATCTTTTTTGGATAATCCTTCTGTGTATTCTTGCCACCTCTTCTTAATATCTTCTGCTTCTGTTAGTCCATACCATTTCTGTCCTTCATTGAGCCCATCTTTGCATGAAGTGCTTCCCTGGTACCTCTAATTTTCTTGAAGAGATCTCTATTTGTTCCTATTCTAGTGTTTCCTCCATTTCTTTGCATTGATCACTGAGGAAGGCTTTCTTGTCTCTCCTTGCTATTCACTGGAACTCTACATTCAAAGAGGCATTCATCCTTTTCTCCTTTGCCTTTAGCTTCTCTTCTTTTCTCAGTTATTTGCAAGGCCTCCTCAGACAACCATTTTGCTTTTTTGCATTTCTTTTTCTTGGGGATGGTCTTGATCACTGCCTCCTATACAATGTCATGAACCTCCATCCATAGTTCTTTAGGCACTCTATCAGACTAAACCCTTGAATCTATGTGTCACTTCCACTATATAATTGTAACGGACTTGATTTAGGTCATACCTGAATGGTCTAGTGGTCTTCCCCACTTTCTTCAATTTAAGTCTGAATTTGGCAATAAGGAGTTCATGATCTGAGCCACAGTCAGTTCCTGGTCTTGTTTTTGCTGACTGTATAGAGATTCCCCATCTTTGGCTGTAAAGAATATAATCAATCTGATTTCGGTATCAACCACCTGGTGATGTCCATGTGTAGAGTCTTTCTCGTGTTGTTGGAAGAGGGTGTTTCTATGACCACTGCGTTCTTTTGGCAAAACTCTGTTAGCCTTTGACCTGCTTCACTTTGTACCTCAAGGCCAAATTTGCCTGTTACTCCAGGTATCTCTTGATTTCCTCCTTTTGCATTCCAGTCCCCTATAATGAAAAGGACATCTTTTGGGGGTGTTAGTTCTAGAAGGTCTTGTAGGTCTTCACAGATCCATTCAACTTCAGCTTCTTCAGCATTACTGGTCAGGGCATAGACTTGGATTACTGTGATATTGAATGATTTGCCTTGGAAATGAACAGATATTCTGTTGTTTTTGAGACTGCATCCAAGAACTGCATTTTGGACTATTTTGTTGACAATGATGGCTCCTCCATTTCTTCTAAGCGATTATTGCCCATAGTAGTAGATATAACAGTCATCTGAGTTAAATTCACCCATTTCAGTCCATTTTAGTTCACTGATTCCTAAAATATCAATGTTCACTCCTGCCATCTCCTGTTTGACCACTTCCAGTTTGCTTTGATTCATGGACCTAACATTCTAGGTTCCTATGCAATATTGCTCTTTATAGTACTGGACTTCCATCACCAGTCACAACTATAACTGGGTGTTTTTGCTTTGGCTCCATCTCCTCATTCTTTCTGGAGTTGTTTCTCCACTGATCTCCAGTGGCATATGGGGCACCTACTGACCTGGGGAGTTCATCTTTCAGTGTCTTATCTTTTTGCCTTTTCAAACTGTTCATGGGGTTCTCAAGGCAAGAATACTGAAGTGGTTTGCCATTCCCTTTTCCAGTGGACCTCGTTTTGTCAGAACTCTCCACCATGATCCGTCTGTCTTGGGTGGCCCTACACGGCATGGCTTAGTTTCACTGAGTTAGACAAGGCTGTGGTCCATGTGATCAATGTGGGGTTAGTTTTCTTTGATTGTGGTTTTCATTCTGTCTGCCCTCTGATGGATAAGGATAAGAGGCTTATGGAAGCTTCCTGATGGGAGAGATTGATCCAGGAGAAAGAAGCAGTGTCCCCACAAGAGACTGACCCAGACTTGCCTGTGAGTGTCCAGGAGTCTCTAGCGGAGGCATGGGTCGGTGGTGGACTGCTGAAGGGTGGGGGGCACTGAGTGCAGCACTGCATGCATGGGACATCTTGAAGGAGGTTGCCATTATCTTCATTACCTCCACTATAGTTTGGCCCCTGGTGGCTCAGAGGGTAAAGCATCTGCCTGCAATGCAGGAGACTTGGTTTGATCCCTGGGTCAGGAAGATCCCCTGGAGAAGGAAATGGCAACCCACTCCAGTACTCTTGCCTGGAAAATCCCATGGACAGAGAAGCCTGGTAGACTACAGTCCATGGGATTGCAAAGAGTTGGACACGACTGAGTGACTTCACTTTTCACTTTCTCACTTTATAGTTTGGCCTCAGCTCAAACAATAGGGAGGGAACACACCCCTGCCCATCAACAGAAAACTGGATTAAAGATTTACTAAGCATGGCCCCACATATCAGAACAAGATCCAGACCCAAAACTGCATTTAGCTGCATATTTTAAAAGCTGCTGACTGAGGGTTTAGCACCCCATCAGCCTGAAATTAGGTGTTAAATGAGGTTCCTCCCCTTGAAACACTGACAGGTCTCAGTAGGCTCTCAACAACACAGGTATATCAAGAATAAACCAGGAGATACTCCAAAAAGAGCCAGGATGGGTGAGCACCCTGAGTCCTGCCCTGGTGCACAGCAGTCAAGGCACAAGATGGCTAGGCAAACCCCCCAGCCCCACCATGCCCATGCAGCAGTTGACCCACAAAAGGGCGAGGCAAGTGCCTTGAACTCCACCCACCCCTCACAAATACAAAACTTTAACTAATCCTTACCTACACCATGCAGACATTGAGCCACAACTGGGGTAGGTAAGCAATTTAAGTTCTGTCCTCCCTGCACAATGGCCAAGTCACAATCAGACCAGGCAAGGGCCCTGAGCCCAACCCTCCCCACACAGCAGCCTCAGTCCTTTCACAGCTGGTAGGCACACAGCCCACACAAAGGACTCCCATAGAGTACCTGACACTGGTGACCAGGGGAGAGTGCATTTCTGAGCCACATGGTACAGCTCCTATATAAGATCACTCCTTAAGACAGAGGCAGCCATTGTAGCTCATACATACAAACAGGCAAAAGGAGGAGACACAGGAATATGTTCCAAACCAAAGAACAAAGCAAATCCCTCCCCCAAAACCTTAATTAAACAGAGATAAGCAACCTATCTGATAAAGAGTTCAAAACAATGATCATGAAGATCCTATGATCTCAGGAGAAAAATGGATGAGCAAAATGAGAATTTCAAAAAAAGACAGAAAATATAAGAAAGTACCAAACAGAAGTTGGAACAACTGAAAAATACACTAGAGGGGTTCAAGAGCAGAATGGCTTTAAAATAGAAACACGAATCCAGAAGACAAAGCAATGGAAAACATCCAGACAGAGCGGCAATATGAAAAAATAAAAGAAGACAGGACAATATCAAGCAGAATACTGTTTCGATTATAGTGATCTCAGAAGGAGAAGACAGAGAGAAAGGATGAAAAAGCTATTTGAATAATGTCTGAAAATTTCCATAATTGGGGAAAGGACACAGATACCCAGTCTAAGAAGCCCAGAGAATTCCAAATAAGATGGACCCAAAGGAAAACATACCAGCCACATTATAATGGTAAAAGTTAAGGATAAAAAGAGAATCTTAAAAGCAGAAAGAGAACAGCAACTTATTTTGTACCAGGGAAAGCCGATAATGCTATGAGCAGATTTTCAGCAGAAACTTCACAGGCCAAGAAAGGAGTGGTACGACATATTCAAAGTGCATAGAGGAAAAAACTGCCAACCAAGAATTCTCTACCCAGCAAACTTAGCGTTCAAAATTGAAGGCCAGATTAAGAGTTTTACAAATAAATAAAGCTAAAAAGTTTATCACCACTAAAATGCTACCAAAAATGCTAAAGGGACTGCTCTAGGTTAAAAAGAAAAGCACTAATTAATAAGAAAGCATATAAATGTAAAAATCTCAGTGGAAAAGGTAAATAAATGATAAAGGTAGTAAATCAGTCATTTATAAAGTACAAACGGTAAAAGACAAAAGCAGTACAAAAACTTTGAAAATGTAATAATTAGTCAAGGGATACATAAAATAAAAAGATGTAAAATATGTCAGCAAAAATATCAAACACGGAGTCAAAATGAATGTGTTCAAAATTAAGTTACTATCAACTTAAAAGAGATTTCTATGTACAGAGAATGTTATATGTGAATCTCACAGTAAGCACAAAGGAAAAAAAGTAAATATACAAAAGAAAGTGAGAAAGGAATGCAAATACATATGCCACCTACAAGACACTCACTTCAAACCTAAAGACACTGATTGAAGTGAAGAGATGGAAAAAGATATACCATGAAAACGGAAACAAAAAAGCTAGGCTAAGGCAATAGCACTCCACTCCAGTACTCTTGCCTGGAAAATCCCATGGACGGAGGAGGCTGGTAGGCTGTAGTCCATGGGGTCGCTAAGAGTCGGACTCGACTGAGCGACTTCACTTTCACTTTTCACTTTCATGCACTGGAGAAGGAAATGGCAACCCACTCCAGTGTTCTTGCCTGGAGAATCCCAGGGACAGGGGAGCATGGTGGGCTGCCGTCTCTGGGGTCGCACAGAGTCGGACACGACTGACGTGACTTAGCAGCAGCAGCAGCAGCAGCAGCAGCAATACTTAGACAAATTAAACTTTAAAACAAAAACTATTAACAAAACGCAAAGAAGGGTATTATAACAATAAAAGGTTCAATCCTATAAGAGGATACAACATTTTGTAAACATTTAAGCACCACCATGGTGTGTGCACACTCAGTCGCACAGTCGTGTGACACTTTGTGACCCCATGGACAGTAGCCCACCAGGCTTCTCTGTCCATGGGATTATCCAGGCAAGAATATGGGAGTGGGTTGCCATTTCCCCCTCCAGGGATCTTCCCAAACCAGGGATTGAACCCATTTCTGAGTCTCCTGCATTGGCAGGTGGATTCCTTACCAATGAGCCACCTGGGAAGCCCATGCATCGAACATAGGAGCACCAAAATATATAAGCAAATATTAACGTAAATAAAGGAAGAAATACACAGCAATACAACAATAGTAGGGGACTTTTATTCTCCACTTATATCAAAGGACGGATCATCCAGACAGAAAAATCAATAAAGAAACATCAGCCTTAAATGGCACATTAGACCAGATGGACTCAATATAAATATATACAGGACATTCCAGTCAGAAACAGCAGAACACTCATTCTTTTCAAACGCACATGGACCATTCTATAAGATAGATCACACGTTAGGTCAGAAAACAAGTCTCAATAAATTTAAGAAGATTAAAATCATACCAAACATCATTTTCAACCACAACCAACAATAGTATAAAACAAGAAATCAATTACAAGAAGAAAACTGAATACACTATATACCTGAAACTAACATAATATTGTAAGTCAACATATATCTTCTCAAATTAGGGTTTACATTTTGTTCAGATAAATATCCAGAAGTGGTATTGCTGGATTGTATTGTGGTTCTATTTTTAGTTTTTTGAGGACTCTTCATGCTATTTCTCATAGCAGCTGTCCTACTTTATATTACCATCACCAGTGCATGACAGTTTCCTTTTCTCCACATCTTCACCAACCCTTGTTATTGTCTTTGTAATTTTAACCATCTAGTGTGTGTGTGTATAAGATGGTAAATTATTGTGATTTTGCATTTCCCTGATAATTTGTGATGTTAAGCATCTTTTCATATGCTTGTTAGCCATCCGTATGTCTTCTTTAGAAAAACGTTTATTCAGGTCTCCTGTCCATTTTTAAATAGAGTTTTTTGTTTTGTTTTGTTTGCTGTTTAGTTGTATGAGTTCTTTAAATATTTAGATATCAACCACTTATCAGATATATCATTTGCAAATATTTTCTCCCATTCCATAGGTTGCCTTTTCATTTTGCTGATGATTTTGCTGTGCATTAACTTTTTAGTTTAATGTAGTCTCATTTGTTTATTTTTGTTTCTGTTGCCCTTGCCTGAGGAGATATATTTTAAAAAAACATTGCTAAGACTAACAGCAAGTGCTTGCTGTCTATGTTTTATTTGAGGAGTTCATCAGGGATACTGATACGCACCCCTTTCTCTTTTTGTAGTGTCTTTGTCTGGATTTGGTATTAGGTTAATGCTAGCCAATGTTCCTTTCTCTTCAATTTTTTGGAATAATTTGAGAGGGACAGGAATTAATGCTTCTCTAAATGTTTGGTAGAATTCATCTGTTAAGCCAGCTGGAACTAGATTTTGCTGGGAGTGCTTTTTTTTTTAATTAATGATTCAACTTCATTACTAGCAATTGATCTATTCAGATTTTCTATTTCTTTGTGATTTGGTCTTAGAAGATTGTATGTTTATAGAAATTTATCCATTTCCTTTAGGTTGTCCAATTTGTTGACAGATAATTGTTCATAGTATCCTCTTATGCTCTTTTGTATTACTATGGTATTGATTGCAATTTTTCCTCTTCATTTCCAATTTTATTTATTTGGGTTCTCTTTTCTTGATGAGTCTGGCTGCACGTTGTCAATTTTGTTTATCATTTCAAAGAACCAACATTTAGTTTCATTAATCTTTTTTCTATTGCTTTTAAAATCTCTTTCATTTATTTCTGCTCTCATCCTTATTTATTTCCTACATTCTACTACTTTGGGTTTTGTTAGTTCTTTTTTTCCTAGTTCCCTAAAATATAAAATTAGATTTTTTTATTTGAGATTTTTCTTATTTCTTGAGGAAGGCCTCTATAACTATGAACTTCCCTCTTAGAACTGCTTTTGCTGTGTTTACAGATTCTGGAAAGTTGTGTTATCATTTTTATTTGTCTCAAGGTTCTTAAAAAAACTTTCTCTTTGATATCTCCACTGACTTCTTGATTGTTTAGTAGCACACTGTTTAGCCTCCAAATATTTGCATTTTTCCAGTTTTCTTTTATTTTTTTTGCATTTTTGTACACTAATAATAAACTATCAAAAAGAGAAATGAAGAAAATCTCATTTACAACTGCACCAAAAAGAACAATATACCTAGGAATAAATTTAACCAAGAAGGTGAAAGACCTGTACTCTGAAAACATGACAAAAGAAATTAAAGAAGACAACTGAACTGGAAGACTCAATATTATTAAACTACTACTGAAAGCAATCTGCAGTCAATGTAATCTCTATCAAAATACCATGGCATTTTTTGCATAAAGGAAACAAATAATTCTAAAATTTGTATGAAATCACAAAAGACCCCAAATATCCAGAGAGATTCTTGAGAATGAAGAACAAAGCTGGAAGTTTCAAGCTCCCTTATTTCAAACTATACTACAAAGCTATAGTAATCAAACCAGTATGGTACTGGCACAAAAACAGATCAATGGAACAGAATAAAGAGCCCAGAAATAAACTCACATTCATATGCCTCATTAATCTAAGACAAAGGAAACAACAATACACAATGGCAGAAAAAAGTCCTCTTCAATAAATGGTATTGAGAATACTGGACAGCCACATGTAAAAGAATCAG
Source organism: Bos javanicus (assembly GCF_032452875.1). Taxonomy (NCBI): domain Eukaryota; kingdom Metazoa; phylum Chordata; class Mammalia; order Artiodactyla; family Bovidae; genus Bos; species Bos javanicus. The sequence goes on from NC_083870.1 coordinate 82,985,556, forward strand.
ACTACTTTCTCACACCATATGCAAATATAAACTGAAAATGGATGAAAGACTTAAATGAAACCATAAACATCTAGAAGAAAACAGGTAGTAAGCTCCTTGACATCAGTCTTGGTGATGATTTTTTAAACTTTAACACCCCAAAGCAACAAAAGCAAAAATTTAAAAAGTGGAACTATAACAAACTAAAAAGCTTCTGCACAGCAAAGGAAACCATCAAAAAAATTAAAAGACAATCTACTAAATGGGAGAAAATATTTGCAAATTACATGCCTGATAAGGGGTTAAAATCCAAATTATATAAAAAAGACTCATATAACTCAATATCAAAATACAGACAACCTAATTAGAAAACGAGCAGAAGATGAGAATATACATTTTCCCAACGGTAACACACAGATGCCCAACAAGCACATGAAAAGACACTTAACTTCTCTAATCACTGGGGAAATGCAAAGCAAACCGTAACGAGCTATTACTTCATACCTATCAGAATGGCTGTTACCAAAAGGACAAAAAATAAGTGCTAGTGAGGATGTGGAGAAAAGCACATGCCCTAATGATGGGAATGTAAATTGCTGCAGGCAGTATGAAAAAGTAATGAAGTTCCTCAAAAAACTAAAACTCAAACTGCTACACAATCCAGCAATTCTAATTAAGTTATTTACTCAAAGAAAATGAAAACACTAATTTAAAAAGATATAGGTACCCCTATATTCATCACAGCACTATTTACAATAGCCAAGATATGAAGGCAACCTAGATGTTCACTGATAGATGACTGAATAAAGTAGATGTTTTACACACACACACACACACACACACACACACACACACAGTTGAATACTACTCAGTCACAAAAAAAAGAATCAAATCTTGCCATTTGAGACAACATGCACCTAGAGGGTATTATACTAAGTGAAATAAGTCAGTCAGAGAAAACCAGTATCTGCATGATTTCACTTATATGTGGAATCTATAAAACTAAACAAATGAACAGACAAAACAGAAACAGATTCATAAATACAAAGAACAAACTGATCTCATGCTCTTGGATTCGAAGAATTAATATTGTTAAAATCGGCATACTACCCAAAGGAATTGACAAACTTAATGTAATCCTTAACAAATTACCCAAGACATTTACCACAGAACTATAACAAATAATCCTAACATTTATATGGAACAACAAGAGACCTCTGTAAAAGCAATCCTCAGGGAAAAGAACAGAGCTGGAGACAAATTCTCCCAGAACTCAGACAATACTGAAAAGCTACAGTAATCAGAACAGCATGGTACGTGGGGGAAGAAAAAACACAGACATATAGATGAATGAAACAGAAGCAAGAACCCAGAAATAAATCCACACAGCTACAATCAATTAATCCACAACAAAGGAAGCAATAATGGGGAAAAGATGGTCTCTTCAGCAGGTAGTGTTGGGAAAGCTGGACAGCCTCGTATAAATCAATGAAATTAGAATATTCCCTCATACCATATACAAAATAAACTCAAAATGTCTTAAAGACTTAAATATAAAACATGAAAACATAAAATCCTGGAAGAAAATACAGGCAAAACCTTCTTGGACATAAATCATAGTAGTATTTTCTTAGATCAGTTTCCCAAGGAAAAAGAAAGCAAAGCAAAAATAAACAAATGGGACCTAAACAAACTTACAAACTTTTGCACATCAAAGGAAACCATCAAGAAAAAGAAAAGACAACATACAGAATGGGAGAAAATATTTGCAAATGATGCAACTGACAACGGATTAATATCTAAAATATACATACAGCTCATATAACTCCGTATTAAAAAAAAAAACCACCCAATCAAAAAATGGGAAAGAGACCTAAATAGTTACTTCTTTAAAGACATACAGATGGCCAATAGGCACATGAAAAGACGTTCAACATCTATACTTAAATAAATAGATAAGCAACTGTGAAGAAGGCTGAGTGCCGAAGAATTGATGCTTTTGAAGTGTGGTGTTGAAGAAGACTCTTAAGAGTCCCTTGGACTGCAAGGAGATCCAACCAGTCCATTCTGAAGGAGATCAGCCCTGGGATTTCTTTGGAAGGAATGATGCTAAAGCTGAAACTCCAGTACTTTGGCCACCTCATGTGAAGAGCTGAGTCATTGGAAAAGACTCTGATGCTGGGAGGGACTGGGGGCAAGAGGAGAAGGGGACGACAGAGGAAGAGATGACTGGATGGCATCACTGACTCAATGGATGTGAGTCTGGGTGAACTCCGGGAGTTGGTGATGGACAGGGAGGCCTGGCATGCTGCGATTCATGGGGTCGCAAAGAGTTGGACACAACTGAGCAACTGATCTGATCTGATCTGAAGCAACAAGGTCCTATTGAATAGCATAGAAAACTATATTCAATATATCATGATAAAACAATAGAAAATAACATGAAAATGAACATATAACTGAGAATATATATTTATAACTATACAGCAGAAATTAACCTAAGTGTAAATCAACTATACTTCAAAAATTAAAAATTTTTTTTATGTATTATATTGTAAAATGTAATTCTGAGTAATGCTCAAAATTCTAAGCCAGGCTTCAACAGTACCTGAACCGTGAACTTCCAGATATTCAAGCTGGATTTAGAAAAAGCAGAGGAACCAGAGATCAAATTGCTAACATCCGTTGGATCACAGGAAAAGCAAGAGAGTTCTAGAAAAACATCTACTTCTGCTTTATTGACTATGCCAAAGCCTTTGACTGTGTGGATCATAACAAAATGGAAAATTCTTAAAGAGATAGGAATACCAGACCACCTGACCTGCCTCCTGAGAAATCTGTATGCAGGTCAGCAAGCAACAGTTAGAACTAGATATGGAACAACAGACTGGTTCCAAATTGGAAAAGGAGTTCGTCAAGGCTATCTATTGTCACCCAGTTTATTTAACTTATATGCAGAGTACATCATGAGAAATGCCAGCCTGGATGAAGTACAAGCTGGAATCGAGATTGCCAGGAGAAATATCAATAACCTCAGATACATAGATGACATCACCCTATGGCAGAAAGCAAAGAAAAACTAAGAGCCTCTTGATGAAAGTGAAAGAGGGGAGTGAAAAAGTTGGCTTAAAACTCAATATTCAAAAAACAAAGACCATGGCATCTGGTCCCATCACTTCATGGCAAATATATGGGTAAACAATGGAAACAGTGACAGACTTTAATTTTTGGGCTCCAAAATCACTGCAGATGGTGACTGCAGCCATGAAATTAAAAAATGCTTGCTCCTTAGAAGAAATGCTATGACCAACCTAGAAAGCACATTAAAAAGCAGAGACATCACTTTTTCAACAAAGGTCCATCTAGTCAAAGCTATGATTTTTCCAGTAGTCATGTATGGATGTGGAGAAGGTAATGGCAACCCAATCCAGTACTCTCGCCTGGCAAATCCCATGGATGGAGGTGCCTGGTAGGCTGCAGTCCATGGGGTCACTAAGAGTCGGATACGACTGAGCAACTTCACTTTTCACTTTCATGCACTGGAGAAGGAAATGGAACCCACTCCAGTGTTCTTGCCTGGAGAATCTCAGGGACGGCGGAGCCTGGTGGGCTGCCGTCTATGGGGTCGCACAGAGTCGCGCACGACTGAAGCGACTTAGCAGCAGCAGCAAGAGAATGTATGGATGTGAGAGTTGGATTGTAAAGAAAGCCGAGTGCCGAAGAATTGATGCTTTTGAACTGTGGCTTTGGAGAAGACTCTTGAGAGTCCCTTGGACTGCAAGGAGATCCAACCAGTCCATTCTAGAGGAAATCAGACCTGAATATTCATTGGAAGGACTGATCCTGAAGCTGGAACTCCAATACTTTGGCCACCTGATGCAAAAAACTGACTCATTGGAAAAGACCCCTGATGCTGGGAAAGACTGAAGTCAGGAGGAGAAGGGGACAACAGAGGATGAGATGGTTGGATGGTATCACCGACTCGATGGACATGAGTTTGAGCAAGTTCCGGGAGTTGGTGATAGACAGGGAAGCCTGGGGTGTTGCAGTCCATGGGGTTGCAAAGAATCAGACAACTGAGTGACTGAAGTGACAGATTTGTAAAAAGTATTACTCTTTTGCAGTTTAAATGAATCAGCTAGACCAACATGAACAGATAAAATCTCCAAGTCAGTCAAATGAAAAAGCAAGTTGCAAAAGGATATATATATTTTTATATAAATATATAATTAATGACAAGTTTAAGAACATAGAAAACAGTGTATTTTGTTTATGGATATATCAAGTATACTAATTTACACTAATTTAGGATAGTGGCTGCCACTTGGAAGGAAATAAGGGAATAACATTGGGGAAGGGTAATACACTTCAATAATATATGAGGGCTTTATTTTTCCATAAGCTTAATGATAGCCCATGGGTATTTATTATGCTATCCTCTATATTTCTGTATGCTTCACATTTTTAAAAACTAGTCTAATAATGTCAACATATTGTAAAAGTACAAACTTCTCCAGCCTGGCATTCAAAACTCTCTACATTATTATTCCAACCTCCTTTTCTAGCCTCATCCTTTACTATTTACTATAGTGTTTCCTTATTTTCACTATATATGTCATCTCTATTACAATTAATGAACATTTTTCTTTTCAGAATTTTATTTTTTTAATTAATTAATTAATTTGGCTGCGCTTAGTCTTAGGTGTGGCATGTGGGATCTAGTTCTCCAACCAGACATTGAACTCAGGCCCCCTGCAATGCGAGCGTGCAGAGTCTTAGCCACTAGACCACCAAGGAAGTGCCTCTTTTCAGAATTTTGACTCAAATAGCCTTGTACAGGTCAATGATAAGGAGGAAATCACGTTTAACAAGCCAGCTATACTTTTCTATTATGAATACACATATATATAAGTATTAGAGTATTTGTCCTGCTGTCACCTAAAAACATCAAGTATTACACCTTGGGTTGTGCATCAGTGGTTCTCAAATTTGATGTACAAGGTTACTTGGGAGGTTTGTTAGAAATGAAAGCTCCCAGGCCAAATCTCTAAGACTTCTGATTCAGGCCGTTAGAAGATAGACGCCCTGCCCTACATGTATCCATGGCCCCTAACAAATTGGACTATCTGCCATTTTCTAAAGAAACTATATTTTTCTTTTCCGGTACCTTTCCTTTTGTTATTTCCTCTGCTTGAAGCACACTCCCTTCTCCCTGAGCCAATAGAAATTAAGCCTATACTTTAAGGCCCATATTAAATATCACCATCACAATAAAGAACTTTGACTTGGATGTGACATCTCTCTCATTTTAACCTTCTTCCTTCCCCTATCAATTTATTTCTATTTCTGTATGAGTGCTTATCACATTCAATGTAATGCATATCTTCTCTTATTCTGCCTCCTGAACTATAAATGCCACTTGAGGGCAAAAGCAGGGATTATGGCTTGGTCATTTTATGATTTCAACATGATAGTTATTCAGATACTTGCTGGACTGAGCTCTGCTAAACACTGAATTAATTTAACAAGTTTTATTAACATTTAAAATTCATGTGGTAAAAGCATTAGAATATTCATTCATGTAGCATTACAAATTAAACATGAGAATCTAGATTATCTGGCCTCATTTTCAAAATGAGAAAACTGAAAACATATCTTATATAGAAACAAATATTTTAAGAAGTTTTAATTTTCAAAGAAAAAAATTACAGTTTAAAAATGCCAAATTCAGCTGTTAAGAAAGAAAGCTGCTTAACTTACAATCTTCCAAGCAAAAGTAAATGACTGAGCTATTAATTGACAAAGTGAACTTCTGATATTGCTACAAAACGCTATGAACTTAAGAACAACAGTATAATTAAACCAAAGTTAATAGAGTCTAGCAAAATTCTCAATACTTCCATAATATTTCAGCATGTTTTCTCTTTGCTTTAACATTGCATATCACTAGGATACATCAAGTGCAATAACTCTGAAGTAGTTTTCCAGCATAAAAACTATAATTATTAGTATAAAACCCAAAAAACTATGTTTTTAATCAGAAAATATCAACATGCAACTCATTTATGAATATAATTGTTTTTCAATTTGATAATAGTAATTTGGGCTGTTTTCTATTCCAGAGGTAAGTACTTCACTGTTCTAAATATACTTATTTCAACCTAGATAGAAAATAAACTAACAGAAATAGAAATGGGACTTTTTAATGGAAAAATGCTCATCAACATCAATCTATACTACAGCATCATCTGCATCTGTATATTAGTACGTACATAACACCTTATAAAGACAGAGCATTGTCAAAATGAAATATACAAATGTATATACTAATTTCAAGTAATAAAAAAGAGAAAATGGATAAAACATATTTCCTTATGTTCACTTGGCCCTTCAGGTTGAAAAGCAGAGTGAAAAGACGACAACTGTGAGAAATGAGGAATAAGAAAATGTTCTCACATATCTCATTTTCTCCTCTTCTCATTCATTTTTCTGTCATATTTCTGTTAAATTTCCTTTTACATGGCAAGTCAAGTAAACTAAACCTAACTCAAATGAAACTTTTTGTTTAACTTTTTCATTCTATTTTTACATTACAAAAATGAAATTTTAACCCAGTATGTCCATTTCCCTGAATAAAATTAACTGGAAATAAAGCAGTTATAAGGCATACTATTATAACTGAGCTCAAGTTAAGAATTCCTAAAAATGATTCTAGTACTGGTTTTACTTACCACAAATGATAATCTGTAACTATTGATACTAATAAAGAGAGCCATCCAATTATGCTTACTTCCTAAATAAGTAATCTTTCCAAACTACTAAATATACACAGACCTTAAGGCTCTATAAATATTTTAGCAGTACTCAATGGCCAGAAAAATGCAGAAGTTTAAGGTAATAAGAGGAGTCAAATAAACCTATTTCAGAGACCCTATAAGTAGAATAGATCAGATTAAACAAGCTTATTGGAAGGTAACAACACAGCTCATTTGATAAAGCAGTTCTGAGAAATCCAAAAATACCATTTCTCTTTAAAAAAAAATCAAAGAAGCACTTGGACTAACAAGAAATAATGCACAATTTGGCTTGATCAAATACTTCATTAATTTTTTTCTACCCCCTAAGGTATTGCCCTTTTAAAATCTTCAAATAAAATATAACCTAATTGCTTGCACATGGCTACAGTTTGCAGAGATTTTTATTTCAACAGTGCCACCTAGTGGATCAGTCAATACTTTCAACTGGTCAAAAAGTTTCATCACCCTCAAAGGCTAGGAATCCCCAAATAGTTGTATTTTCTGTTCACAATATTCCTAATAATATTAACATTCAAGGGGAAATTTTATAACCATATTATAAATTATGGATTTTTATCTTCTGATAGGCTATCTATAATAAAAATTAGATCATTTACAAATATTATTGTAATATTTAAAATAAAAGTACCTTAGTGATTTCTTCAGAAGCTCGTTTGAAGTCCTGAACATTTCGACAGTAAAATCCTATTGTACAGCTAGGATCCATTTTTCGAAATGACATCTTTTTGGGAGAAGGGCAGTGGAATGTCTGTAATTTTAAAAGTTCTTTAGGATTAATTTAGTTTTATTTAATGTACTTTATATACAAAAATATCACTTCATTTAAAATTTGCTATATAGCTATTCTTCAAACTATAAACATGCTTTCAAATGGTGTTTTAGTATATCCTATGCAGATGATCCCTCCCAGTCTCCAAAGCTGTAAAACATAAGAGCCAACATTGTGTATATTCAGTTTACCAAATCTCCACCTTACACATTAGGGCCATTCTGCAAAAGAAAAGAAGTGTGTCAAAAGCAGGGTGCATTTCTAACACTTGCAGAAGGGAAAAAAATGTATCTCTGAAAAAGACATGAATAAGCTAGTACAATGTTTAGAATCGAGTTAGCTATTTCTATGGAAGTGCAATTAAGTCTGTTCAGTTAGAGATTTTTAAAATATTTATAAACCTTGGAATAAAAAACCAAGACTTTGTAAACAAATATGCAGGTTTATGAAAATGTTCCATGATGATATGAAGAGGTCAACGTGAGAGTTTTAGCAATTGACACAATCAGCACATAACTGCACTGTCCTAACCCACTCTTCTACTGAGCTTTACCTCAGTTCTTGTTTAGTCCCACACAGGATAAGGTGAACATTGTTCTACTATGGTCCCTGCGCTCTTCCCTTAGTTCCCTCTTCTCCAGTGGTCACACTGTTAAAGGTGCAAATGGGCCAAAAATACTGCTCTAGACTCTACTTTTGCTAGCAGGCTGTGGCTATTAGTAGAATCTGGTTATCTTTAGAGAATGCAAAAGTAGGAAAAGCGTAGAATATAAAGCTAATCATTCCAATCTTTTTTCTTCACCACGACACTCTAGTACTTGGTTTAAAACATTTTTTAACTGCATAAATGCTCAGATACTTGTCCTTAAAAATCACTGATGCTACCAAATCTTTTTCTTGTATGTATAAGGAAAAAGACGTTTATGTTAAAAAGGAGGGCCATAAAATATATATTCATATTTGCATAGGATATACAAAAATTAACAAATTTAGAGAAAAGGGAGAAAACTTGGCAGATGGGAGACAGGTGTGAGAAATTCTTCATTTTATATTTTTTAATTAAAGAATAAGCTGCTCAAGAAATAATCTAGGCTGGATATAAATCCATAAACTTAAAATTTCCCTACATTTAATGCCTAAAACTAAGGGATTTAAACTTGGAATTATCTATAAAAAGGCAGAAAAATATAGACTTTCGTATTTATGTTCATGGTAGATCAATCAAAACCACTCTTTTCTCTCCCCCTACATATATCCTGTGATCCAATTAATATTCCATATTATCACCAGCGGTTAAGCAAAACGAATACATTCAAACTGTTCTTTTCCCCTTATCAATAGTTCAGTCATGTATTAGCTTCAAATCCAACATCATGCTAGTAAATAACCAAACAAATGTGTTTTTAAAACTATGACTACTATGAAACCCTTAGCTAACACTTACTGTACAGTAAGACTCAACCCAGCCAAACTGGAACGTCCATCTTTCTAATCAATATGAGTACTGCCTTAGCTGGACTTTTCTAACATTGTTTTACCGATTTTGTTTATAAAAAGATATTAAAAAACAGATCTGGAAAGGTATAGAAGAGCTAGGTAAATTTGGTAGTTAACAATATACAGGAGTATTACTATTTAAGGCTCAGACAGTTCTAGGTCATATTTACAAAAGAAAAATTATTTAACATACAAGCTATCTAACAATAGTCATTTACTCCTCTTTCCAAAAGCCAGTAATAAGAAATGCTTGTTTAGCTTTTACTACTTGGGGATAAGAAAGAAGAGTCAAAAGTCTGCATGGTCCAACAAAGCATTTTCTTAACTTGTCTATATGGATGCCCTAAATTATATTAAAGCATTGATTAAAGTTTTCATTAAGAATCATTAAGACTAAACCAATATAGGCTTAGTGCTATTTCATTGTATTGTCTCCATCACCATAGATAATAATGACAAACACTAGTTAAGCATAGTTCTTTTCATATCTATAGAAAACTTTTAAAATTATTCACAAAAACACAAATATAAATCTCTGATGATTGAAAACTGCAAATTGCTATCTGGTGTTCCTACATGAGTACTAGGACTCATATTACAGAGAGGCATTTTATACCATTTAAATCATGTTGTTTGTTCACCCAAGAATATTCTGAACCAAGATTAATCAAACCAAGATTAATTTATAATTCAAAATCAATTCTGTTTATTGTAGAACAACTTAGACTTTATGGTATTTTTCCCAAGTGGCATTACACAGCTCTGTTCACTCTGTGATAATTCTCTGCGCTATGCATTTAGAGGAGAAGGCAATGGCACCCCACTCCAGTACTCTTGCCTGGAAAATCCCATGGACGGAGTAGCCTAGTAGGCTTCAGTCCATGGGGTTATTAAGAGTTGGACACGACTGAGCGACTTCACTTTCACTTTTCACTTTCATGCAGTGGAGAAGGAAATGGCAACCCACTCCAGTGTTCTTGCCTGGAGAATCCCAGGGACGGCGGAGCCTGGTGGGCTGCCGTCTATGGGGTCGCACAGAGTCGGACAGGACTGAAGCGACTTAGCAGCAGCAGCAGCATGCACTTAGATTTCTTTTTTAGTTTTTAAAATTCTGATGATTTGGTAAGAGTAGCAGCTTCTACTGAAGCACATTTTAGCAAGTATCACTAGATACACTTCTGCACTTACGTTTTTGAAAAAACTGGCTGGAGTGAGTCAATTCCCATTTATTTCATTTTTCTGGTACAATATTTATTCATTGCCTCAAAAAATAGTTATTAGGCACCTACCAAATGGTAGGCACTCTTCCAGACTTATTATATCGAAGAGTGGGTTCTACTACCTAAACATACAAATAATACTGAAACAAATAATTTTAGATGTAGCTCTGTTATTTTGGTGATTTAGATAAAACTTCCTAATATAATTAATTAGAGAATACGTCCTTACTAAAAAGCACCTCCTACTTATTGCAGTTCACATGTGTAATTCATAAAGGGTACATCTTTCACTGAGAAATTCACTTATCTATCAACATAATCACATTACATCATTCTAATAGCTTTAGTGCCACTAAGCTTTGAATTTACAAGGATATATTAAAATAATCACCACTGTATACACCTCCTAAAACCTGAAACTTGGAATTGGGGGCCTAGCAATCAGAAGAGACTAACATTTCTGTAATAAGGGTTTTTTTAATATTATTAGTAGAATGTTAATATTAAGGTAACACAATATTTGGAGAAGGAAATGGCAAGCCACTCCAGTATTCTTGCCTGGGACATAGACAGAGAAGCCTAGGTCACAAAAGAGTCAGACATGACTTGGCGACTAAACAACGAACAGTACAACAATACCTTAATAATAAAATATTCTCAGTATTTGTAAAGAGATAGAATCAAGTCACTCTGAAAGTATATCAGAAATAGCATGAAGCAATAGTTTCTGGTTTTAAGAAATCTTACCTTAAATATATGCACACACACACACATACATGCCTGCATACATACACATATACATTATAAATGTGTATAAGATAATGTATATCCACTAGTCCTCTCATCCAAACAATTGATACTCTGCCCTGTCCTAACTACTAACAATGAGAACCCACAGTTTAACATGGCCTCACTGCTAAATCTCATCTTAAACTCACTTTCTGGCATCTCAATATATAAAAAATAAATGCTTCTGTGCTTTTCAGAAGTTATCTAATTTCACCAAATTTTACTTACAAAGTCTCTTAAAATGAAATTATTTTCCATTCCCACTACCACCCACTTCAAGCTTCTATTGACTCGCCTGTGAAGTGTTGCAACATTCTCCCAATGAGCTGCTGCTGCTGCTGCTAAGTCGCTTCAGCCGTGTCTGACTCTGTGCGACCCCATAGACAGCAGCCCACCAGGCTCCTGTGTCCATGGGATTCTCCAGGCAAGAGTACAGGAGTGGGTTGCCATTGCCTTCTCCCCCAGTGAGCTACAACCTTCCCAATATTGATTGTGTAGGCATTCGTTAATAACAGTGTGGATAACATGGATATTCACTGACCTGGCATCTTTGTAGAGTCTCTCAAAATATCAGATGAATAATCTCTTTCTACTGGTCAAAACAGCCGACCTAATAATCTTTTAATTTGCCTATTTTAGATAATGCTTAGAACACTATGAACAAGTTTCCATCTAAATCTCAAGTATTTATTTTTTTTTAAGGAGTCAATTTGACACATGGGAAATCATGTGTCACTGAAGACACAGGAATCAGTGCCACAAGATCACAACGCAGCAGAAACAGATTTACAGTGTGGTTCACATAGCACAATTCTAGAGTTCCTCCCACAGTATTAATCAGTCAACCGGAAATACTTATTAAAGTTTATATGCAAAGTATAGTGAAGGAAGAAAGTAGAAAGCAAAGCTGTTCTCTGGCTCGTACTTTAGTTGAGGTAATAGTCTACAAAAAATGCTAGGCTGTTTTATAATGTATCACTTAGTACCAGATTTTAATCTTGTGCTTTATCCATCTTCATAATTAGGTATTAATATTAGCTAACAAGCTATTACTAAAACAAAATACTAAATCACATTTCCAACTTGTCAAGCCCTGGAGAATTAGTGATCCATGTGCCACTCAAGTGATTAAGATGACTTTAAAAGTCTCTAAAAGCATCAACTGGGAAAATAAGAACTGATACCATGTAACAGTTACATTTCTCATTTATGCACTCTCAAAATTTTCTGAAATATAATCCTATACAAGTATGCTGCTGCTGCTGCTAAGTCGCTTCAGTCGTGTACGACTCTGTGCGACCCCATAGACGGTGGCCCACCAGGCTTCCCCGTCCCTGGGATTCTATAATTGATTCATTTTGCTGTACAGCTGAAACTAACAAAACATTGTAAATCCAATTTAAAAATTTTGTAAATGCTGGCTCAGAAAATGATCAACAGGAAGGAAAAGTGCTCACTTCGGCAGCACATATACTAAAATTGGAACGATACAGAGAAGATTAGCATGGCCCCTGCGCAAGGATGACACGCAAATTCGTGAAGCATTCCATATTTAAAAAAAAAAAACAAAAAAACAGGAAGGAAAAGAAGACTTTAAGAAATCAAAGTTAAAATAAATATTAGAAACCCAACTAAAATTCATGGAAACTTAACTAGAGGCTAAGAATTACTGAAATGCTAGAAACAATTATTAGACATTGCTCTTGTTGTCACTGAAACTTGTCTTAATTACATACTTAAAGCAAAATAATGTCACATTCCCCTTCAATCATTTTGTCATTCTAACCCAACTCCATTGTCTTCTTTTTCTTTTTTCCCCCTTTCTTTCTTTAAACATGTCTAACATTTTAAATTCTTCAGTACTGTTCAGCTGTATATGTACAAAATTACTTGGAAGCTTGATCATTTATTTTGGTAGGGCTAGGATATCTAACAAGTTAGAGACAAAGATAAATGAAGACAGTGTATTATAAATTAAAATTCAGCAACACAAATTATCTAACCTTTGACCACTGTATGTATTATGGACTTGTAAATTAGTAAAATATTTATTATTAACTTGGAATACCATAAAAGCATAGCTGCTTAGCATATCTCTGAATAATTAAGAGTTTGCTTCATATGGTAAGAAAGCAGTGCCAGCTCTTTATCCACAGTACCTCAAGAGGGAAATCCTTTATGCTGACATCTACAAAAGATTGGCAGTAATGAGGATCCATGTAAATCAAACTGTCATCTGCAAGGACAAAACAGAAGACAAGTAATTCAAAAAACACCTTATTATTACACTGCTTACAATCCAATTTCTATGTAGAATAGCTGAAAAAAATCTGGGAGTAACAGCTTGCCAGACTGATATTCATTGACTGAAACATAGGTTTGCACAGGACAGATTAACTTTTGCATAATCAAATATGCTTGTATAAGCAGAATTTTTATAAAGTGATGAGACTGTCATTTAATTTTTGGTGATAAAATTACTTTCACAAACACACAATTATATTCTACAGTTTGCATATGAAAAATGCATTGCACTACTTTATCCTGACAGGAAGAACATATTGCTTGTCATTTTATCATCAACTAGCACCACTAAAACTGGTATAAGGTAAATATGTAAATAGCAACTGTCAGAATATGGCAGCAATGTCTTCTAAAGTTTAGTAAAAATCAATAAATTATGCCTTGTTTATGCAATAACAGAAATTAAATATACATTTTACAGAATCCAATTATACTATGGACCAAATGACAAATGAATGGCTATGGCAGGACTGATGAATTTATAAGGTACTCATTTTGCTCCGTTACTCATCCTGTTTCTGGATGATCCTATGTTAACTTTCTGACTTTTAAAAGAAAACAAAGAAGAAATATACTTTACTAAACCACTAACCTTGAAATCCAGCAAAGTAATATGACTGTTTAGGTTTGCCACCGATAATACCCACACAATATTCAAGGCTTAAAATTCCCTGCCAAAATAAATTAATTCAGATTTAGGGTCAAGAGACAAACGATAATTATTCAAAACAACTAAATTTGTATTACTAGTAGTAGTCTGCAAATTTTTCACCATCAGTTTTATTTTTATTACATTTTCCCCCATGTTCTGAAACCCTTCTGTCTACCAAACTATCTTCCATTTAACAACATTAAACAATTACTACGTGCCAGTTATAAACAACATAACTATGGAAAGGCAATAAACATTTCTGCCAAAGTCAAAACACATGGCCTGTCAGTTAGGTGGTGCACCTTTGCTGTGATCAATGTAATATTTTCATCACACTTCTTGAAATGCTAGAAATAATTATTAGACATTGTTCTTGCTTTCACTGAAACTTGTCTTAAAACGACAAATAAAAATCATTTTTAATCAGTGGCGTTCACTTGATGAAAATTTTGTGCTACTTCATTTGGAATAAAATCAGACTAATAAAAACAATCTAATCCAAGGAAAAGAATTATTATTATTGTATTTAACTCAGTTTACTAATCATAAATATCAATGATACCTCAATAAATCATTTAGTAAGTTCCCTAAGCAGCTGCTTAAGGTGGGTCAAACAATTCTTTTTTAAAATTAATTAATTCATTTATTATTTTGGCTGTGTGGAGTCTCACTTGCAGCGCAGGGGACCTTTTGTTGCATCCCACCAGCTCAATCGTGCTGTGTGGGCTTAGTTGCCCCAAGGCATGTAGGATCTTAGTTCCCCTGTTGTTTAGTCACTAAGTCATGTGGGACTCTTTGCAACCCAATGGACTGCAGCCCACCAGGCTCCTCTGTCCATGATATCTCCCAGGCAAGAATCCTGGAGTGAGTTGCCTTCTCCAGGGGATCTTCCCAACCCAGGGATCAAACCCCATCTCCTGCATTGCAGGAGGATTCTTTACTGCTGAGCCACCAGGGAAGCCGAAGCCCCCTTAGTTCCCTGATCAGGGATCAAACCTGCGTCACCTGCATTGCAAGGCAGATTCTTAACTACTGGACCAACAGAGAATAATTCTGGCCTAAATAATTCTACACTTTAAAAAAAAAATCATGTCCATGGAGTAGAGTCATTTAAAAATATGCCCAGTGGAATCAATTAATATCCATATTCTATTAATGTAGAAACTGTCAATAGCTTCTATATTAATTTTAGCATATATTATGGTAGAAAACACTAATAATGATAAAGTTTATGCTATAAACCCCCCAAAGTATTAAACAATAAACTTCCCTTCTCTTAAATGAGAGGATGTTTCAAAATCTAGAAGACACAAAAATAGACTGTGTGATCAAATGCTTTTTCCTTTTAACAAGTAAACAGAACAGTTTTGTTTAAACTTACTGATTTTCTTAAAAATAGTAATGTGGTTTACTGAAAAACACACAAAGAAAATATATCAAAAAGCAAAAATTTCTCAAAACACCAACACTCAGATTTCATCATTAACCACACTTAGGGGAATACCTTCTTGACATCTGTCTATATTCCATATATTCACATATAGATTTATAAATACAATTATATATGCATGGCATTATATAACAAATGCCACTGTAACATTTGTCATTCATGATCTCTTAAACATTTTCCTATCAATAACTATAGATCTATATTACAAGGTTTAATGGCTGCAAACTCTGTATACTTTGTGAAAATATCA
Organism: Bos javanicus; assembly: GCF_032452875.1. Taxonomy (NCBI): domain Eukaryota; kingdom Metazoa; phylum Chordata; class Mammalia; order Artiodactyla; family Bovidae; genus Bos; species Bos javanicus. Next base: position 83,001,284 of record NC_083870.1, read on the forward strand.
TAGAGGTGTTTTTTGTGGGGTAAGGAGAACTGCAACTGAAAAAAATTAAACAGAAAAATCAATTGGGGCTTCCCAGGTGGCTCAGTGGTAAGCAATCTGCCTGCCAATGCAGGAGACGTAGGTTCAATCCTTGGGTCCAGAAGATCCCCTGGAGAAGGAAATGACAACCCACTCCAGTATTCTTGCCTGGAAAATCCCAAAGACAGAGGAATCTGGTGGGCTACAGTCCATGGGGTCACAAAAGAGATGGACCGGACACAATTGAGTGACTAAATAACAACAACAAAAATTAATTAAGATGCAATTATACCAAAAATCTTGATAATAATAGTTATTATTATTCTATGTTATTATCATTCTATTTACAGTACTATTATTCTACTGTGTTCCCCCAAAATAAAGATCTTTAACACAATTAGAGAGTGCCTTCAACCTGAGGCAATCTGATCAGCTGAAATACAATGTTTCTGATACAGAGACCCAGGAGAAAGTAAAAGTTCTAAGTCCCTCAAAATCGAGAGAAAAAAACGCATAGCAGGAATCATCACAGACTATCAGAAAAAAGAGTGATTTTGGGTAATGGAAGAAAGACTTTGGTTCTTGACATCTATATTTCCTTTTCAACAAAATAGAGCAGATTTAGCAATAAACACTTAGAAGCAGATTAGGAGCTAAAATGTCATTACACATAAGAAGCTGTATCTGGAAACTTGAAACACTTTTCAGTTCCTAAAAAAGCTTTTTCACAGTTATCTAGTGGTGAGCATTGATTGAGCTGTATCCATGAAGCAATAAATAAGACTGAAGTAATCAGTCAAAGAAGGAAAGTCCTAATTTGTCTTGCTGAAGAAAGAGAACATATTGGATTTTCCTCATTCCAGGTCCTTTTAAAAATAAATAAATAAGTAAACTTCTTGTGGTAGGGACTGATAAAGCACCACACCAAATTTTTCTCCTCACAGAATGTAGCAGGCAATGGTACCATCTCCGAAACACCATGGAATTACCTTGGCTAATAAATTTAGATAATAGAATTGAATGGTGAATTTTAGAGAGTATAATGTACAGTAGTTTGGCAGGAAAAAATACAACGCTGACAAAGGAGGAGGAAGAAGCACAGAGAGAGGAGAAGAGGGAGAGGGAGTGCGTGGGGAGGTGGGGGTAGAAGTGGAGGAGGAGGAAACAGAAGAAAAGTGAGCAGAAACCAAAGAGGAAGAAGAGGACGATGACTTTTCTTTTAGGTCTATTAGACACACTATTTTTTTCACTCCTAAATGAATAGCTCTCTACATGATCTCATTATGGCCTTTGACCCAGCCATCCTGTGACCAAGCACCACACCTAACATAACACCTACTTCACTCAGCCATTTTAGACATTTTTACCTGATAATCAAAAATCTTAAACATATTAATAGTTATTAATACTATTCTAAAAGTGGACTGTAGCATAAATTAAATTAGTAGGAGCTCAAAGAAATGTTACATTTTAGGAAGTCCAGATTCTACGGGAACATATGAAAAAAGGTCAGGTCTCTGTCAATAGTTTTATTATCTGAAGTTGAACATATCACTTAACTTTTGTCACTTCTGTTTTTTTTTAATAAAGGCAGTTGAGTTCCCAGCTAGTGTGAGGGCAAAATGAGATAAATCTGTATTACAAGTGTTATACAAATACCTGTCGAGCAACTCCTATATGCTAGGTACTAAGGATCACTTTAACAGCTAACCGTGGTTTATTTCACTACAATGCAGACTCCAGTGAATCACTCAAGAGGATTACACAGCCCTGCCATCTGATAACTGTTCTCAATGCCACCAAACAGCGAAGCCCTCAGCCAGATGAAGCTATCTGCAGCCCTTTTCACCAGAAATGGGGTTTTAGCAAGTTGATTCCAAAATTGCCTCAGTTTCTGATCTTCTCATGGTAGTAGAGAAGGCAGGCAATCCATTTTAGATTTGGTTACAACAGAGACATAACAGCATGCCAGAAATCTCAAAGCCCCCATGAAATGGTTTATAACTTCTCATATTGCACCCAAAATTCTACTGAAGAGTCCACATGTTAGAAATCAAAGCCCCACTTTTATCTAGTGGATTCATAAGTTATTGGTTACAGTGGCGCCAATGGTAAAGAACCCACTTGCCAATGCAGGAGACCATAAGAGATATGGGTTCCACTGCTGGGTCAGGAAGATCCCCTGGAGAAGGGCATGGCAACCCACTCCAGTATTCTTGCCTGGAGAATTCCATAGATAGAGGAGCCTGGTGCACTACAGTCCACAGGGTTGCAAAGAGTCAGACAAGACAGAAGCAACTCAGCATGCACACACTGCTATTATTAGTAACAAGTAGCCTGCAAATTTTTATTAACTATTAGGAAAAGCCAAGATATCAGCTAGAAGACTTGCATATACCATATATTGAAATGAACTGCTCTAGATTTTTAGAATCAGTACAATCTAGAGTGAGGATACATGTTCCACCTGTATACACTGGGATCACAGTATGGGACTATTATTGTGTTTCACGTGAGGTACAAATCTAAACTTTATTTCAAGATGAGTATATGCCATGACAGTCCATTCAAAGAGGAATTCCATCTCTGGCCTTGATTTTATTAAAACTATGCAAATAATATAAATACTAACTTTCAAACAGACTATTTCAAAAGGTAAAGTTTTGTGACAAGATAACCTAATTAGGTTCTTTTGAAAAAAAAAAAAAATTATGTATCCTGAAATAGAACAGATTTGTAACTGGTTAATATAAGGAAAACAAAATTGGAACCTCCCCAACATTATCTTCATCATCTCTGTCTACATAAATAAGTATTCTTCCTACTTATGGACCTTATGATAGCACATGAAACAAAGTAGAAGATAATGCAGCAGTAATTTTTAAAATAGTTACCTAGATATAGTTTAATGTGGGTTTATGAATAAATAAAGGTACATACATTTAAAAATCACACATAAGAATAATGGGAACTATAGACTTATTTCAGATTATGATTATTGCTGCACTGTATCCCCTTGATTAGCTGCAAAGACTAAAAGGCTTTTTATTTTGTCATTGAACACCTTACTCTTCAAATCACACTGATCTTGTAATACTGAAATTTAAAATCTATAATGCCAAATTTTACAACCTACAACTATAAAATCATCAATCTGCAACTATAAAATCATTCCATTTCATAGAAAAAAGACTGCAAACCTTCTGTATTTTTCATGTTAGCTAGCATTGCCTTCAAAAAATTTTTAGTTCTTATTTCATACCTTTACAAAATCTAAATAGTCGGCATTGGTTCTTTCTCCACCAAGTCTAACAGGAACTAGAATAATAACAGCTTTGTCATTTGTATTATCAGAGGCCATGGAAGTGCACTGTTTATCAATTACATCAGAACTGTAAACTGAGAAAAAATACAATTAATACATATTAAATTTTATAAAAATAATTTTCAGAAACACTTGTACCCTAATTTTTCTCCCAACAATGGCCAGTCATGCAATTTCTAACATCATTAACAAGGTCTCAATGAGTTAAAAATTACCCACATCCTTTATGCATTCAATAGGTATTTATCAAATAATTATTATATGGCACTGAGTCTTCAGCAGTGAGCAAAATGGAGAAAAACCCCTGACCTCATAGAGCATATCCTCTAACACAGAGAAGTAGACAATAAATGAGTAAAATATAAGACAGATGGTGATAGCTGCTCTGAAGGAAAACAGAGGGGAAGAAAGATAGATAGGAAATGTTGAAATGGAGCACAATTTAAAATAAGCTGGTAGGGAACTCAAGACTTAAAGAAAGTAATAAACCAAGAAGTGCAGATACCTGGGGGAAGAGATTCCAGACAGAAAGATGAACAAGTGCAAATGTCTTAGGACAGACGCATGGACAGCTTGTTCCAGGACCAAGAGGCCAGTGCCTCTGGAGGGACTGTGAGTAAGGGTACAATAGTAGATAATGAGGTTAGGAGATAAGGTTACAAAGTGAGAGAGAACAAAGACAGATGGTAGGAAATTTAAAAGCCATTATAAAGACTTCAGTTTTTACTTTAAGTAAGATGAGAAGCCACTGAAGAGTTTTTTAGGAAACAAATGTCCTGATCTGGATTTATATTTTATCAGTGTGGTTCCTGTGTTTATTAACACAGGACTGCAGAGGGCAAGGGCTGAAACACAAAGAAGTTAGGAAGGCACCGCAAGAATCCAGCAACAGATGATGGTGGCCTGAACAAAGGCAATAATTGTCAAGATGCAGAATGGTCACAAGATGCTCATGAGGAGGTGGTGAAAAGTGATACATTAAAAATAATATACGAGAGGAAAAAGGAGTCATAGATGCTTGGCGTGGTTTTGATATAAGCAAAGAGTAGGCGAGCTGCCATTTACAAAGACAGAGAAGACTGTAGGAAGGGAAAATACAGGAAGGAGAAACGGGAATTCAGTTTTAGACATGCTAAACTTGAGATATCTACTAGACATGCAAGCAGGGATGATAAGTTGGCAGTTAAGGACATAAAAAGTCTCTATCTGCAGACAGGTCTGAGATGGAGCTAAAAATTTGGGAACTGACAGACAGATGGTACTGTAAAGCCACGAGACTGAGTAAATCCAAATATGTACTCAGGAACTGTGCACCTCCCATGGTCAGTCTACACCAAAGCTACAGAAATGGAAAAACAGTTCTTTCCATGTTTCAATTCATCTTACTTTTGCCAAACTACTCAGTAAAACTTCTGGTTATAAATCTCTAAATTCTCTCACTTTTCTGAGACAGTACACACATGACCATTTCTATCTTTGACTTTTCTGAACTAATACATACTCCAATCAAATGGGTTTTTCCAAAGGACTACTTCCTTCAGAAACAAATATTGTTGCAAAAAGACAAAGTAATAATATTCCCCTGACATATACAACAATTTCTTCCTTATCAAGTGCTTCTTACTCTTCAATTTCTTCTTACTGTTCTATTTCATTCAACACACATTTATTGAGGGCCAACTATTTATTGAAGCTTTCTATGCCAGGGAAATATAAAAGCAAATAAGATCCTTAATTCACAGTGTCTGCCTCAATGTTTTGGTATTTTTCCTCCACTTTCAACACAATGGAAGGGCTATAAAACAGTCCAATTCCATAACAGAGGCTCACTACAGTAGTGACTCCCAACCAAACAGTTCTGGTACTTTCCCCCAACACTGATCTACAAGGACTTACAGATAAGCACAAGGTATTATTAAAAGTGAATTACAAGTGCAATATTTAATATAAGTATTTCCACAATGTTACAGAACACAGAATAAAAAACTAGTTCTACCTGATAGGAGCTGGAAAAGGCTTCACAGCATGTTCTTAAAGAATGAGTAAAAGTTAATACAAAGCATTTTAATAATAAGGGGCATTTTAAGCAGAGGCAATAGTATCAACAAAGACATGGAAGAAAGGTAATGATAGTATATCCAAGGAATGGTGTGCAGGTTGATGGTACTTTGGTGTACTAGCAAGCAAGACAGTTGACAGGCGATGCTGGAAATGTAGGTCAAAACAATTGGTAAAGGACTTCATGTGCTGTATTTTAAATGCTACAATAACTTGAGACTGGAAGTTAACAGACAGTCATAGGTTTTCAAATTAAGGGACATGATCAATTTCTTTTGACAAAATGAATGAGAAATAGAAAAGAAAGATAGGGAAATCATGTTCAAGTCCTAGTTAGAGATAAGGGTCTGATCTGTATCAATGAGTGAAGAAGAGACAGATTTCAGAACCATGTTTGTTTTTAAGTATAATTTGTTAAGCCTTGGTTGACTAACTAGATATTAGCAGTAAGAAAAGAGTCAAGAATAAGTAAGCATGCATGTGGACATGATACTATGAGTGAACAGAAAATAGAAAGCAAGAAAGGAGCCGTGTACAGAGAGAAATGATAGGTTTAATTTTAAATGTGCTGAATTTGAAGTGCTTGTAGAACATCTACATGGAAATAGTTAAGGATGGCAGAAAATACAAGTTACCTCATATTAACACAAGTAGCAATGGCACCCCACTGCAGTACTCTTGCCTGGAGAATCCCATGGATGGAGGAGCCTGGTAGGCTGCAGTCCATGGGGTCGCTAAGAGTCAGACACGACTGAGCGACTTCCCTTTCACTTTTCACTTTCATGCATTGGAGAAGGAAATGGCAACCTACTCCAGTGTTCTTGCCTGGAGAATCCCAGGGACGGTGGGCTGCCGTCTATGGAGTCGCACAGAGTTGGACACAATTGAAGTGACTTAGCAGCAGCAGCAGCACTAGAAGTGCAGTGTTAAAGTCCTAGTATATAGAGCATAGTCCTAACTATTTAAAGCCATGGAAAAATATGTAATTACAAAGGAAAAGAATACAGAATGAGAGGAAGAGAAAATAACAGAAAGTGGATCTTCTAAAAACACCAATAAAAAAAAGCACTAAGGAAGATGGCGGAATGGCAGGGAATTAATTATTAATTGACTCTGGCTTCACCTAATTTCTAACCTCACAATCTATCAAAATGCACTACAGTAATATAAATTCTCCCTTTATAATTTTAAATATCAGTGTTCAGAATTTTAAATATCTACTTCAAATTACACAAACCACCTAGATATTGAGTAGCTTTGTGTTCTTTAATTAACAGTATGTGACACTAAAGACCAAAGCTGATTGATATCAACCAAAATGCAAAAGGCAAATTCATAAATTATTTAATGACTAATTGTTTATGTACATCCTTTGGCTTAATTAGAACTCTTAACACAGTATATTTTATTTTGTAAGATTTCCTACCTGAAAAACAAATATAGTATCTGGAAAATTCATGCACTTGTCTGAAAACTTAAAACTTTCATGTTCATATGCTTATAATCATGGCTTATCAGTCTTTCTTAAAAATCCAATTAACCTTAACAAAAGCCCAAACAAATGCATGTGTATTTGCCAACCATTATTTCCACACTATCAGCACTAGTCAGTTACCAAGGTACTCTCAAACCTCTTATAAACACCATTATATTAAACATAATTAAAGTATAACTTAACTTTCCCCAACATTAACATACTTTGTCCTGTTGAAAGCATTTCTGTAAAAAATAAACAATATGAGGTGGCTTATTTTGAAGGCACTTTATTTTATCAGGAAATTAAGGTTCTATTTTATCCCCAACAGAGTTTCAAAATTACTATAAATACTGGTCATTAAACAGAAGACCCAAAACATTAAAACAAAGCTACATTCAGGACAATACCTGCATCATGATCAGATGATTTACTGATGGACTAGTAAGAGACAAGTCAAACTGAGAATTTTCCTCCCTTGAAACAAATCCACCAATGAGGAGGTACTTGGCAGACATGCAGACCAAGTATATACTTATGTTAAATTTTCCCACCTATCTTTTTTTAAGTAGTCATTTTAAATACTGAAATTTCCCTCAAGAATTTATTTTAATATTGCAACTTATAAGTCATAGTATATATTCAATCAAGAAATATTTAATGAGTGCCTACACAGGGTGCCATGTTGGAACAAAAATGTGAAAACATGGTCCCCACCTTCATAATCATTTACAGTATAATTGGGATAAGCTAAATACTTTTGAAAAATCTAATTATAAATGGTGTTGAGACAACTGTACAGCCACATGCAAAAGAATAAAACTGGACCACCATCTTATACCACGCACAAAAATTAAATCAAAATGAATCATCAAAGATTTGAACGTAAGACCTGAAACCATAAACTCCTAGAAGAAAACAGGCAGAAAGCTCCTTGATATTGGTTTTGGTGATAATGTTTTTAACTGGGCATCATAAGGCAACAAAAGCAAAAATAAACAATGGCAATACATCAAACTGAAAAGCTTCTGTTACAGTCAAAGAAAATGTCAACAAAATCAAAGGATAACTTACTGAATACAAGAAAATATTTGCAATCACATATATGATAAGGGGTTAATATACAAAATATACAAAAATATTTGTATATAAAATACATAAAAAGACTCATACAATTCAGCATCAAAAAAAACAAGTAATCCAATTTTAAAATGAGCAGAAGACCTGAAGAGACACTTTTCCAAAGAAGCCATATAAATGGCCAACACATACATGAAAAAGTGCTCAACTTCACTAACCATCTGAGAATGCAAATCAAACCACAATGAGATACCATCTCACACCTGTTAGAACGGTTATTATCAAAAAAGACAAAAAACAACAAATGTTGAGGATGTGGAGCAAAAGGAACCCTTGCGCACTGCTGGTGAGAATGTAAATTAACATGGCCACTATGGAAAACACTATAGTGGTTCTTAAAAAAAATAAAAATAGAACTACAATATGATCTAACAATTCTACTTCTAGGTATTTATCTGAAGAAAACAAAACCACTATGTCAAAAAGATAAATGCATCCCCTTGTTTTCTGCAGCATTATTTACAATAGCCAAGATATGGAAACCACCTAAGTGTCCATCAATAATGAATAAAGAAAATGTGGTGTATGTATATGTGTTTATAAATATATAAGAATATTATTTAGCCATAAAAAAGAATGAAATCTTGCCATTTGTGACAACATGGATAGATTCTGAGAGCATTATACTAAGTATAATAAGTCAGACTGAGAAACACAAATACTGTATCATCTCACTTATATGAAGACTCTTAAAAAGCAAAACAAAATGCATAAAACACCAAGCTCATAGATACAGAGAACAGACTGATGGTTGGCAGAGGTAGAGTGGGGGGACAAAAAGAGTGAAGAGGGTTAAAAGGTACAACTCCTAGCTATAAGATAAATTACAAGGATGTAATGTACAGGAAGGGGACTATAGTTAATAATATTATAATGTATATTTAAAAGTTTTCATCACACACAAAAAAATTTTTAACTATGTATGGTGCATCAGAGAATGAGATGACTGGACGGCATCACCGATGCAATGAACATGAACTTGGGCAAACTCCAGGAGATGGTAAGGGACAGATAGGCCTGGCAAGCTGCAGTCCCTGGGATCGCAAAGAGTCAGACACAACTGGACAATGAGAATGGAATGGACAGAATGGATGGTGATGGATGCTAACTAGACTTATTGTGATCATTTCACAATATATACAAATACTGTTGTACATCTGAAACAAATGCAACATACAAATTTGTATATATAAATACAAATTATGCTGTACATCTGAAACTAATGTAATGCTATATATTATACCTAAATTTTTAAAAAGGTCTAACCAAATAAGTGGATGAAAAGTAAAATCATATAATAGATTCCTCACCTGTACAATCTTGTGCAACATAAATAGTGATTCCTTTTAAGTCTGGGTGTCTTGCTTCTTCAACTGCTTTTCTAAGAAAATAATAAGGATTATCCTTTAAAATCCTAACATTTCCAGTTAATAACTAAAGATTTCATTTAAAGAAAAAGAAAGCCAACATTTTCTAGACTTTCCTATTTAACCTTTAGTGCCTGCTTTCAAAACTATTACCTGAATGGTATTTTTAAAAAATCATGTCAATTTTTTCAAAGTAGAATATTACTCTAAATTACTCAAAGAACATAAAAACATAAGTTTAAAATTTTAAATTCTTGGGTAAAAAGGCATGAACCCTACCCAGTCCTCCCAAAAGAATTTCTCTCAAACTCCCCTGGCTATATTAAATGCTTTCTAAAAAGTGCTATTACAATACGCTTCAAGGTTTGCTTCATATTAACTTACATTAAATGAAAGTGAAAGTCGCTCAGTCGTGTCCGACTTTTGCGACCCCCTGGACTGTATAGTCCAAGGAATTCTCCAGGTCAGAATACTGGAGTGGGTAGCCTTTCCTTCTCCAGGGGATCTTTCCAATCCAGGGAGAATACTGGAGTGGGCACCCTTTCCCTTCTCCAGGGGATCTTTCCAATCCAGGGATCAAACCCAGGTCTCTTGCATTGTAGGTGGATTCTTTACCAACTGAGCTATGAGGGAAGCCCATTACATTACTGATTAGCAAAATATGATTGTTCTCTAGTACATTTAAGGAAGTTTTTTATCTTTTCTTTAAACAATAGCATGACTTTTTTCCTTCATTCAAAAACCTATAGGACCTGAACAGATGAATTTCCTACTTTCAAGTCTTAGAATTCTGTAAGTAAAACTGCAAATTGAAAATTTTTTCCAAGTGAATATAATGCTCTCAATGGTTCACAAGATATGAAAAAAAAAAATCATAATATCTGTAAAAGTAAATTACACAAATTGTAGAAAAATAGATACTTTTATTTAACTGTATCTTTTTTGTTTTTACTTTAATATGCCTTATTTTGCATGTTTTTATGTGCTAGTATAAAAGAGGGATGGAAAATTATGGCCCACAGTTCAAACATGAGCTGAGGCCTGTTTCTGTACAACCTGAGGCTAAAAAATGGTTTTTAGTTTTCAAAGACTGTAAAACAAAAAAAATTTTTTTAAATGAGAAAAATGAGCAATAGAGACCTTATAGAGCCTGAAAAGCCCAACTATTTACTATCAAGTCTTTTACAGAAAAAGTGCCCTGATCCCCGGGGATATAGAATGTAACATCTTAAAGAGCAGAAACTATGCTTTTATGATTATGTTTTTATAAATGTCATACTAAACTGGACTTGATATTATTCTTAATAATCCATTTAATAACATTAGGCAAATATTTTTTCAACTGCAAGCATTTGGCCTATAAAATATAAATCTTTTAATATGCAAAAAAACACTGTAATAATTTGGATTTTGTATATTATTCTAAATGGACTAAATTTACTATAACATGCTGTAATTTGATGATATTATTAATGGTTCAGTTAATAATAATGGGAAATATAACAAATAAGATAATTTTTTTAAAACTTCAGTAGTAAATGGCACTATAAACCTGAGGTATAGTGAAATTTGACTTTCAACTTTTTTCTAAGTACTCTGAATATCACATACCCTTTACTTTTACTATGATATAATTATATTAATAATCCCATACATTTACAATTCACAAGAATTTGATGTGTGCAAAGAAATGCTGGAAACATCAATTTTAGCTCTTGACATTTCATTACACTATCAGTACATTATAGCCCCCAGGTTACACTGTTTAAAAAAAAACTATAATGTCATGCATGTTCCAAGGTTGAAAGAGTTGTTAGTTTTAAGAACATTTCAATAAGGTAGTCTAGTGAAAACCTGGTTAGAAAGAGACCTTGGATATCCATACCTATGAGCAAAAGAAGAAAACTTTGTCAGTAGATAAATTAAATGTGACTAGAGTCACAATATGTCTTATCTTTTCCCTAATAGCAAATGGAAGTTCCTTTATAAATATTCTCATACAGTTAGATTTTAGAAGTTCTAATAAGATATATGCACTGCAAAAATCAGTATCTCTGAGCCTGAGGACCTCTGTCATGAGATGGAAGACTTTAAAACAGTTTTACCTTAAAATGTGAGCAACAACAGCCGGTCCATACCAATCTCCAGCTTTTTTCCCAGACTTCTTTCCATATTCTATTAGCTGATGTAAACCAAAGAGAGCCAAGGGGGAATCACCAAACCAAGAGACGATTTTCCGGTGATGAATTTCATTTTGCATCTCACGATCATCAGAATATCTCTCGATTTTTTCCTTCAGAGAAATTGTTGGGGTTTTGAGTTCTCTTTCCCCTGAAAGCGATGCTTCAAATGATGCAGTAAATTTTTTTACAGTGTTGGAAGTCCATGATTCAGAGTCTGAATTTTCAATGTTCAAAGCATCTGGCCAGGTCCAAGCTATAGTAGTTACAAAGCAAATTATTCAGATCTGTTAAATAGTTAGACTTTAACAATTCTACTAAAATAAGTATGCAGCATTTAAAGATACATGAGTTACTAAACTAAAATAATAAAGTCAGAAAGTAGATTAATGGTTGTATATGGGGAAGGAGGAATACTGGGAATGACCACTATTAGTATGGGCTTCCCTCACTTAGCATAGCATAGCATATAGCTCAGCTGGTAAAGAATCTGCCTACAATGCAGGAGACCCCAGTTCAATACCTGGGTCAGGAAGATCCCCTGGAGAAGGGAATGGCTACCCACTCCAGTATCCTTGCCTGGAAAAATCCAGAGGAACCTGGCAGGCTATAGTCTATGGGGTTGCAAAGAGTTGGACACAATTAAGCGACTAAGCACAGCACAGCACTATCAGCATGCGGTTTCTTTGGGGGAAGATGAAAATGTCCTAAAATTAGATTATGGGGATAATTGTAAAATTCGTAAATATACTAAAAACCACTGAAATATTGTTCACTTTAAATAAGTGAATTTATAGTATGTAGATTAATAAAGGTGCTTAAAAAAATAAAGGTACTTAATAAAGGTACAAGCAGAGAAAACATGCTAATTTATCAATGATGCTTTCTTTAGAGTTGAAATAATATTCTCCACACTTTTCTGTAGTTTCTAAAAATTTTTAAATGGGAATATATTACATATAATCAGGAAAAAATTACCAAAATGAAAGAGAAAAAAATAGTAAACTTAGGTACAAATGGACATTTCAATATGTTTCCCTTTCTTTTCTTTTTTTTTATAGTACTAAGATGGGATAAAGACTTTTACATTCCATTACCAATACTGCTCACCAGATCTTGACTACCCAAAGGCACAATAAATATATTGAATATCATTCACAGTATTCATGAGAGATTCATTTCAGAAAATGTGTTTTGTTTTGGTTATACCTTAAAATAAAAGTTTGACCGTGGAAGTTTAATATTTCTTTTCAAGGTTTTTTTTTTTCCTCATATACTCCTTTCAAAATAATTTAATTATTCTTTGGGGAATAATATCAATTCTCTAGTAAGTGAAGTTAATAAAGTCATTAGAGATCAAAGGTCCCCCCACACAAAATCAACTATATCACTACCTCATTCTTTTTAATAATAAGACAGTCCCCAAACATTCATGCAATTTTAAGTTAGCCAAATGAGTCACAGGTTCAGAGGCTGAGTCAGGACTGTGAAAAGTGTTCCAATTTGTGTCCATGTTTGCAGGAGACTACAAATGAATCATCCCAGGAAAAGCTGAAAAGTTCCTTTCCTTGCAATATCTACACCATTCTGGAATAAATATTCTCTCTAAATGATCTCATCAATAATACCTACAGAAAGGTTATTAAATATTTGCTGGGCATTGTAAAAAATTATCTAACACCTAAAAAAATATAATAATACTTAGTAGCAACCAGATACGATAGCCTAAAACGGTAAACTAAAATCTTCCTACAAATGTACATATTACGTAAAAATAAACTAGTGGAAATGTTAAGAAAGGTGGCACATCAGAAAAAATAGATATATGTAAGTTAGGTATCAATGACATTTTTTAGAGTCTAAAACTATGATGACTTTATTTATTAATAGAAAATAACAATCAATTTAACTGATTATAGCCACACGACTGAGCGACTTCACTTTCACTTTTCACTTTCATGCATTGGAGAAGGAAATGGCAACCCACTCCAGTGTTCTTGCCTGGAGACTCCCAGGAACAGGGGTGCCGGGTGGGCTGCCGTCTATGTGGTCGCACAGAGTTGGACACGACTGAAGTGACTTAGCAGTAGCAGTAGCAGCCATATTTATAAAAATAAAAATAATATTAAAGCATTACTGATGATATGTAGAGTGAAAAATAAAGAAACCAATATAAAACTTCTTAAGATTTAAATAATATAAAAATATTTTAATGTAAAAATATTAACTGCACAATAATTATCTGCTCTGTCATTGCTGCCAGAATTTACAAACTGCAGATAATCCAGAGAGTCCAATTGAAAAGAACTAAATAATAACAAAAACAAAAAAATCCAAAGACTACTAAAACTTGAACTTAATTCATAGTGGTAGCCATGAATAATATTTACATTCAACCTGTATTTTGGAAAGGTGAATCATGAAAGTTAAAGTCATACTGGCCCAATTCAACAAAGATGTTATGTTACTTGCTAAATAAGTTACAACTTCAGAAGACATCAGAGAGTCAAGAAAGTTAACATCAGGGAATTTCATTCAGTTTGCAAGCTAGACTTCAAATTTAAACAACAGCAATAAAACCCCCAAAACCAAAAATCTGATTTACCTCTACCAAGAAAGTGTAGTATGAGTCCTTGAGCCAGTAGCATCTGGCCAGTTCTTAATGTACACCCCCAACCACAGTCTGTTGTCAAAGCTGAGCCTTCTATTTGAGGAAATTCTTCCCTGTAGGTAAGCCATATTCTTGAAATGAAATCTTTACGAAATTCTTCTACATTTCCTGCAATCACATGATCTTCTATTGTACACCCTGATCTTGCAGGTAAGAGTTCATTTTCATCTACAAAATAAAAATATAAAAAAATATATACAAAGTAATATATAAATATATACAAAAAAAATGTCAGTAATGGTAATATATTCCCATTACTGTTCATATGGAGTATGGCACAATCCAATTCTTTCTTCAGATTTAAATGAAGATAAATCTTACATTCTGTTCAGGCTGTTATGAAAATCAAATAAGAATGAATGCGGAAATGATTTGTACATTTTGGTACTAACTAATATAAGATATTATAAGTAATTCTGTTAACAATAACATTCTATATTCCAAATACAATCAACTCTAATGAGATAATATAAAAATGTTTCCTTTTTGCCTCACTTGGCTCAATATACAGGTATTAGTACTCTCTAAAATGAGATTTACAAATAAAATATCATGATTTGCCAATATGTAAAAAATGTATATAATCATATGATAACTATATCATATGATAACTAGCTCAAATAAAATATAGATGTATTTATTGTTAGGAACATTTGTACTCAAATTATAAAACCAAAACTAATAAGCTAATGGCATCATCAACTCAATGGATATGAGTCTGAGTAAACTCCAGGTGACAGTAAAGGATGGGAAAGCCTGGAGTGCTGCAGTCCATCATCAGGTAGCAAAGAGTCAGACATGACTGAGCAACTGAACAACAACAACAAATAAAATTATTAAATATGTTATTACCCAGTCATGTTAAAATATATTTTTTAATTCTTGCCACTCACATATGTAATTTTTAAAAGCCTTTACAAATTGATTCTCTCTACTGCAAGGAGATCCAACCAGTCCATTCTGAAGGAGGTCAGCCCTGAGATTTCTTTGGAAGGAATGATGCTAAAGCTGAAACTCCAGTACTTTGGCCACCTCATGCAAAGAGTTGACTCACTGGAAAGGACTCTGACGCTGGGAGGGATTGGGGGCAGGAGGAGAAGGGGACGACAGAGGATGAGATGGCTGGATGGCATCACTGACTCGATGGAACTGAGTGAACTCACTGACTGAGTGAACTCCAGGAGTTGGTGATGGACAGGGAGGCCTGGTGTGCTGGGATTCATGTGGTCACAAAGAGTCAGACACAACTGAGTGACTGAACTGAACTGAACTGAATACAATTTCTATGTGAAAACTATGGTCACTATTTGCCCAATAATTTATAAAACACCAGTGCTCAGAATGAACTAACATTCCCTGATCTTTCCAGAGAGAAAGTCTTAGTCATCTTTTCAGCTTCTGCATGCATACAGTACCTAGCACAAACAGATCCTAATAAATGTTGGCTGGTTTGGGTGAATGGATGGATAGGTAAATAAATCTGCCTATAACTCTCAACTCCAAGGAGTTCAATTTTTAATGCCATTCTGCAAGATGTTAAAGCAGTTTTATCATGCTTTTATTCCTCATGTTTTCTGCATCTATCCCTCTTCAAGCTCATTCTGAAAAAATTACAATCACCCAAACTTCATAATATTCAGTTTAATGGAGCTAAATTGTAGCATATAGTTTTAATAATTAAAAGAATACATGCCAAGCCTCTTTTATCAATGAATTTCTCTTAATACTAAACCTTGAATCTAATTATAAATAAAAATTAAAATGCCTGGAAACTGAATATGGCACTATAAATATGTCAAAAGTTTCTACTTTAGGAGACATTTAAATTTGTTTTAAATTGAATACAATAACACATAACTATCACACCTTATCCTGTGGCTTGCCAAACACATAGTTCCTAACTTCCTACCTTGACAAAGTGACTAATTCCTTATCCTTTTAAGATCTAGTCTCCCTCTAATATTTACTCTAAATATTACTGGAAAACTCCTAGTACTAAATGAACTTTGTGGTCCTGTTCACATTCTACTATAATACTGTTCCTTCTATTCCACTCTTTGCCTGGCTTTCCTTTTTACAGTATTAATTATACCAAGAATATTTTTTTATTTACATCTGCTTTCCATCCAGATTTCAAGTATACCAGAGAGGAAGAAATGTGTTTATCTTCTGGACCTCTGAATGTTCAGTGCCTAACAGAGTTCAGTCCATAGGAGATGCACAATAAACATTTGTCAGGTGAATGTAAGATAAATGGAATCAAAGGAAGAGATGTTTTTTAAATTTTGTTTTGCTTTGCTTTTGTTTCCCATGATGGAACAGATTTCTGAGCAGAGGTTTATGAAGAATGAGAATGCCTACAAGAACCACTAAAAGAGGGAGAAAGAAAGCTGACAGAGGAAAGAGAAGAGAATCGCTAGCAATATTGAGAGCTCAGTGAAAGTCTGCCTCTCACCAACAAAAAAAGTTGGACAAATAACATAAAATAGACTATTAAAATTGACCAGGCACATGTAAAAGAAAACCAAAAGGAACTACCAGAAATAAATAAATAATAACAGAAAATAGAAATTTGGTATAGATTAAATAGAAAACTACACATAGCTCAGAAGATAATCAAGGAATCAGAAAAACTAAAGAAATTACTTAGAACACAGCACAGAGAGGCAAAATAACTAATATCTAAAAACCAAAGAATTTAAGAGACATTAAAAAAAAACTAACAACAGAAAAGCTTGTCAAAGATGTACAGGAGAACAGGAAAAATGGAGAAAAACTATAATTAAAAGTGACTGAAATTTTCTCAGATTTTAAGAAATATATGAATTCTGAGTAGAATAAAATGAAGCCCACACAAAAGACAAACAGCTGATCTTAAAAACAACCAGAGAGAAAACATACACACACAAAATGACAGCTTTAAAACACTAGAGAGAGAAAATCATGTCCTAAATGAGCAAAAATTTATTAAACAGAATCCAAAAACTACTAACCATTTAAGAAAGTAAAAAAGTCAACCAGATTATATTAAAATTATGAACTCTTTAAAATTATGAGCTCTTCAAAAGATAAATGATGAAAAAGTAACTAAGGGAGTAGGAGACAACATTTCCTGTAGATATATTCAAAAATGGATTCATACCCAAAATATATGAAGACAATCTAGAGAGACAATTTAATAGAAGACATGTTTAAATGGAAAAATATCTATGAAAATATGCTCAGTTTCATCAGTTATCAAACAAACGCAAATTAAGATAAAATGTTTCTCTAATAAATATGAAAAATACCAAGTACTGGTGAGCTGAGAGCAAGCAGAATTCTCATACGCATCTAGCAGAAATATAAATTAGCACAACTGGTTTGTAAAATTATCTGGTAGTATATACTGAGACTGAACATATGAATACCCTGTGACTCAGCAATTACATCCCCAGGTATACACACTGTATGAAAATCCATATTCATGTTCATTAAAGCACATGTACAAAAATATTCACAGGAGGGCTCTTACTGATTGCCAAAAACTGAAAACTATCCAAATCTCCACCACAAGTAAAATGGATTAATAAAGTGGCATATTCATACAATGCAATACTCAGAATACAAAAATATCCAGCACCCAAAAAGGTAAATAATACAATGTCTGGCAATCAGTTGAGCATACAAATAGGCAGGAAAACACAAGCCAAAAAGAGAATACTCAGTCAATCAAAACTGAACCCAAACTTACAAAAGTGCTAGAATTAGCAAACAAGAATATTAAAAGAGTTATTAATATTATAATATTGTGCTGTGCTGTGCTAAGTCATTTCCATCATGTCTAACTTTTTGCAATCCTACAGACTATAGCCCTGCCATGCTGCTCTGTCCATGAGATTCACTATACACAGCCTGCCATGCTGCAAGAGTCTTGGAGTGCGTTGCCATGCCCCCCTCCAGGGGATCTTTCCAGGCAAAGATTGAACTCATGCCTCTTACATCTCCTGCACTGGCAGGCAGTTTCTTTACCACTAGCACCACCTGGAAAACCTCACAACAGTATTACATATGTTCAAAAAGATAAGTAGAAACAAGTCTTTTTACTGGAATTTTAGACATACAAACTACAATGTCCAACATAAAAGATATACTGACTTGGATTTATGAGAGCTATTGCTGAGGAAAAGATCAAAAGACTGGTGAACTTGAGAACAAAGCAATAGGAACTATACAAATTAAAACACAGAGAAGAAAAAGAATTCTTTAAAAAAATAAAAGCACATCAGTGAGATGTGGCACAATTTCATTCGTGCTAATATATGTCCAACTGGAGATCCAGAAGGAGAGGGAAGAGAGGGGAGGATAGAAAAAAACATCTGAAGACAAAATGGCTGAAAAAATTCAGAACTGGTGAAAGCTATGAGACAACAGTTTCAAGAAATTCACCAAAACCCAAGCAATCATGAAGAAAACAACACCACTTCAACATCATAGTCAAACTATTCCAAACTAGTGATAAAGAAAAAAATCTTAAAAGCAGTCAAGAGTAAAACAGACATTATGTACAAAGAAAGATAAGGATAACATCAGGTTTCTCACAGTAAACAAAACAAGCAAGAAGATAAATGAATCACAGCACGCCAGGCCTCCCTGTCCATCACCAACTCCCGGAGTCCACTCAGACTCATGTCCATTGAGTCGGTGATGCCATCCAGCCATCTCATCCTCTGTCGTCCCCTTCTCCTCCTGCCCCCAATCCCTCCCAGCATCAGAGTCTTTTCCAATGAGTCAACTCTTCGCATGAGGTGGCCAAAGTATTGGAGTTTCAGCTTCAGCATCAGTCCTTCCAATGAACACCCAAGCCTGATCTCCTTTAGGATGGACTGGTTGGATCTCCTTGCAGTCCAAGGGACTCTCAAGAGTCTTCTCCAACACCACACTTCAAAAGCATCAATTCTTCGGTGCTCAGCCTTCTTCACAGTCCAACTTTCACATCCATACATGACCACTGGAAAAACCACAGCCTTGACTAGATGGACCTTTGTTGGCAAAGTAATGTCTCTGCTTTTCAATATACTATCTAGGTTGGTCATAACTTTCCTTCCAAGGAGTAAGTGTCTTTTAATTTCACGGCCACAATCACCATCTGCAGTGATTTTGGAGCCCCCAAAAATAAAGTCTGACACTGTTTCCACTGGCATGCTGTGATTCATGGGGTCGCAAAGAGTTGGACACAACTGAGCAACTGAACAGAACTGAACTGAACTGAAGAAGATAAAAGGGCAATATCTTTTTTTTTTATATATCATATAATTTATTTTTTTTCTTTTTTTTTAAATTTTATTTTATTTTTAAACTTTACAAATTGTATTAGTTTTGCCAAATATCAAAATGAATCCGCCACAGGTGTACATGTGTTCCCCATCCTGAACCCTCCTCCTTCCTCCCTCCCCATATCATCCCTCTGGGTCATCCCAGTGCACTAGCCCCAAGCATCCAGTATCGTGCATCGAACCTGGACTGGCAACTCGTTTCATACATGATATTATACATGTTTCAATGCCATTCTCCCAAAACTTCCCACCCTCTCCCTCTGCAACAGAGTCCATAAGACTGTTCTATACATCAGTGTCTCTTTTGCTGTCTCATACACAGGGTTATTGCTAGCATCTTTCTAAATTCCATATATATGTGTTAGTATACTGTATTGGTGTTTTTCTTTCTGGCTTACTTCACTCTGTATAATAGTCAATATCTTTAAAGCCACAGAAAGAAAAAAATCATTAACCCAAAATTCTATACCCAGCAAAAATACCTTTTGAAAATGAAAGCAAGACTCTTTCAGAGATACAAAAGCTGAAAGAATACATCACCAGCACCCCTGCATTGTAAGAAATGTTAAAATAAGTCCTTCAAGCAGAAAAAGAATGAAATTTAGCAGACAGAAATATGGATTCCTACAAAGGAATGAGAAATACCAGAAATAACTACATGAGCAAATATGTAAGTTTTCTTACCACTTAAATCTCTTGAAAGATATTGAATGTTGAAACAAAAACAATAACAATGTATTGTGGCATGTATAAGACACAAATAAATAAAATATATGGCACTAATAGCATAATAAAGACCAGGAGGAGGGAAGTGCAATACACCACTCCAAGGTTCTTATGCTATATGTAAGTTGATATAATACCACTTGAAGGTAGACAGTGATAAGTTAAAGATGTATACCAAAACCTTAAAGTAACCAGCAAAATAACATAATAAAAAGTTATAGCTAATCAGCCAGCAAAGAGATAAAATAGAAACCAGAAATAGTCAAATATTCTGAAAGAAGGTAGAAAAGAAGAAAAGGCAACAAAGCAGATTTAACAAATAGAAAGTAAACAATGAGATGACAAACTTTACTTTATCAATAACCATATAAAAAGTGAACACAGGCATATCTTGTTTAACTATTCTTCACTTTATTGTGCTTTGCAAATAGTGAATTTTTTATACCTGAAGCTTGGTTGACATCCCTGCATTGTCAGATGATGATTAGCACCTTTTAACCATAAAGTAATCTTTAATTAAGGTATGTAGAAGCAACTGTTAGAACCAGACATGGAACAACGGACTGGTTCAAAATTGGGAAAGGAGCACATCAAGGCTGTATGCTGTCACTCTGCTTACTTAATTTATATGCAGAGTACATCATGCAAAATGCCAAGCTGGATGAAGCTCAAGCTGGAATCAAGATTCTCAGAAGAAATATCAATAATCTCAGATATGTAGATGACACCAAAGGTAGAAAGCAAAGAGGAACTAAAGAGCCTCTTGATGAAACTGAAAGAAGAGAGTGAAAAAGCTGGCTTAGCATTTAAACTCAGCATTTAAAAAAGCAAAGATCATAGTATCTGCTCCCATCACCTCACAGCAAATAGATGGGGGAAAAATGGAAACAGTGACAGATTCTATGTTGTTGGGCTCCAAAATCACTGCATTGGTGATTGCAGCCATGAAATTCAAAAGACACTTGCTCCTTAAGAAAAGCTATGACAAACCTAGACTGTATTAAAAGCAGACATATCACTTTGGCAACAAAGGTCTATATAGTTAAAGTTATGATTTTTCCAGTAGTCATGTACAGATGTGAGAGTTGGACCATAAAGAAGGCTGAGGGCTGATGAATTGATGCTTTCTAACTGTGATGTTGAAGAAGACTCTTGAGAGTCCCTTGGACTGTAAGCGGATCTAACCAGTCAGTTCTAAAGGAAATCAATCCTGAATATCCACTGAAAGGACTGATGCTGAAGCTGAAGTTCCAATACTTTGGCCACCTCATTAGAAAACACCCTGATCTTGGGAAAGATTGAGGGCAGGAGGACAGGGAGTGAAAGAGGATGATATGGTTGGATGGCATCACTAACTCAATGAATATGAGTTTGAGCAAACTCTGGGAGATAGTAAAGGATACGGAAGCCTAACGTGCTGCAGTCTTTGGAGGCACAAAGAGTTGGACATAACTGAGTAACTAAACAGCAATATTATTTTTTAGATATAATGCTATTGCATGCTTACTACACTATTATACTATGTAAATACAACCTTTATGTGTACTGGGAAACCAAGAAATTTGTGCAACTTATTTTATGGCAATATTTGGTTTATTGCAATGGTCTGGAACGAAACCCACATTATCTCCAAAGTATGCCTATTCTAAACAACTTAATTAAAAGGCAGGGATTATCAGATTGGATAAAAAAGCAAGATTCAACTATTCACTTCCTACAGGAAACAAACTTTAAACATAAAGACAAATAGATTAAATGTTTTAGAATATTTAAAAAGATATACCATATAACCCTAAGCAAAAGAAAGCTTAATATAAGACAAGTATGCTGCTGCTGCTAGACAAGTATATTTCAGACCAAAAAATATCACCAGGGATAAAGAAGGGTTTTATAATTATAAAGGGGTCAATTCATTAACAGACCAAAACAATTCTAAATGTTTATGCATCCAATAACAGAGCTTCAAAATCAACGAAGCAAAAACTAATACAACTGCAAGGAGAAATAGACAAATCCACAATTACAGTCTGAGATTTCAATATCCCTCTCAACAAGTAGGACAGTGCAAGAATAAAGATTTGAACTCAACCAACTTGACTTAACTGTCCTTTTAGAACATTTCAGTAATAGAATACACATTATTGTCAAGCACACAAAGAACATTTACCATATTTAGAACATTATACCATATTTAGACCATAAAGCTAGTCTCAATAACTTTAAAGAGATTAGAATCATAAAAGTGTTTTCTTTGAACACAATGGAATTAAAAATCAATAACAGAACAAGATCTGGAACATGTCCAAATTGAGCAATGTACTTCTAAATAATTAATTTCTTCCTACATACCCTTTCTTAGTAAATGGCAAAAAGTCATGTTTCAAAAAATTCCACACTGTGGGATCTTATTTCCATAACATTTAGGCATAATCTTGGCAATATCTGGAATAAGAGAGATCCATGAAAATAGCAGAGATAGCACAAGAACCAAGACCATATCCAAGAAGACCCTTTGATATGTTAATTTCATGCCCTTTCTTCTGTTCTATAAAGAGATCCCTAGGCAAAGCTCCACCCTGGGCTGGCTTCAGCTCAGAAAAAAACTTTTATTATTTTCTAGCCTCTGTGCTACCCTCTCTACTTCTTAAAAACTTTTTTCCCCTTTTTTCCATGTACTTTTTTTTTTGTCCATTGGTTAGAATGATTGTCTATAGGCGTTCCTCAGCCACAAAATTAGGAGGGAGAGAGCCTTATCTCCAGTTATTCTTGTTAAATCCTTTGGGTCCCTAAGAAAGAACTTGTATGCTAGAGATAACCACACATACATTTTTTCCTTAATGGTCTCTGGACCCATCGTGTCCTGAACCATCTAAGAGAAAATCTAAAAAAATCCTAGCCAGATTGGGGCATGGTATCTAAGGGGAAATGACGCTTTCTTAAAATAAGATAAAATCCTTAACTGCTTCTCTTAGAGATACCTTAATTTTTTATTAAATTTTGGTATTTGATCAAAATAATACCGATTGGAAGGACCATTTGGATTTACATACCATGAACATTGACTTAACAATGCACAGCATGATATCAAACTCTGGGAAAGAAAAATTGCATAATATAAGTTTGTAGTTCAAGAAAGGTAGCAAGATAAATTTAAACCTTGAAAAAGCAGGTCAGACTTTGCATAAAGTAATATAATCATATTAAGATTATAACCTTACAAGAATCTTATACTTATTTATCATCATAAATTAATTCATTGTAGATAACTCAGAGGGAGGCAAAATAAAACCATTGTGATTGGAAGACACCATTTTCTAAGCACTTAGATCTGTGAAACAGATTGCCAACACCTTCAAACTGAAAGGGAATCAAAACAACTGAACAAACTATCCACCAGATAAATGTCAATAAATAATGAGAGATGAGTGACTCTGGTTAAAGTAATTTGACTAAAACCCTTAGCAAAACGAAAAAACTATTAGAAAATATTTACATAATAAAAAAAGATAATTAAAAATCAAGAATTTAAGTGGGAATGTGATCTATCAGAACTAGATTGAAAACAACTATTATACACTGATGGCTCTATAAGAAAAAAAAGGAAAAAAATATTTATCTTCTCTGGCTCTGTCCACTCAAGTGGCCTGGGGAAATGTTATCTCCACAATGAAACCTTTTTCTACATGAGAAACCAGAGTTCATTGGGAATGGCTGATTTCATATCTGAGGCTGAAAAGTATAAAGTGGGCATGGCACACCTACTTATAGAAGAAAATAGGAAATTTCCAAAAATTACTTAGCATTTGTTGAAAGATAAGCCAATCTGAAAGAAGTTTCCACTGGCTAACAATTTGAGTACCATAAGAAGATTACTGGTGGAGACTGACCAATGCACAGTATAGAACCTAAAAACCTATGAGTCCTTAATGACATACAAAGAAAGAAAAGATTAGCATTAAAATATTTCAAATGTGATAAACAAAATATTATATTACTATTAAGCCTACTTAAATATACCTTGTAGGCTTGTTGTGAGAATTAAAGACTTTTCTCAAAGAGTTTAGCATGATGCTTGACACATAGCAGGCATTCAATAAAGGGTATAAATTATTAAAAGAAAATATACAATAATAACAGAAAGGATGAGTATATGTGAGAATTCAGAAACATCAAATACAGTAAACAATTTCAGAAATTGGAGCATCCTTACGAACTGGAAAACTTACTATTTTTAGGTTAACTAGAAGGTATACTTTTAATTATTATCATACACTTTAAAATTATCAAAGAATTTGATAAAAAATATTAAGATATCAATTCAAATAATATTTATTTAACACTCATACTGTAAGTCCAAAACTATGAGGGAATATAATAAATGGAGTACAATGGTATGAACTCTAATGTCAAGGAATTTACAAGAAACTCAAACCACATGGCAGTATTTTATGTAACATATTTTATGTGTTAGGAATTAGCACAGTTAACCTTCTATCCATATTTTATGTGTTACATAAAATACAGGTTCTTAAAAGATACATGCCAAAACATATGCATACAAAGTAGAATGCAGATTGCCAGGGGCTGAAAGGAAGAGAGGAATGAGGAGTTACTGTTTAATGGGTACCGAATTCAGTGTTACAAGATGAAGAGTTCTATAGATGAATGGTAATGATAATAACACAACATTATGAATGTATTTAATACCACTGAACTGTACACTTAAAAATGGCGAAGATGGCAAACTTTGTGTTATGTGTATTTTACCACTTAAATACATAAAAATAACTGAAAGTGAAAAACAAAAGAAATATGTCAAATGTAGATTAATCTAGAAATAAAATAATGAAAACAAAACAGTGAGTTTCTACAAAGATTTTTAAATGGTTTACAAATTTAGCACTTACCTTCATATTTAAAATGGTAACACTTTCCAAGTAATAATACAGGAGAATTTCTACTAAAATATGTCTTCGTTTTCAACACCCAACCTAAATGAGACAAAGAGAAAGACAGTTTTGCAATTAAGGGATTTCAGACTAAAAGTTTAGCAGCATTTTCTTTTATTTCATTTCAAATCACTAATTCTCAATACAGATGTACATCTTTTATAAGTGGAGCAAAAATATGTTGACAATGAACTGAAAATACAGGGCACTTATATTAAATATTTTAAAATAAAGCTAAGTATTTTAACCACATTCTATCTACTTAACAGAGAAAACAGAAATTTTAATTTTCCAATAGATCATAATGTTTTCACAGTATAAAAATTAAAAGTTAAAAATTCTACTCCAGTTTCCTTGACACCAACCATCTTCCAAAAGGCAATAAGTATTACCAATTTATTGTATTTCCTTCCATTTTAGATAACTTAAAAGTTAAAAATATTTGAACATTCCAATTAAGTAATTTAGGGATAAGATCACAGAGTATACTGCTGCTGCTGCCGCTAAGTCACTCCAGTCGTGTCCAACTCTGTGCGACCCCGTAGACGGCAGCCCACCAGGCTCCTCTGTCCTTGGAATTCTCAGGCGAGAATACTGGAGTGGGTTGCCATTTCCTTCTCCAATGCATAAAAGTGAAATGTGAAAGTGAAATCACTCAGTCGTGTCTGACTCTTAGTAACCCCATGGACTGTAGCCTACCAGGCTCCCCTGTCCATGGGATCTTCCAGGCCAGAGTACTGTGGGTTGCCATTTCCTTCTCCCAGAGTATACTGGTGCTTATGATAAAAGCAGATCTCTGAAGTTTCCTAGGGAAATCTGTTTTAACCCCATCATTTCGGCTTAATAAGGATTTCTGAAAGTGATATACAAAGCTTTCAGACATTTTCATCTCAATTTTCCACCTCCCAAACCAAATCCTCAATCCTCAACTTTTAGCTGCAAACTCTAACTTTCAATTTTCTTCCTACTAAACTGTCTGTATCTAAAAGGTACTACCCTTTTGGCTTTTTATGATGCCATTAATATTCTCAATTTCCTAAGAAAAGCACTTGCCCATTACATTCCTGAATATTCCCAAGTATATGAAATTCCTACGTGCTAATGTAGCCTTAAAAAGCAGCTCCTAAAATGTAAGAACATAGAAACAGAATCTGAAACTGGGAATCAAGACTAGGTCTAGTCTTAAGCAGACCAGCATTTATATTTAACAGAGTTGTTACAAATTTTAAATGAGTGACTTTTATGAAAGTGCTTCCTTAAAGACTGTAATACAAATAAGGACAAAGAACAAGTACATTAAAATATGTATTTATAATAAAAATCATACAAGTATCTGAGTTTGGTACTGAAACAGAGAGAATGGAAAGTCAAATACACTGATTAGACTTTGGATTACTCCAAAGTCTAATTTGCAGTACTCCCCCAAATGGCTTCTTTGTCATCTGTCTTTCCCCATGCTAGCATATGCCACTTATCCCTGCCAAATTAATCTCCCTGTGGCTCAGCTTTGATTAGGTAATTCATCTACTCATCTGCTCAAAAACCAACTTCAATGACTCATTAACCTAACAGATTTATAATGAACTTCTCTGTGATACTAAAGACTTTCCTCAATATGATACAAATTACCTTTAGAGCTATCTTTTCCACTAATTTTCATCTGTACTCAAAGTGGGCTTTACTATTTGGTTCATATTATTCCATGACAAAACTATCCTCCCCAATATCAGCCCATTTCAATCCATTTAAATCTTCTTCTAATTCAAACATGCAGTTTTTGTTGTTCCCAATTTACGAGTGTTATTAGTACCATGCTAGAATGATTTTAACCCCCAACCCAGTAACAATTCCCCCCTCCCCAAAAGGCAATATTTCCAAAGTAAGTCCTAAGAACTTCATAAACACAACCTTAAAAACAAACAAAAAGCCTTTAAGGAGGACTTCTCTGTCCTTACACTTTACCTTCAACCTACACCCTCTTACCAGTCACCAGTCCTTCCAAAAGAAAGAAAAGTGAATCTGAGTCCAAGTCTGAGGCTCTGCAATGATCTACATTTTACATAAGCAGTAAGTTATCGTGCACAAAGAGAGTAGAAGTTGTCTCCTAAGAGTTAGGCCTAGAATTGACATAGCCTCCTTTCTCATTCTATTGGTTGACGTAAGACACAGTCCAGCCCAGATTCAAATGAGAAAAAAAGACAACACAAAACGTGATTCACTGAGGACTGTCTTAGGAGAGTCACCATAAACAAAGTGTTAACCCAAAACCTACAGTCCATTAAGTTAGCAATTTTAAAATCACAAATAAAGCTTTAAAAGATGCAAACAAGTCAAAGAACATAGAAACAGTAGAGATGATAACAATTTTCTGGAGGAACAGAAATCATGAAGGATGATTTAGAAGAAGGATGAATTATTTAATATTTTAAAAAGGAAATCAAGTTTATATACCTCATAAAGTCATATAAATAAGGGGGGGAGGAAAGCAAAAATTAAACATTGTTTCAAGAAAGTAAGCTCCAGTCTCCTTTAAAATGTAAGTGTTATGCCATTTCTAGTTCTGTCTTCATATCATAATACTGACATTGATAAAAAAATAATTCTAAATTATGTTCAGTGTATCCAGAGAACAGCAAGAATAGGGAGCCAAGGGAGGCTGGACTTGAATACGTTTCAAGACTTATCTAGATATGTGACCTTGAACATGTCAATGTCAGTTTTCTAATTTACAAAAAAAGAAAACCTTAAAAAGATAGGAGATTTAAATCTCAGAAAGATCTCTAACTCAGAAAGATATGAGATTTAATTGATAAGGTACATAAGCTATAATATACTAGTGGGTGCTCAATCAATTTCAGTCCTTCTTCACTACATAATGATCAAGGGATCAATCCAAGAAGAAGACATAACAATTGTAAATATTTATGCACCCAACATAAGAGCACCTCAATACACAAGGCAAACACTGACAAACATAAAAGGGGAAACTACAGTAACACAATAATAGTAGGGGACTTTAACACCTCACTTACACCAATGGACAGATCATCAAAACAGAAAATTAATAAGGAAACACAAGCTTTAAAATGACACATTCAACCAGATGAACCTAACTGACATCTTCAGGACATTCCATCCAAATGCAGAAAAATACACTTTTTTCTCAAGTGCATCTCAAGTGCACTTTCTTCTCAATATGTACTTCTCAAGTGCACATTCTCCAAGACAGACCACATCGTGGGTTACAAATCAAGTCTCAGTAAACTTAAGAAAACTGAAATCAATCATCTTTTCTGACCACAATGCCTAGATAAAAATTACAGAAAAAAAAAAAAAACTTAAAAACACAAACACATGGAGATTAAACAACACATTTCCAAATAATCAACTAGTCACTGAAGAAATAAAAAGGGAAATCAAAAAATTCCTAGAAACAAATGACAATGAAAACACAGTGACTCAAAACCTATGGGATGCAGCAAAAGCAGTTCTAAGAGGGAAATTTATAGCAATACAATCCAATTTCAAGAAACAAGAAAAACACCGAACAGACAACCTAACTTGACACTGGAAAAAGAACAAAAAAAAACCCAAAGTTAGTAGAAGGAAAGAAATTATAAAGATTAGAGAAGAAATAAATGAAAAAGAAATGCAGAAAACAATAACAAAGATTAATGAAACTAAAAGCTGTTTATTCAAGAAGATAAATAAAATTGACAAATCATTAGCCAAACTTATCAAGAAAAAAAGGGAGAAGAATCAAATTAACAAAATTAGAAATTAAAAAGGAGAGGTTACAACAGACAACACAACAATACATAAGGCTCATAGGAGCCTATTATAAGCAATTTTATGTCAATAAAATGGACAATCTGAAAGAAATGGACAGATTCTTAGACAAGTTCAACCTTCCAAGACTGAACCACAAAGAAATAGAAATTATGAACAAGCCAATCACAAGCACTGAAATCGAAACTGTGATAAAAAATCTGCCGAAAAACAAAAGCCCAGGGCCAGATGGCTTCACAGGTGAATTCTATGAAACATTCAGAAAAGAGTTGATGCCTTCCTCCTCAAACTTCAAAAAAACTGCAGAGAAAGGAACACTTCCAAACTCATTCTACAAGGCTACCATCACCTTGATACCAAAACCAGATAAAGACATCACAAAAAAAGAGAAAATTATAGGCCAATATCACTGATGAACATAGATGCAAAAATCCTCAACATATTCAAACATCATACAACACAACACATTCAAAAGATCATACACCAAGATCAAGTTGGGTTTATCCTAGGGATGCAAGGATTCTTCAATATACACCAATCAATATGATACACCATATTAACAAACTGAAAGATAAAAATAATATGATAATCTCAATATTTGCAGAAAAAGCTTTTGACAAAATTCAGCACAAAATAATTTTGATAAAAATTTTTCCAAAAAATGGGCACAAAAGGAATCTACCTCAACACAATAAAGGCCATATATGATAAACCCAGAGCACACATTAATCTCAATGGTGAAAAACTAAAGGCATTTCACCTAGATCAGAAATAAGACAAGGGTGCCCACTCTTGCCAGTATTATTCAACATAGGTTTGGAAGTCCTAGCCACAGCAATCAGAAAAGAGAAAGAAATAAAAGTAATCCAGACTGGAAAAGAAGTAAAACTCTCACTGTTTGCAGATAACATGAACTACACACAGAAAACCCTAAAATAGTGTCAGAAAATTGCTAGAGCTAATCAGTGAATTCAGTAAAGTCACAGGAAACAAAATCAATACCCAGAAATCACTTGTTTTTCTATACACTAACAATGAAAAGTCAGAAAGAGAAATTAAGGAAGCAATCCCATTTACTACTGTAACCAAAAGAATAAAATACCTAGGAATAAACCTAACTAAGGAGACAAAAGAGCTGTATACAGAAAAGTATAAGACACTGATGAAAGAAATCTAAGATGACATAAACAATGAAGAGATATTTCATGTTCCTGGGTTCGAAGAATCAATATTGTGAAAATGACTATATTACCAAAAACAATCCCTATCAAATTACTGATGGCATTTCTCACAGAACTAAAACCAAAAAAAAGGCATAATTCATATGGAAATACAAAAGACCCCGAATAGCCAAAGCAATCTTGAGAAATAAGAATGAAGTTCAAGTAATCAACCTTCCTAACTTCAGACTATACAGCAAAGCTTCAGTCATCAAGACAGTATGGTACTGGCACAAAATAAAAAGAAATATAGACCAATGGAACAAGATAAAAGCCCAGAGATAAACTCTTGCACCTATGGGCACCTTATCTTTGACAAAGAAGGCAAGAATATACAATGGAGAAAAGATAGGGTCTTCAATAAGTGGTGCTGGGAAAACTGGACAGTTACATGTAAAAAAATGAAATTAGAACATTTCCTAATACCACATACAAAGATAAACTCAAAATGGATGAAAGACCTAAATTTAAGACCAGAAACTATAAAACTCTTAGAGGAAAACATAAGCAGAACACTGTATGACACAAATCACAGAAAGGTCCTCTATGACCCACCTCCCTTGAGTAGAATGGAAATTAAAACAAAAATAAACAAGTGGGACCTAATTAAACATAAAAACATTTGCACAGCAAAGGAAGCTATAAATAAGCTGAAAAGCTAATCCTCAGAATGGGAGACAACAATAGCAAATGAAACAACTGACAAAAGATTAATTTCCAAAATATACAAGCAGCTTGTGCAACTCAATACCAGAGAAACAAACAACCCAATCAAAAAGTGGGGAAGAGACCTAAACACACATTTCTACAAAGACATACAGATGGCTAATAAGCACATAAAAAAATGCTCAATATCGCTCATTATTAGAGAAATGCAAATCAAAACTACAATGAGGTATCATCTCACACTGTTCAGAATGGCCATCATCAAAAAATCAACAATAAATGCTGGAGAGGGTGTGAAGAAAAGGGAACCCTCTTGCATTGTTGGTAGGAATGTAAATTAATACAGCCACTATGGAGGATAATACGAGACTCCTTAAAAACTAGGACTAAAACTACCACATGACCCAATAATCCTACTATTGGGTATATGCCTGGAGGAAACCAGAACTGAAAAAGACACATGTACCCCATCTCACACGCTAGTAAAGTAATGCTCAAAATTCTTCAAGCCAGGCTTCAGCAATATGTGAACCGTGAAATTCCAAATGTCCAAGCTAGTTTTAGAAAAGGCAGAGGAACCAGAGATCAAATTGCCAACATCCGCTGGATCATCCAAAAAGCAAGAGAGTTCCAGAAAAACATCTATTTCTGCTTTATTGACTATGCCAAAGCCTTTGACTGTGTGGATCACAATAAAACTGTGGAAAATTCTGAAAAAGGTGGGAATACCAGACCACCTGACCTGCCTCTTGAGAAATCTGTATGCAGGTCAGGAAGCAACAGTTAGAACTGGACAGGGAACAACAGACTGGTTCCAAATAGGAAAAGGAGTACGTCAAGGCTGTATATTGTCACCCTGCTTATTTAACTTATATGCAGAGTACATCATGAGAAACACTGGGCTGGAAGAAGCACAAGCTGGAATCAAGATTGCCGGGAGAAATATCAATAACCTCAGATATGCAGATGACACCACCCTTATGGCAGAAAGTGAAGAGGAACTAAAAAGCCTTTTGATGAAAGTGAAAGAGGAGAGTGAAAAAGTTGGCTTAAAGCTCGACATTCAGAAAACTAAGATCATGGCATCTGGTCCCATCACTTCATGGGAAATAGATAGGGAAACAGTGGAAACAGTGTCAGACTTTATTTTGGGGGCTCCAAAATCACTGTAGATGGTGACTGCAGCCATGAAATTAAGACGCTTACTCCTTGGAAGGAAAGTTATGACCACCCTAGATAGCATATTAAAAAGCAGAGACATTACTTTGCCAACAAAGCTCCGTCTAGTCAAGGCTATGATTTTCTCAGTGGTCATGTATGGATGTGAGAGTTGGACTGTGAAGAAAGCTGAGCATCGAAGAATTGATGCTTTTGAAGTGTGGTGTTGGAGAAGACTCTTGAGAGTCCCTTGGACTGCAAGGAGATCCAACCAGTCCATTCTAAAGGAGATTAGTCTGGGTGTTCATTGGAAGGACTGACGCTAAAGCTGAAACTCCAGTCCTTTGGCCACCTCATGCAAAGAGTTGACTCATTGGAAAAGACTCTGATGCTGGGAGGGATTGGGAGCAGAAGAAGGGGACGACAGAGGATGAGATGGCTGGATGGCATCACCAACTCGATGGACATGAGTTTGAGTGAACTCCAGGAGTTGGTGATGGACAGGGAGGCCTGGCGTGCTGCGATTTGGGGTCGCAAAGAGTCGGACACGGCTGGGCAACTGAACTGAACTGAACTGAACCCCATCTACACATGTTCATTGCAGCACTATTTACAATAGCTAGGACATGGAAGCAACCCAGATATCCCCTGACAGAAGTGAAGTAAAGCAAAGTCACTCAGTCATATCTGACTCTTTGCGACCCCGTGGACTGTAGCCTACCAGGCTCCTCCATCTATGGGATTTTCTAGGCAAGAGTACTGGAGTGGGTTGCCATTTCCTTCTCCAGGGGATCTTCCTGACCCAGGGATCAAACCTGGGTCTCCCTCATTACAGGCAGACACTTTACTGTCTGAGCCACCAGGAAAGCCCTTTCCAATGACAGATGCATGGACAAAGAAGCTATGGTACATATATACAATGGAATATTACTCGGCCATAAAAAGGAATACATGTGAGTCAGTTCTAATCAGGTGGAAGTCAGAAAGAGAAAAACAAATATCATATATTAACACATATATACAGTATCTAGAAAGATGGTACCAATGAACCTATTAGATCTAGGGCAGCAAAGGAGACACAGACATAGAAAACAGACTAACAGTCACAGCGTGGGAATGAAGAGGGTGGGATGAATGGAGAGAGTAGCATGGAAACACATACACTACCATACATGAAACAGATAGCCAGTGGGAATTTGCTGTATGACTTGGGGAGCTCAAGCAGGTGCTCTGTGACAACCTAGAGGGATGAGATGGGAAGGGAGGTAGGAGAGAGGTTCAAGAAGGAAGGGACACCTATGGCTGAATCATGGTGGTGTATGGCAGAAACCAACATAATACAGTAAAGCAATTATCCTTCAATTAAAACCAAATAAATTCAAAAAAATGTTTTAGTACTTCTTAAACCACACATGGTAAAGAACCCACATGCCAGTGCAGGAGACCTACAAGACACAGGTTCAATCCCTGGGTCAGGAAGATCCCCTGGAGGACAGCATGGCAACCCACTCCAGTATTCTTGCCTGGAGAATCCCACAGACAGAGAAGGCTGGTGGGCTATAGTCCACAGGATCACAGAGTTGAACATGACTGAAGTGACTTAGCATGCACACACACCATCCATACAATACAAACTCTAAGCCAGGAATACATATTAAACCTTTTAGAATAATTTTCATCAATAAAATCAAACTGAAATACTATTCTATCAGAGAAGGCAATGGCACCCCACTCCAGTACTCTTGCCTGGAAAATCCTATGGACAGAGAAGCCTGGTAGGCTGCAGTCCATGGGGTCGCCAAGAGTCGGATACGACTGAGCGACTTGACTTTCACTTTTCACTTTCATGCATTGGAGAAGGAAATGGCAACCCACTCCAGTGTTCTTGCCTGGAGAATCCCAGGGACGGGGGAGCCTTGTGGGCTGCCGTCTATGGGGTCACACAGAGTCGGACACGACTGAAGTGACTTAGCAGTAAAATACTATTCTATAACTCAAAACTATCTAGAACATGTGACTGCTCAGTCACTAAGTGGTGTCCAACTCTGAGACCCCATGGACTGTAGCCTGCCAGGGTCCTCTGTCCATGGCATTTCCCAAGCAAGAATACTGGGGTGAGTTGCCATGTCCTTCTCCAGAAGGTACCTTCTGGAGGGTACCCTTCTTCAGGGTAACATGTAGTTACCCTGAACATTCTGTTCTTCAGAGATTAGGGATTCTGGCACCCCACTCCAGTACTCTTGCCTGGAAAATCCCATGGATGGAGGAGCCTGGTGGGCTGCAGTCCATGGGGTAGCGAAAAGTTGGACACAACTGAGCAACTTCACTTTCACTTTTCACTTTCATGCATTGGAGAAGGAAACGACAACCCACTCCAGTGTTCTTGCTGGAGAATCCCAGGGACGGGGGAGCCTGGTGGGCTGCCATCTATGGGGTCGCACAGAGTCGGACACGACTGAAGCGACTTAGCAGTAGCAGCAGCAGGATACTGCTAAAATGTGTTAGTACCAGTATGATAATTTCCAGACCTTATAAATTAAATCTTCATCACATAACCTATCCATCAGATTAAATGACTGAAAAGAATGTAAGTCTCTATTTTCAGATGACATGAGCTTACACAGAAAATCCTCTAGAATCCACAAAAACCTATTAGAACTAATAAAGGAGATCAAGTTTACAAGACACTCGATCAAATCACAAAAAAATAAATTGTATTTCTCTATATTAACAATGGCACCCCACTCCAGTACTCTTGCCTGGAAAATCCCAAGGACAGAGGAGCCTGGTAGGCTGCAATCCATGGGGTCGCTAAGAGTCGGACACAACTGAGCGACTTCACTTTCACTTTTCACTTTCATGCATTGGAGGAGGAAATGGCAACCCACTCCAGTGTTCTTGCCTGGAGAATCCCAGGGATGGCGGGGCCTGGTGGGCTGCCGTCTATGGGGTTGCACAGAGTCGGACACGACTGAAGCGACTTAGCAGCAGCAGCAGCATACTAACAAAGAATATAAAAAGAAATTAAGAAGACAATTCACTTTAAAATAGCACTGAAAGACTTCTCCAGTGGTCCAGTGGTTATGACTCTGCTTTCCAAAGCAAGGGGCGAGGATTCAATCCCTGTTCAGGGAACTAAGATCCCACATGCTGCAAGGTGTGGCCAAAAATTGGAAAAAAATTAAAAATAAAATAGCATTGAAAAGAATAAAACAGGAATAACTTTAACAAAAGAAGTGTAAGACTTACACACAGAAAACTACAAAATGTCATGGCAAGAAATTAAAAATCTAAATAAGTGTAAAGACATCCCATGTCTATGAATTGGAAAACTTAATATGGAAATATTCTGTTAATATGTCAATACTCTGATCTACAGATTCACTAAAATCTATATAAAAATCCTAGCTGAATTTCTTGCAGAATTGATAAGATGATCAAAAATTCATAGGGAAAATGCATGAGATCCAAAACAGTTAAAACAACCTTGGAAAAGAAGAACAAAATTGAAGGAACCATACATTCCAGTTTCAGATTTCACAAACAACTAAACTAATCAAGAGAATGTTGTATTGGCATAAGAACAAACATACTGATTAATGGAATAGAATTGAGTGTCCAGAAATAAACTCTTTACATCTATGGTCAACTGATTCTAGATAAGGGTGGCAAGACCATTCAATGGGAAAAGAATATTCTTTTAAACAAATGGTGCTGTGACAACTAGAAAGCCACATACAAAGAATGAAGTGGAACTTCTCACATCACACACAAAAATTAACTTAAAATGGATCAAGGACCTAAATAGAAGAGCTAAAAAGAAAAAATATCTTTAAAAATAGGTGTAAATCTTCATGATCTTGATTTAATCAACATTTCTTAAATACAGCTTCAAAAGCATAAGCAACAAAGAAAAAAATAGGCAAAGTGGACCTCATCAAAATCAAAGTTTTATGCTTCAGTGGACATTATTAAGAAAGTGAAAAGACAATTGAAGAATGAGAAAGAATATCTGCAAATCATATTTTTGCTGAGGGGTTTTCATCT
Source organism: Bos javanicus (assembly GCF_032452875.1). NCBI lineage: Eukaryota > Metazoa > Chordata > Mammalia > Artiodactyla > Bovidae > Bos > Bos javanicus. The sequence goes on from NC_083870.1 coordinate 83,037,387, forward strand.
AGAATATATAAAGAACACTTAGAACCCGATAATAAAAAGACAACCCAATCTTAAGATGTGTAAAAAATTAAATGGACATATCTTCAAAGAATACATACAAATGGCTAATGAACACATGACAAGACACTTACCTTCATATAGTCATCAGGGAAATGCAAATCAAACTTACAGTGAGATATTTCACATTCACTAAAAGGGATCTAATTAAAAAGATGGACATTAACAAGTACTGCTGAGGATATGGAGAAATTTAAACCTTCCAACATTGCTTAGAAATGTATAATGGTCCAAACAGTTTGGTAGTTCCTTAAAAGGTTAAACTTAGAGTTAATATATGATCCAGTAATTTTACTCCTAGGTATATACCCAAGAGAACTGAAACTAAGTTTACACAAAAACTTGTGCACAATATTCACAGCAGTACTATTCATATAGCCAAGAAGTAGAAATAACCCAAATGTCCATCAACTAATGAGTAAAGAAAACGGCATATATCCATACAGTGAAATAGTACTCAACCATATAAGAGAATGAGGTATTGATACATACATGCAACAACATGGATGAACTTTGAAAACACTGTGCTAAGTGAAAGGAGTCAAAAACAAAAGACCACAAGTTACATGATAGCATTTATATGAAAAGTCCAGAAGAGGCAAATCTATAGAAACTCCAGTACTTTGGCCACCTCATGCAAAGAGTTGACTCACTGGAAAAAAAACTCTGATGCTGGGAGGAATTGGGGGCAGGAGGAAAAGGGGATGACAGAGGACGAGATGGCCGGATGGCATCACCGACTCGATGGACCTGAGTTTGAGTGAACTCTGGGAGATGGTGATGGACAGGAGATGGTGATGGACAGGGAGGCCTGGTATGCTGCGATTCATGGGGTCGCAAAGAGTTGGACATGACTGAGCGACTGAACTGAACTGAACTGACAGAGGCATAAAGTAGCATGGTGGCTGTCAGGGATTGGAGAGAGACGGTGAAGAATAGGGAGTATTCTTATACTGCTAATGGGTACAGGGCAACTTTGAGGTGTGATAAAAATGTTCTGGAGTTAGTCACGATGGTTGTACATTTCTGTGAATATACTAAAAGGCCACTGAATTATACATTTTGAAAGGGTGAATTTTAGTAGCAAATGATTTATCTCAAATTTTCAAAAAATTAATGCCTATAATCTTCAAAACGCAATGTTAAGCTATTAATGTTAAGTTATTACCAAGTTTTAACTGTCTAAATAGCTAGCTGGCCATGATTTCCAGTGAATCAGGAGCCAACAGCCAACTGTGTTTTACTTGAGTTTGCACTGCCTATGGGTTTTATTATATTTTTCCATTCCTATTTTATGGATATGAACTTCTTCCTGTTGACAATAATTCTCTGAGTATTTCTCCACCTTTGAAAGATTCTTCATTGACAGTTTGTTTCCAGTCTGAAGTATGCTTCAAAACAACCATATGATCCTTACCAGATTTGTATGCAAACCAAGAATAACTAAGTTATAATTAAGTGTCTGAGTGTGCTCCTAGAAGAAAGTTATGTATCAGAGTATGAACTTTAAATGGTCTGCTTTGTGTGTTCAACATCTATTTTGCTTGGTTCCTGGTTCAGACATGAGGCTGCCTGAAACTGAGTCTGAAAAACTGAGGTAGTATCCATTACCTGAATAAATTATATCTGCTTTGGCATTTTCCTTTTTAAAGGACCACATGATATGCCTGAGTTTCTAAGCAATATTTATGAGGATACTTGGCTCTTTCTTTAGGAAGTATTCTTATATAGTTTGTAACTGATATATATACAGAATATATTATATTTTATTCCTTACAGAAATATTTCATTCAAGGAAAACCTCAGCAATTGTTACTGACTGAATAAGGGAGATAATACATATCTTCATATATTTCTTTGGATTATATAATTTTCAAATCATGATACTTACTATATTTCATGTTGTTCCAAGCAGATATAAATTTAGTTTTCAGCTTATCGACATCATCTGTTCCTGTGGCCTCCATATTCAGATTCTAAAGAAAAAGCCATCACTTGATTGCATTCTTCTGTAAGTTTAGTCTTTTGCTCTGACGTAAAGAAAAAGTTAAAGAAAAATAAGTAATGAGTATATATTCTATGGTATAATACCTGCTAAAGTTACTTAAGCGATTAAATACAATTTGAACTGGAAATGAGCAAACAAATTTTTCATTTTACAGAATAAAATATAATACACTCTATACATTTTTAAATTACAAAATATATTTAATACCAAATACACAACAATAAAAATTATCACACAAGAGATTTCCCTGGGGGTCCAGTGACTAAGACTCTGTGCTCCCAATGCATGGGGCCCAGGTGCAATCCTTGGTCGGAGAACTAGATTCCACATGCCACAAACAACAGTTTGCATGCCACAATGAAGATCTGTGATCTGCATGCCACAACTAAGACCAGGCACAGCCAAAATAAATAATAATAAATGAATGTTTTAAAAAGTTATCACACGAATCCAAACAATAACTCCCCACAGATACACACAATTAAAAACAGTAACAGTAATACAACTCATTTTTGGTGAGACTATCCAAGATTTGTTTCTTTTGTAATTAGACACAGTGATCTGAAATCATAAGAAATGATAACTATATTCATAATGGAGACTTCCACTTGTATTAAGTCACTGCTGCTGCTGCTGCTGCTAAGTCACTTCAGTCGTGTCCAACTCTGTGCGACCCCATAGACGGCAGCCCACCAGGCTCCCCGTCCCTGGGACTCTCCAGGCAAGAACACTGGAGTGGCTTGCCATTTCCTTCTCCAAGGCATGAAAGTGAAAGGTGAAAGTGAAGTCGCTCAGTCATGTCCAACGCTTAGCAATCCCATGGACTGCAGCCTATCAGGCTTCTCCTTCCATGGGATTTTCCAGGCAAGAGTACTGGAGTGGCTTGCTATTGCTTTCTCTGGTATTAAGTCACTGCTTTCATATAAAGCCTAATCATTTTTTTTTAATTAAGGCATTTCCTATATATCCTTCTTACAGCCACATTTTTTAAAAAAAATAGAAAGGCTTAAATTTACAACAGACAATGCTTTCTTACTCTAAAACAAGAATAACTGTAGCTTATAGGCATTTGTTTTTTAAATGACTTGACGGAAAATTGAGATATGTTATATGTAATCTGAAAGAGGAACAAATTATTACTGAAAATACTCCAGTTTATTTGTAATAATTCACAGACAGTTTTCTTTTCAAGAAAAGAATGCAGGGGCTTCCCTAGTACTCAGTGGTAAAGAATCTGCCTGCCAAAGCAGGAGACACAGGTTTGATTCCTGGTCCGGGAAGATCCCACATACCAAGGAGCAACCAAGCCCGTATGCCACAACTACTTGGCATACTGTGCTAAAGCACTACTGTGCTCTGGAGCTCAGGAGCTGCATTCACTGAGTTCACATGCCACAGTTACTAAAGCCTGCAGACCCTAGAGCCCATGCTCCACAACGAGAGAAGTCACCACAGTGAGAAGTCCACATACTGCAAAAAAGAGTAGCCCCCACTCTCCACAACTACAGAAAACCTGCATGCAGCAATGAAGATCCAGTACAACCAAAAAAAAAAAAAATTATAAAAGAAAAGGAATGCCACACAGAACATTATCCTTTCAGAATTATAAATATCAACTCAATGGGATTGGTACATTTGCTTCTCTAACAATAGATATTCCATTTTATAATATGTATTAGAAGTAACTAATTAAACATTATAATTGTGGCAGAAGAAAGCATGGTCCACTAGAAGAATTTAAAAAGTCAATGTGACTAAGGAGCAGAGTCCAAAAAAGTGACATGTGTGTGGCTATTGGGTTAGACATGGGCCAGAGCACACAGGGCCCTACATCCTGGGTTAAGAATTTTGTTCTTTATGCAAAGAGCAAAGGATGCAAACAGGAATATCAGAATCCGATTCTGTGGGTTTGTGTGATTTTTTTAACACTCCAACACAGAGAAAACAGACTGAAAAGGGACAAAAGTAAAGGGTGAGAGTTTACTATTTATTGTATTGGGTGAGGAGAAAGATGGCAGCCTGGACTAGAGCAGTGGAGATGGAGACAAATGAGCACATGAAGAAATGTGTCAAAAATGCATTTGGTCTTGGTGATAAAATGAATGTGAAAGGTGAAAAAGAGAAATATGTCAAAGATACACTCAGGTTTCTACCTTGTGAAATTAAATAGATGGTGCCAATCCCTTAAACAAGCAACATCAGGAGAAGGGCAGATTAGAGGGATAAGATCATGACCTGGATTTATGTGGAGCTCGAGACGCCTCTGAGATATAGTAAGGAATCGTTCCCTTTTGAATTGAATCACTCGGGGTAACTTATTGCCAGGCACTGTTCTAAGAAATGCAGATACAGCTTAGGACAGAAGGAGTAAAATTCTTGCTTTCATGGAGTTTACTTTCTAGACATTCTAAAGAGGCCATCAAGGCAGTTGGATATATAGATCTGGAACTCAAAGGTGAGGTTTGGGCTAGAGCTGTTGAGAATTGCTGATGTACAAATGAAAGAGTCAGAGCTATAAACATGTTTCTCAACGATTCTGCCTCATTCATGATGACACCCCAGCCTTAAGGATGATATTCAAAGCCCTTCATGAAATTACATCTGCCCACTTACTCAGCTTTCTCTCTTGCCACTCCCTCACATGCACCATAGACAGAAGCCATTTTTAATATTAATATTAAAGCTTCCTAAACTTGACATGCTAATACCTCCTTGCCTTTGCGTGTGCCACTCCCTCCATCTAGAATGCCTTTCGGCTTACCCTCACTTTTTGACAGCCTTATATCATGAGTACGTTTAAGTTTCTCTTCCTCAGATTCCTTAAAAAACTGGGAATAAAACTGCCATACAACCCAGCAATCCCACTGCTGGGCATATTCCCCAAGGAAACCAGAATTGAAAGAGACACATGTACCCCAATGTTCACTGCAGCACTATTTACAATAGCTAGGAGATGGAAACAACCTGGAAGTCCATCAGCAGATGAATGGATAAGGAAGTTTTGGTACATCTACACAATAAAATATTACTCAGCTATAAAAAAAAAGAATGCATTTGAGTCAGTTCTAATGAGGTGGATGAACCCAGGGTCCATAAGAGTGAAGTAAGTCAGAAAGAGAAAGACAAATACTGTATATTAACACATATGTATGGAATTTAGAAAGATGGTACCAACGATCCTACATGCAGGGCAGCAAAGGAGACACAGACGTAAAGAACACTTTTGGACTCAGTGGGAGAAGGAAAGGGTGGGAAGATTTGAGAGAATAGTACTGAAACATATACATTACCATATATAAAACAGATGACCAGTGTGAGTTTGATGCATGAAGCAGGGCACCCGAAGCCAGTGCTCTAGGACAACCTAGAGGCATGGTGCGGCGAGGGCGCTGGGAGCAAGGGTTCAGGATAGGGGGATACATGTACACCTATGGCCAATTCATGCTTATGTATGGCAAAAAATCATTACAATAGAGTAAAGTAATTATCCTCAATTAAAATAAATACATTAATTTTTTTAAAAAAAAGAAAAAAAAAGTTTCTCCTCCTGCGGTAAGATCAGTAAATTTTCTACCCTTGTCCCAACCTCAAACCAATACAGAAGTCCCTCTTTTTAGTCCCTTAGGGTCCTATGTCTTCCTCTAGCACAGTACTCATCACACACGTTATAATCATTTGTTTCTTACATTCTCTTACACTAGCCAGTAAACTTTTTAAGTGTCCTTAAATTGTGCCTGACACACAATTGGTCCTCAAAATGTTTAAGGGAATCACAAACTGATAATGAAAAGTAGCAGTATTTTACCTGTTATATTTAGAATTCTTTAATTGACAACGAGAATAAAGGAAAAAAATTTCCTCCCAAAAGTGTATTTAACAAAATTTGGAAAAGTAGGAGTAAAGTTTATAAAATGTGTGAATTATACATAGTGAATCTATATGATGGGCTATATATCCATTTTAAATGCCCCTGAAGAGTCTGTGAAAATGGAGAAACAATACCCAAAACCTAAAACTTTATGTATCATATAATACTTACTGGTTGGGATCTGAGGGGGAAGCGAGGAAGTTTAAAAAAAATATATACCAAAATGCTGACAACAGTTTCCCTAACAAACTGTGACTGATTATTTTTATATCACTATTGCCCAGATTTTCCAAATCTTACACAGAGAATATATGTAATGTTTAGAATTTTAAAAGTTTAGCTTTAAAAAGCCACTAACCATGAATCTTCTAAATCAAAAATGTTTAAGAGAATGTAAGGAACCACTATACTGTTCTCCATAGTGGCTATACCAATTTACACTCCCACCAACAATGTAGGCAAGTTCCCTTCTGTCTACACCCTCTCCAGAATTTACTATTTTTAAACTTTTGGATGACGGCCATTCTGACCAGTGTGGGGTGATACTTGACTGTAGTTTTGATTGCATTTCTCTAATAATTAGCGATGTTGAGCACTTTTCATGTGCCTATCGGCCATCTGTATGTCTTCTTTGGAGAAATGCCTATTTAGATCTTCTGCCCATTTTTTGGTGGTGGTATTTGGGTTTTTGATATTGAATTGTATGAGCTGCTTTGCATATTTTAGAGGTTAATCCTTTGTCAGTCACGTCATTTGGAAATATTTTCTCTCACTCTGTGCATTGTCTTTTTGTTTTGTTTATGGTTTCCATCACTGTGCAAAAGCTCTTAAGTCTAATTAGATTCCATTTATTTTTTTTTCACCTCCATCACTCTAGAAGACATATCCAAAAAGACAGTGCTGTGATTAATTTCAAAGAGTGTTCTGTTTTCCTCTAGGAGTTTTATAGTGTCCAGTCTCACATTTAGGTCTTTAATCCATTTTTTAATTTATTTTTGTGTGTGGTGTTAAGAGAATGTTCTAATTTCATTCTTTTTTTTTTTTTTACTGTTCTATCATTCTTTTTTTTTTTATTATTTTTTTCTAATTTTATTTTATTTTTAAACTTTACATAATTGTATTAGTTTTGCCAAATATCAAAATGAATCCACCACAGGTATACATGTGTTCCCCATCCCGAACCCTCCTCCCTCCTCCCTCCCCATACCATCCCTCTGGGTCATCCCAGTGCACCAGCCCCAAGCATCCAGCATCGTGCATCGAACCTGGACTGGCAACTCGTTTCCTACATGATGTTTTACATGTTTCATTGCCATTCTCCCAAATCTTCCCACCCTCTCCCTCTCCCACAGAGTCCATAAGACTGTTCTATACATCAGTGTCTCTTTTGCTGTCTCGTACACCGGGTTATTGTTACCATCTTTCTAAATTCCATATATATGCGTTAGTATACTGTATTGATGTTTTTCCTTCTGGCTTACTTCACTCTGTATAATAGGCTCCAGTTTCATCCACCTCATTAGAACTGATTCAAATGTATTCTTTTTAATGGCTGAGTAATACTCCATTGTGTATATGTACCATAGCTTTCTTATCCATTCATCTGCTGATGGACATCTAGGTTGCTTCCATGTCTTGGCTATTATAAACAGTGCTGCGATGAACATTGGGGTACACGTGTCTCTTTCCCTTCTGGTTTCCTCAGTGTGTATGCCCAGCAGTGGGGTTGCTGGATCATAAGGCAGTTCTATTTCCAGTTTTTTAAGGAATCTCCACACTGTTCTCCATAGTGGCTGTACTAGTTTGCATTCCCACCAACAGTGTAAGAGGGTTCCCTTTTCTCCACACCCTCTCCAGCATTTATTATTTGTAGACTTTTGGATCGCAGCCATTCTGACTGGTGTGAAATGGTACCTCATAGTGGTTTTGATTTGCATTTCTCTGATAATGAGTGATGTTGAGCATCTTTTCATGTGTTTGTTAGCCATCTGTATGTCTTCTTTGGAGAAATGTCTATTTAGTTCTTTGGCCCATTTTTTGATTGGGTCGTTTATTTTTCTGGAGTTGAGCTGTAGGAGTTGCTTGTATTATTTTTATTTCATTCTTTTACAAACAGCTGTCCAGTTTTCTCAACACTACTTACTGAAGACAAAACTACCATATGATCCTGCAATCTCACTCATGGACATATATGCAGACAAAACCGCAATTCAAAATGCAACCTGATGTTCAATGTTCATTGCAACACTATTTACAATAGCCAAGACACTGAACTGAACTGAACTGAAGACATGGAAGCAACCTAAATGTCCACTGACAGATAAATGATAAAGATGTGGTACATATACAATGGAATATTCCTCAGCTGTAAAAAAAAAAAAAAAAGAATGAAATAATACCATCTGCAGCAAAATAGATGGACCTAGAGAATATCATATGAAGTGAAGTAAACCAGACAAAGACAAATATCACATGATATCGCTTATACTGTATTGTAAAACAGGAACAAAAGTTGTCAGTCAATTACATGTCAAAAACAAACTCAAAGAAAAGAGATCAGATTTGTGCTTACCAGAGGCAAGGGGTGAGGAGAGAAGAAATTAGATGAAGACAGTCAAAAGATATAAACTTCCATTTAAAAGTACTAGAGATGTAATGCACAACATGACAAATATAATTTTGTATGTTATTCAGTTCAGTTCAGTTCAGTCGCTCAGTCGTGTCCAACTCTTTGTGACCCCATGAATCGCGGCACGCCAGGCCTCCCTGTCCATCACCAACTCCCAGAGTTCTCTCAGACTCACGTCCATTGAGTCAGTGATGCCATCCAGCCATCTCATCCTCTGTTGTCCCCTTCTCCTCCTGCCCCCAATCCCTCCCAGTATCAGAGTCTTTTCCAATGAGTCAACTCTTCGCATGAGGTGGCCAAAGTACTGGAGTTTCAGCTTTAGCATCATTCCTTCCAAAGAAATCCCAGGGCTGATCTCCTTCAGAATGGACTGGTTGGATCTCCTTGCAGTCCAAGGGACTCTCAAGAGTCTTCTCCAACACCACACTTCAAAAGCATCAATTCTTCGGCGCTCAGCTTTCTTCACAGTCCAACTCTCACATCCATACATGACCACAGGAAAAACCATAGCCCTGACTAGACGGACCTTTGTTGGCAAAGTAATGTCTCTGCTTTTCAATATACTATCTAGGTTGGTCATAACTTTCCTCCCAAGGAGTAGGTGTCTTTTAATTTCATGGCTGCAGTCACCATCTGCAGTGATTTGAATTACCAAAATCTAAAACACTGACAACACTAAATGCTGGTAAGGACAGGTACTCTCATTTACTGCTGGTGGGAATGCAGCTAATTTGGAAGATGGTTTGGTAGTTGTTTTTTTTTTTTTTTACAAAACCAAACATACTCATAAGATCCAGTAATTGTGCTCCTTGGTATACACCCAAATGAAACGAAAACTTATTCTCACACAAAATCTTGCCCACAGATATTATAGCAGCTTTATTTATAACTGCCAAAACTTGGAGACAACCAAGATATCCTTCAGTAAGTGAATGGATAAATAAACCAGAGTACAAACAGACAATGGAGTATTATTCAGAACTACAAAGAAATGAGCTATCAAGCCATTAAATGATATCAAGGAAAACTAAATGTAAAGTAAAAGAAGACAATCTGAAAAAGCTAAATACCACATGATTCCAACCAGATAGTGTTCTGGAAAAGGCAAAATTGTGGAAACAGTAAGAAGTGGTTGCCAGGGGCTGGGGGGTTAGAGGGAGAGAATGAGTAGGCAGAACATAGAGGATTTTTAGGGCAGAAAAACTATTTTATATGATACTGTAATTGTCTATACACATCATTATACACTTCTTCAAACACAGAATATACAACACCAAAAGTGAATCCTAATGTAAACTATGGTCTCTAGGTGATACTTACATGTCAAAGATTCTTCAGTTGTTCCAAATATACCACTTTGATGCAGGATTTTTTAAGTGGGTAAGTCATGTGTGTTGTGGGGAGGAGGTATATAGAAACTCTGTATACGTTCTGTTCAGTTTTGCTGTAAACCTAAAATTGCTCTAAAAATTGTTTATTAATTAATTTTTTAAAATATCACCAGGACATGCAGTGAAAGAAAAAAAAGAACCGGATAAATACAATTTAGACATCTACCTACACATGTATTATGTATGTACATACATTTACACACACACAAATACACACGCATAAAAAAATGTCTGCTGCTGCTGCTAAGTCACTTCAGTCGTGTCCGACTCTGTGTGACCCCACAGACGGTAGCCCACCAGGCTCCTCCGTCCCTGGGATTCTCCAGGCAAGAACGCTGGAGTGGGTTGCCATTTCCTTCTCCAATGCATGAAAGTGAAAAGTGAAAGTGAAGTCGCTCAGTCGTGTCTGACTCTTCACGACCCCATGGACTGCAGCCTACCAGGCTCCTCCATCCATGGGAGTTTCCAGGCAAGAGCACTGGAGTGGGTTGCCATTGCCTTCTCCGAAAAAAAAAAAAAAAATGTCTAGAAGTCCATAATGTTAAAAGCGGAAACTCTAAGAGATGTGAGGTCATTTTTTAAACATTAGGACAAGCTCTATATAACAAGATATGATTAACAGTGAGACTAATTTTAAAAATGTTGATATTATGCAATGTTATTTCTTCCTTTTTTGTACTTCTCTTATTATTTACATTGAGCTTCTTTTAAAATAACAAGATTATTTATTGAAAAATAAGTTGCTCAAATGAAAAACTTAATACACAAATTATAAATGTGTTCAGGCTATACACAAATTATAAATGTGTCCAGGCTATGTTCAACTCTTAACAAAACTGAAACTGCTCAATTAAGAAATCTACAGAGAAGACACTCTGTTGCAAAATTGCTAAACAGCCTATAAGAAAGATAAAAATACTAAGATGAAGTGCTTTTTCCTTTTTAAGATAAACAGCATTATTCTTGTGGTTCCTAAAGACATCAGATTCAGCTGTTTAGTCATTTGCAAAACTTAACTTCCTCAATCTAGTTTCCTAGAGCAGCTTTGGCTAAATAAAATGACTTGGAGGATATTCCTTGTTAATTGATAATTTTTGTTTTTCCTTAAACAAAGGGGGATGAGACCTGGAAAGGGGAAAAAGAATAAATTCATGCTCACAGCCATTCAGTCTACCGAAATATATATATTTCTTTAAGATTTTTTTGATGTGGACCATTTTTAAGTCCTTACTGAATTGTGTTGTTAATACTGCTTCTGTTTTATGTTTTGGATTTTTTTTTTTTTTGGAGGGGGGCAGATACGAGACCTATGGGAACTTGCCTCCCCAACTGGGGATTGAACCTGCACCCTGTGCGTTAGAAGAAGTCTCAACTGGAAGGAAGGAATTGGATGAAGGCCGTTAAAAGGTACAAACTTCCAGTTATAAGATAAATAAGTACTAGGAATGGAATTAACAACATGATAAATATAATTAACCCTGCTGTGTGTTATATATGACAGCTGTTAAGAGAGTAAATCGTAAGAATTCCCACCACAAGAAAAAAAATGTTCTATTTCTTTAGTTTTGTATATACAAGATGATGGATGTTCACTTCACTTATTGATAGTCATTTTTTCATCATGTATGTAAGTCAAGGAGAAGGCAATGGCACCCCACTCCAGTACTCTTGCCTGGAGAGTCCCATGGACAGAGGAGCCTGGTGGTCCGCAATCCATGGGGTCGCTAAGAGTCAGACAAGACTGAGCGACTTCCCTTTCACTTTCACTTTCATGCACTGGAGAAGGAAATGGCAACCCACTCCAGTGTTCTTGCCTGGAGAATCCCAGGGACGGCGGAGCCTGGTGGGCTGCAGTCCATGGAGTCTCGAAGAGTCGGACACAACTGAGCGACTTCACTTTCACTTTTCACTTTCATGCATTGGAGAAGGAAATGGAAACCCACTCCAGTGTTCTTGCCTGGAGAATCCCAGGGACAGAGGAGCCTGGTGGGCTTCTGTCTATGGGGTCGCACAGAGTCGGACACAACTGAAGAAACTTAGCAGCAGCAGCAGCAGCAACCTTTTCTACCTGCTTCCTTTTTTAGTAACAAATATCAATCCCTTGTTTGACCTTGAATGTCTCTCAATATGTTGGCCTGCATCTCTGTTGTTATTTCTTATCTCCATCTCAGTTCTTTGTTTACAGAAACATCAACTGTTACACTCACTTCTACTCCCTCTTTTCCTATACTTGCCAGTCTTCTATCTTCATGCACAGAACTAAAACCAGCCTAAAAATGTTCAGCTTTTAAACCTAGAAAGGTTTTAAGTAGCAAATATGAAGAAAGGGAGAGTACAAGCAATATTTACTTGGATTGTCCTCTTTCGGAGCTAAGGGTTAAGCAATGTAAATGGCAATACGAGATAAAAAGATTGAGAAAAGGAACAAGAAACATAGTAAGGGCAGGATATGTATATTCAGCGGCTTCCCGGGTGGCTCAGTGGTAAACAATCCGCCTGCCAACCTAGGAGACACATTAGACGTGGGTTTGATCCCTGGGTTGGGGAGATCCTCTGGAGGAGGAAGTGGCAACCCACTCCAGTATTCTTGCTTGGAAAATTCCATGGACAGAGGAGCCTGATGGGCAACAGTCCATGGGCCTGCAAAGAGACTTAGTGACTGAGCACGCATGCATATCCAGAAGCTGATTTGGTAGTTTTCCCTCAAGTATACATCTTGCAAACATTCTTAGAATTCTTCAGGATTGCATCCTCCATTTAAAGACACTAAATCAATGAACAGCTACTGTGTAATGATGATATAAATAAAATGTACTATTTATGTGTTCTCTTAAATTTGAAATGAAAAAAAAAACTTGGTACTAAATAGACATTTACCCTCACATATGAGTTGTATTGCAAAATTCAGACTTAAATTCTAGAAAGTAGGGAAAACCACTAGGCCATTCAGGTGAGACTCAAATCTCCTACAATTAAACAGTGGAAGTGACAAATAGATTTAAGGGATTAGATCTGATAGAGTGCCTGAAGAACTATGGACGGAGGTTCGTAATATTGTACAGGAGGTGGTGATCAAAACTATCCTCAAGAAAAAGAAATGCAAAAAGGCAAAATGGTTGTCTGAGGAGGCCTCACAAATAGCTGAGAAAAGAAGAGAAGCAAAAGGCAAGGGAAAAAAAGGAAAGTTATATACATCTGAATGCAGAGTTACAAAGAATAGCAAGGAGAGATAAGAAAGCCTTCCTAAGAGATCAATGCAGAGAAATAGAGGAAAACAATAGAATGGGAAAGACTAGAGATCTCTTTAAGGAAACTAGAGCTACCAAGGGAATATTTCATGCAAAGATAGGTACAATAAAGGACAGAAATGGTAGGGACCTAACAGAAGCAGAAGATATTAAGAAGAAGTGGCAAGAATACACAGAAGAACTGTACAAAAAAGATCTTCATGACCCAGATAACCAGGATGGTGTGATCACTCACCTAGAGCAAGACATCCTAGAATGCAAAGTCAAGTGGGCCTTAGGAAGCATCACTACGAACAAAAGCTAGGGGAGGTGATGGAATTCCAGTTGAGCTATTTCAGATCCTAAAAGATGATGCTGTGAAAGTGCTACACTCAATAAACTAGCAAATTTGGAAAACTCAGCAGTGGCCACAGGACAGCAAAAGGTCCATTTCCATTCCAATCCCAAAGAAAGTAAAAGTGCAAGTCACTCAGTTGTGTCCAACTCTTTGTGACCCCATGGACTATACAATTTTCGAAGCCAGAATACTGGAGTGAGTAGCCTTTACCTTCTCCCAAGGTTGGGGATCCCCAACTTCTCCCCAAGTTGGGGATCTTCCCAACCCAGGGATCAAACCCAGGTCTCCTATATTACAGGCAATTATTTACCAGCTGAGCCACAAGGGAAGCCCATCCCAAAGAAGGGCAATGCCAAAGAATGTTCAAACTAGTGCACAATTGCACTCATTTCACATGAGTCACCAAGTAATGCTCAAAATCCTCCAAGCTAAGCTTCAACAATACATGAACCGAGAACTTCCAGATGTATAAGCTGGATTTAGAAAAGGCAGAGGAGCCAGAGATCAAATTGCCAACATCCAGTGGGTGAGAGAAAAAGCAAGAGAATTCCAGAAAAACATCTACTTCTACATCATTGACTTCGCTAAAGACTGTGTAGATCACAACAAACTGTGGAAAACTCTTCAAGAGATGTGAATACCAGACCATCTTACCTCCTAAGAAACCTGTATGCAACTCAAGAGGCAACAGTTGGAACCAGACGTGGAACAGACTGGTTCAAAATTAGGAAAGGAGCACGTCAATGCTGTATATTGTCATGCTGCTTACTTAAATTACATGCAGAGTACATTATGTGAAATGCCAGGCTGGATGGAAGCACAAGCTGGAATCAAGACTGCCAAGAGAAATATCAATAACCTCAGATATGCAGATGACACCACCTTTATGACAGAAAGTGAAGAGGAACTAAAGAGCCTCTTGATGAAAGTGAAAGAGAATGAAAAAGCTGACTTAAAACCCAACATTCAAAAAAATAAGATCATGGCATCCCATCCCATCACTTCATGGCAAATAGATAGGGATAAAGTGGAAACAGTGACAGACTTTATTTTCTTGGGCTCCAAAATCACTACAGATGATGACTGCAACCATGAAATTAAAAGACGCTTGCTCATTGGAAGAAATGCCATGACAAACCTAGACAGCATATTCAAAAGCAGAGACATTACTTTGCCAACAAAAGTCCGTCTAGTCAAAGCTACGGTTTCCCTGGTAATCACATATGGATGTGAGAGCTGGACAATAAAGAAGGTTGAGGGCTGAAGAATTGATGCTTTCTAACTGTGGTGTTAGAGAAGACTCTTGAGAGTCCCTTGAACTGCAAGGAGATCAAACCAATCCTAAAGGAAATTAATCCTGAATATTCATTGGAAGGACTGATGCTGAAGCTGAAACTCCAATACTTTGACCACCTGATGCAAAGCACCAACTTATTGGAAAAGACCCTGATGCTAGAAAAGACTGAAGGCAAAAGGAGAAGGGGGTGGCAGAGGATCAGATGGTTAGGTAGCATCACTGACTTGATGGCCATGAATTTAAGCAAACTCTTGGGAGACAGTGAAGCACAGGGGCTTCCCTCACAGCTCAGTCAGTAAAGAATCTTCCTGGAATACAGGAGAGCCAACTCCTTAGAAAAGAACCTGATGCTGGGGAGGATTGAAGGCAGGAGGAGAAGAGGATGACAGAGGATGAAATGGTTGGATGGCATCACTAACTCAATGGATGTGAGTTGAGAAAGCTACTCCAATCTACCAGTAGCTTCTCCTAATTCTATCTTCCACTTTTTGGGTGGGAGCAGTCGGAGAAGGCAATGGCACCCCCCAATCCAGTACTCTTGCCTGGAAAATCCCATGGACGGAGGAGCCTGGTAGGCTGCAGTCCATGGGGTCGCTAAGAGTCGGACACAAAAGAGCGACTTCACTTTCACTTTTCACTTTCATGCATTGGAGAAGGAAATGGCAAGCCACTCCAGTGTTCTTGCCTGGAGAATCCCAGGGACGGAGGAGCCTGGTGGGCTGCCGTCTCTGGGGTCGCACAGAGTCGGACACGACTGAAGCGACTTAGCAGCAGCAGCAGCAGCAGTGAAAGAAAATGTGTAAGTTAAAAAAAATAATCACTCTTCTCCCAGGAATCTGATCTGCTCTCTGGTTTGGACTTATTAATCACTAATCAGGTTCATCCACTCATACAGCAGCACAATTTCCTTTAGAACAACCTTGCCAAGTGCATTCAACCAGTCTCTGAGTGAACACTCCTAAGACAGGGGACTCAGTATATAATGAGCTTTGTACTGAGCTGAATATACAGCTATAAGTTTAAAAGTTTGATAATATTTTAAACTATTCTCTATTCTCTACTAACATAATGAGTTCCTTGGACAGCAAGGAGATTAAACAAATCAATCCTAAAGGAAATCAATCCTGAACATTCACTGGAATGGCTGATACTCAAGCTGATGCTCCAATACTTTGGCCACCTGAAGCCAAGAGCCAATTCACTGGAAAAAATCCTGATGCTGGGAATGATTGAGAACAGGAGGAGAAGGGACAACAGAGGATGAGATGGTTGGATGGCATTACTGACTCAATGGACATGAGTTTAGTCAACTCCAGAAGATAATGAAGGACAGGGAAGCCTGGCGTGCTGGAGTTCATGGAGTCACAAGGAGTCGAGACAACTTAGTGACTAAACAACAACAATTCTAAACACCTACACTTGTTTGAATGACATATAAAACCAAAAGTCTCTGTCCTGATAATTTCCACTAACAATTCTAAACACCTACACTTGTTTGAATGACATATAAAACCAAAAGTCTCTGTCCTGATAATTTCCACGAACAGTTCCTAGCTGTGTTTTCTGAAATCAATCCCTCTTCCATTTGACAGCCCATCAGAAAGTTTAAGACAAACTTCCTGGGCTCCCCTCATGGTCGAGTGGTTAAGAATCAGCCTGCCAATGCAGAGGACATGGGTTTGAGCCCTGCTCTGGGGAGATCCCACATGCTGGGAGGCAACTAAGCCCTGCACCACAACTGCTGAGCCTGCGTTCTAGAGCCCGCATGCCACAACTACTGAAACCTGGGCACCTAGATCCTCTGCTGCGCAACGAGACAAGCCACCAAATGAGAGGCCGGTGAAACACAGCTAGAGAGCAGCCCCAGCTCTCCACAGCTAGAGAAAGCCCTTGAGCAGCAACGAACACCCAGTGCAGCCAAAAATAAATCTTAGAGAAAAAAAAGACATATTTCTTGTTCCTCACCCGACCCCATCATCTCTTTTCACTTTCAATATTCTTAATTCCTTCAGTTAGTCAGAGGATTGTTATATGAGTGGTAATGAGTGCCTCCATCAGGGTGCTGGTAAGGGGATAAGGAATAAGGAGATACAAGCAAGAAACTGAGATGGCAGAATGAGCAACATCGTATATGAATATTTATATGCCCACATACAGGAGAGAGACTAAAGTGACTAAGATTTCAGGTCTGATGTCTAAGAGGATAATGATACTATTAACAGAAAAGGGGAACTCGGGGATAAAAAGCTAAAGAAAGATGGGGGATTCAGTGTGAGACACAGTGATTTTGAGATTTGTAACAAACAAATTTGGATAAGATCTCCTCTAAGTCCCATTCCATTAGATACTTTTGTCAAGGAAAAGGTGCAACCATATTATTCAAACTAGAAATTACATATCATATAAACACAAAGCATCATATTTATTCATTCATCCAGTATTGCAGTGCTCACTTCTAGTGTATAGGAAATACAATAAGCACAAAACCCAGTTCCTGTCCCCATTAACCCGGCATTTTAATCAGCAAGATGTTTATAACTAATCAGAATGCAAGACTGAATATGGCTATTATGTCTCACATTAGAAATATAAAATGCTCAATTATTAAGAGAAATATTTTTTCCCTTTCCAGTGAGAATATTCACACATGAAAAGGCATTCTTTAAATATGAAGAACAAGGACTTATATAATATCTTTCTATTCTGGGTGTAAATACAGGAAAACACTAGCCATAGTTTTTAGGAGTGAGTTAAAGCACCCTGAACAATTATATCTATTGTTAAAGATTAATGCTTGAATTGTATTATCAGTCAAAAGAAGAGCATTGTTTAAAATGTTCACAAACACAATTGTTCTGGCTTACAACTGGGATTGTTTGATGTCATTTTTCTCAACATTTTTAATTTTAAATAATAAAAAAATAACACCAGTTTGAAAATAAAGTATGAGTTTAAAGCCTTATAAAGATAAAAACTGCATATTCTCTATTCTAGAGTTTCCTATTACTATATATTATGATATCATTTTAAATTATTATGTCTACTTTAGTAGTTTTACAGATAACCAATTTTACAGGAAATCTATTAAAAAGTAGTTTAGTAGGAACTTAACTATATTTTAAATTGATAATATAATCACAGAAAAAATAATTCAAATAACTCTGAACATCTACTTTGACTATACATCTTTAGAGGGATATATTCCAAGGACATAAACTGGCAAAGAAATCTTTACTTGGTAAATCTGTTGTAGGAGGGAGTATCAGTATAGTAATTCCAAAACTAGCGTGTGTGTGTGTGTGTGTGTGTGTGTGTGTGTGTGTGTGTGTGTGTACTCGTGTGTGCGTGCTTAGTCTCTCAGTCATGTCTGACTTTGAGACCCCATGGACTGTAGCCTGCCTGAGTCCTCTGTCAATGGAATTCTCCAGGGCAAGAATACTGGAGAGGGTTGCCATGCCCTCCTCCAGGCATATATGTGTGTAAGACACAGTAAATATAAATGAGTAAATATATTAATATGGCTGAGAATCAGAATTCTCCCTGTAGGAAAAGGGAGACACAAATATAAACTGAGGGAAGGTAAAGTTGAACTCTGTGGTTTTGAACTTGAAGGTATCCTATAAAATCATGATTTCTTTTAAAACGTGTGTGTGTGTGTGTCCATTTAAAGGGCCCGAAAGCAACGATACTCCAGTAGTAACGAGTTTTTTCAATGCCCAATTTTGGTTTCTAAGTACCATTTTCCATTAAAATGAACAAGGGTACTGGCGGTAAAAAAGGGTGGTCAAAGTGTTGATTCCAAGCCTCAAGCAGAGAATAGATAAGGTAAGCCTGCAACATTTATTGTACAAAAAAGGAAGAAGGTGCCCAAATACCAATATGGACATATACAAAGGTCATAGGAACTACTTTGAAGGGACTAATCAAATTTGAGATAACTCAATCATCAAAAGAGAATAATGCTAACACGGGCTTCCCTGGTGGCTCAGTGGTAAGAAACCACCTGTCAATGCAGGAGACATGGGTTCAGTCCCTGATCCAGGAAGATTCAACATGCTGCGAGTAACTAGGCCTGTGCACCCAACTACTCTAGAGCCCAGGGGCTGCAATTACTGAGCCCACGTGCTACAACTACTGAAACCTGTGCACCCTAGGGCCATGTTCCACAACAAGAGAAGCCACTGCAATGAGAAGCCCACTTGGCAAACTCCAGAAAAGCCTGTGCAGCAGTGAAGACCCAACACAGCCATAAATAAACTAAGTAACGTCATTATTGTTTAAAAGAATACTGGTAACAGATCATCACACTGGATAAAGTTTTTAAAAAGGAATTGTTGGGTACACAGTGAAACTAAAAAGAAAAGGAGAAGGAATACATCTTCTTTCGAGAGATAGTCAACCAACATATGTAGATAGAATGAGAGAACTGGAAAACCATTATTTGCAAACCACCAGTGCCATGGTTGATTCAGAAAAGGATCATCTATGGTTACTAAAACCACTGTTATAGAAAAAAATTAATAGAAAACAGAATATCCAATGATAAAGTAACACGTCCAGAGATTAATTATTAAATACAAAACAGAAAAGATATCTTTAGAATGTAGGAATCTGTCTAACCTAAGTGGTCAACCTTAACATCACCAATAACTTACAAATTATCATTATATTACTCTTGATGTAATCAAACGAAAAGTTTACAATAACTATCATATAATAACAATCTTAGGGGGAAAAAACACATAGCCTGAAACTGTGAGGAAACAATCCAATTCATTTTGTGAGACATTCTACATACAACTGGCCTGGACTTTTCAAAACTGTCAAAGTCTTGAAAGACCAAAAAAGAAAAAGGAAGGAAGACAGGAGGAAAAAGATGAGGATTGTTCTAGATAAAAGAAAACAGAGAGATGTGACAACTAGGTATAATTTATAATCTCCTCTTAAATTTAGTATTTTTTTCCTGAAAAGTTATAAGGGAAATTACTGGAACATTTGGGTAAATTTGAATTTTTTTCATATGGCCTGTACATTAGGTAATATTATCAAATAAAAATTAAATTATTTGGGTATGCTAATAGCATTATAGTTATGTTAAGAGGATGTCCTAGATCTTAGGAGATGCATGACAAAATATTTAGGAAGACAGTGTCATGATGTTTCTACTTTACTTCCAAATGGTTTAACAAGAAAAGAAAAGTGTGCATTTATGTGTGTGCTTCCAGGCGGCACTAGTGATAAAGAATTCACCTGCCAACACTGGCAGACGTAAAAGATGTGAGTTCCATCCCTGGGTTGAGAAGATCCCCTGGAGGAAGAAATGGCAACCTGCTCCAGTATTCTTACCTGGAGAAACCCACGGACAGAGGAGCCTGGTGGACTATAGCCCATGGGGTGACAAAGAGTTGGATACGACTAAAGTGACTAAGCGCATGTATGTGTGTGTGTGCGTGCACACATGCTAGAGAAAAAGCAAACGAGCCATAATGCTAACAACAAGTGAATCTAGGTGAAGGATATATAGGTATTGTATTACTCTTTCAACTTTTTTTATAGGTTTATAACTTTCAAAAGAAAGTAAGTTGGGAGAAAAAAGAAGGATGGAAATTAAACTGACGCTGAGCAGCTGATCAGATTTTATAGCATTTAACTACTTCTTCACCCTATCCATAAGACCTAAAAGCCAATAAAAGTCCAGAAAGGTTGGACTAAAAATAAAAGTAATAATTTTAACAAATAATAAGTAATTACAAGCCAATCCATCATTAATTTCCAATTGTAGCTGTTGCTGTTGTTATTTAGTCACTAAGTCATGTCCAACTCTTTTGCAACCCCATGGACCATAGCCCACCAGGCTCCTCTGTCCATGGGATTCTTCAGGCAAGAATACTGGAGTGGGTTGCCACTTCCTTCTCCAGGGGATCTTCCCAACTCAGGGATCAAATCTGAGTCTCCTGCATTGGCAGACAGATTCTGGTGAGAATTCTGGGAAAGATGACATGTGCTAACTCATTTAGGATGAGTAATTGTAAATAAACAAAAGTTTTCTTATATTTTCCCCAAATCCAAATATGACTACCAAACAAAATTTTTTACCCAATTGAGATCTATAAGTTAAAAGGAACTCTAAAATTAAAATGTTGTACAGAAATCCAGATGATCTCAGACACAACATCACTATAATGATAATCATAACAACAATAAAACAAACTCTGTACTGGGAATTTTGTTAACCTATGCACACATCCCACCTCATTTAATCTTCACAACAACTCTTTAAGCCAGGTATTACTGTTATACTCATTTTATAGATTTAAAAACTAACAAAGGCTAAATGCTGCAAGATTATACTGCTACAAAATAGCAAAACACACCTTGAATCCAGGCAACCTGACTCCAAGCCCAAGCTTTTTGCTCTGTATTCTCTACAGCTTTTTACTATGAGATATAACTTTTAAATAACCAACTGTATTGATCGAATATCTACCAAAAATTACATAAAGGAGTCATTTCAGAAAAAACCAAAAGCATTCCCTAAAACACAATTATGTTTATATATACACCAACTGAAGTTAGAATTTAACCAGATGCTCAATTTATTGCCAAATCCCAAGTGAAAATAAAGATGATATATAGCTTTATTACTCAGTTATCTATTCATATATATGGTTGAATATGTTACATAAAAATTCAAAACAAATTCCAATATTTTTCCAAAGGCCTTCATCTAGAACTTCCTCCCTGCCCGCTCAAGAAAAATAATACTGAAAAAACTTATTTCAGGTACACTATTCCTCAAATATACTTAAACAATGACATTAAAGGAAAAAAAGAATAATTAAGACATTAACCTTTAACACCGATGCCACAGTGAAAACAAAGCATGCCCCCCCCAAACCCAGTCATCTTACACTGTTTTCTGTTTCATGAATTGTACCACAATCCATCTAGTTACACAAGCCAAAAAATCTAGTGGTGGCCAACGGCACCTTTCTCTCCCTCATTTCTCATACCCAATTAATCACCAAATTCCACACCTAAACATCTCTAAAATCCCTCCAGTTTTATTTACCTTCACCATCACTTTGTCTAAGGTATTATCGTCTCTTATATGGCCTCTTGTCATCTACACTATCTTCTCTGAAAACAGTTTTTCTTCTGTATAACATCTAGTCTTTTTTCATAAAACTTAACAAACAATTGCACCTTTACCTTTTTTGATGGAATATTTGTGTCTGCCTTCCCTCATACATTTTGTGTGGTAGAGATGCTATTTACTCATCACCGTATCACCGTGGCCTAGAAAACTGCCTAGTAAATAAATATATAAATGCTAAATGATTGAATGCATGTCAAAGATTACAAACTTATTTATAAATAGTCAAAAAAATTAAGTAGTTATAAGGTTCATGAAAAATTATAAGGAGTACCTTATTTCATCATTTCTAGATCACACATTGTGATTTCATTTTTTTTATTTTTACATCTTTAACTCCGAAACGGAATACATCTTATAGTCAACAATCTCTGTATGCTTAGTTGGCAATTTTTTTCTTTCATAGCAGTTCATAAAATAATGGCACATCTTGGAATAAAATAAACAAGGGGGAAAAAAACCTCATGATTTGATGAAACAGGTAAATCTGGCTCACTCAGTCCAAACCTGGTAGGCTAACCTCCCTTTTCCATTGGCTACTGCGCTACTGCCAGTATTCAATAATTAACAGGTCCTACTGGTTCTTTCACTAACAGCTATCAAATCAATTCCTTTCCTTAAATCCCAGAATAATGACATGACACCTATCTAATTCCACGTTGCCTGCTGAGTTCTTGCCCTAGCTTCATTCATTTAAATATTTGCTTCAAATTCAGTCAACGCTGTGCACCTATATGCAAAGAACTGAAGATACCAGTCTAGCTATCTATACTTTCCACCAATCTCTTACCTATAATTTAGAATTTTGCTCATTTTATGCCTCAAACTGGAACTACTTTCCTCCCAATTTCTATCTACCAAATTCCTACTCAATACTTTAGCTCTAAATCATATTTCATCTTCATGAAATATGCCCTAGTTTATCTTTCAACCTTAACATTTTAAAACAGATGAAATCTAATGCATATTGGTTGCATTTTCTTTACCATTTGAGCCACAAGGGAAGCCCCCCATATTGGTTGTATTTTTTGTTTCCTGAAGGCAAGGTTTACACGTCATACATTTTGATAGAGTGTAAGCTCCCTAAGAGAAGGGATTTTTGTCTCTTTTGTTCAGTTATATTCCCAGCACCTAGAAGGGTATCTGGTACATAATAGCTGCTTAGTATCTACTGAATTAATGCTCTCTAGTATGCAGTCAAGAAGCAACAGTTAGAATCAGACATGAAACAAAATTGGGAAAGGAGTATGTCAAGGCTGTATTCTGTCAGCCTGCTTATTTAACTTAAATGCAAAGTACAGCCAAAGCTCCATTACTTTGGCCACCCGAAGCAAAAAACTGACTTATTGGAAAAGACCCTGAGGCTGGGAAAGATTGAAGACAGAAGGAGAAGAGGACACCAGAGGATGAGATGGTTGGATGGCATCACTGACTCAATGGACATGAGTTTGAGTGAACTCCAGGAGACAGTGAAGGACGGGGAAGCCTGGCATGTTGCAGGCCATGTGGTTGCAGAGTTGACTTGGCGACTGAACAACAATAACATACTCCAGGGTATAGAACAAATCTTTGCAGCTGTAATAAGAGGGAAGAGTCAAAAGGAACTGGACTAAATGACTTGAACTCCTTGAACTTCAGTTTCTTCATCTGCTAAATGTAAATAATACTCAATAGCACACTGAGTTGTTATAATGATTCAATACAATAATGCTTTAAAGCATCTAGTACAGAGCTGAGGACAAGAAGATGCTCTCAGTAAATGTTTTGATGATAGTGTGACAACAGTTAAACAGTAAGAAGCATTCAATAAATGCCTATTAAATGAATAAAATCTCAGGAAAAATATTAAGTTTGAGCAATGTCTAACCTCATCATTTATTCAATAAAGAATTCATGAGTGAATTAATTCTGAAATATTATATGTACATTCACCCTCAATCTTAAGCATGGTTGAAACCATTTCTGATTAATTAGGAATAACCCCACCAAGTAGACAGTGTACAAGTATTAATATTTATACTTTACTGACACATAGAGATTATATTTGATTCCTAAAGAAGAACAATAACTTTATTATTAGAGTAGTAAAATACTGAGAATAAAAGAAAGCTGCAGTTACTGAAGTTACATGGTCCCCAGAAAGCCAAGAAGTACAAAAGTTTCTGTCTACAAAACACTAGTGAGTAATAAATTATATAAAGCAGTTTTACCAGCTCTATCAAAATATATAGAAATATGTGATAAACAATCACAACAAATAAACTCTTCAATATATTTGCATTCAATTTTACAGGGAAAAAAAGAGGATCAGTTAAAATGGGTTTTAAACTCTTTTTACAAACCTGTAATATTTCTTATATTGGCTACTTTTTAACTTTAAACAGTTCCCAGAATTTTACAGTGAGATTATTAATTCAACACAGCATTAGATTACTGAACTAATTAGAAACTCTCCCTTGTTCACGGAAGACACTTTATTACTTTGTAAATTGGTATATACACAAACTTTTCCTTTCAAAGCTTTTCCAATCCCTCTGGGTACTTTCAATGACTCACAATCTAATCACCAATCATAAACAACAAAGGAGGAAAGAGCTATTGTGTCTATCTACTATTAATTGTGTCTATCTGCTATTAATTGACATAAAATCATCGCAAAAATTCCACTGGGGACATATGTCTTGAGTAGGAAAAGAGAAAAAGATCCCATCTAAGTATTTCAGATACAAGGAGCTCTAGGAGGAGGTATTCTCCTCTAACCATGGGGTAGCAGTAACCCTTGTGGGAAAATAATCAAAACAAACCGAAAACGGAAGCCAAAGAGAATAAACTCCATAGAGTCACGTTTAGCTGATAGTTGACAGTCTCTCGTATTCACCAGTCATCATAACGATGTATTTGAACCTCCAACCTAAAAAAGCCCTGAGATGTGGATGGAGGTGGAAGGGTTGAGGATGAGTAGGAACCAAATAGAGTGAGTAAACTGTTAAGGTCTGGATGGAAAAGCATTAAGATATTCAGGCAAATGTATTAAGTGTCTGAAGCAGTAACAAAGGCCTAAAAAGGGATAAAGGAGTGAGGAATGAGAAGATTAAGATCTTGAGGATCTGATTTGGGTTTTTTTTTTTTCTTCTTCTTCTTCTTTTTTTTTTTTATCGGAGAGAAATAGGGAAGGAGCTAAATAGATGCAAGAATTGAGGAGAAAAGAGATCGTGCCTGAAACACCTAAGAAAACCCTCTAGAGGAGGGGAAACAGCTGCCCACAGGAAGGCTTAGGGTTAGCGCTGGAGCCCAGGAAGGGCAAAGAGTCAGAAAAATGGTACCAGAAAGGAGAGATGAGGGTGACGCCAAAACCCTCAGAGAGCCGAAAAGGTTGGCCACAGGGTTTCCACTGAGGGCAAGACAACCCCCGCCTCTTCCTCAAGGAACCCGATCTTTCGAGAGGACCAGAGACTCTTAAGTCCCAACCTTCTCCTGAGGCTAGCAGAGTCAGAAGAACCTCAAGTCGCTCCCTCACCAAAAAGAGAACTGGAGAAGTGTAAACGATGTGCAGGAGCCACCAACCAGGAAATGTTCCAGCTCCAGCAGCAGCCGCCCCAAAAGCAGCGCGCATACAAGCCGACTCTCCGACCTCAGCGCCGCAGCCACAGGCACCTCGAGCTCCCCGGCCACCGTAGTCAGAGAAACGCCCCACCCCACCCCCTTCAAACCTAGTAGGTCAGCCACTTCCGGGGCATTAAAGCCTATTGATTGGCGGCAGCAATAGCCAGACCAATGGCAAGACCCTGATGCTGGGAAAGATTGAAGGCGGGAGAAGAAGGGGACGACAGAGGATGAGACGGTGGGATGGCATCACCGACTCAATGGACATGAGTTTGAGTAAACTCAGGGAGTTGGTGATGGACAGGGAGGCCTGGCGTGCTGCAGTCCAAGGGGTCGCAAAGAGTCGGACACGACTGAGCAACTGAACTGAACTGAAATGTGCAATAGCCATACCGACAGGCCCCTGATCTATTTACTTCATCCATCCTTTTTTCGCTCCAAGCCACCAATATAGCAAGCACAGAACCAAGGGAAAGTATCCACCTATAAGCGGTGTCTCTGACAGACAAAACATCATTCCTGCCTTGAGTTCCTGTTGAACAGACTTCAACTCCCAGCGTGCCGTGAACACCACGCCCTCTCCTCGAACGCGGGAACTACAAGATCCAGGATGCACTGTGCCGTTTATTTCTCTCTCTCCCCGAAACACCCGCAGACCCCGAAAGCGGTTTCTGAAGACTGACTAAATCCTTTAGATTAATGTAGACCTTTCTACCGAGCTCCACTTTGGTAAAAAATACAAGTATTTCTTTTCTTTCTGTGAAAGTATTCTGAAGGGACTATAGGTAAATGCTTATAAAATATCAAGGAATGTGTGCTTTCATTTTCCATATTTATTTTCCAGAATTGAAACAGAACAGTCTGCGAAGGCTTTTTATGAAATGGAAATTTTTATCCTCTTTCATAAGGTGTGTTGAGAGAAATACTAAATTATTGCGAAGTGTAATGCTGTAAGATTTTGCTGGAACAAGGGCTACGAGACATGCTTCTGAATTGCGTAGGGAATTACAGTAAGAGCTAGAAGTGAAAAATTAACAGTCTGTACTAGCGGACTATGAAACCACATGGGAAAGAAAATCTTTCAGAATGCAGAGTTGAAAAGTTCAAAATTAGATTTGAAACGTTTTCATTCTTTTATGTGTTTAATGGTTTGAATTATTTTTATTATTATTCTCACAAAAAGAGGTAACTGCACGACTATTTATTTTCTGTTATGCAGTAGGGCAACCAAATAACCAATCACACAAAGAATATAGTAAGATGTAACATTTATTAGAGTGAGCGAACAAAAGAACTGTTTTCTTGTCTGATTAGACAGCTGGTGGATCCACATTTTAAAATACAGAACTTTGTTTTGATTTTTTAGGACAGATAATATACATTTAACAAGCTTTCTGGATGATTTTTTGTTACTTTCATAAAGTCTTAGATTACAAGAGCAAATAAATTTTATTTTTAATATACAATAACAGGATGTGAGAAACAATGCTTTGATTCTTTCATTAAACTACATGGTAATTATACAAAATAAAACTGTGTATACCACAAACATTGGTATTCTGTGGATTTACTTGTACAAAACAAATTTTAATTGGTTAGTAAAACAGTAGAATACTTTCCACTTTTACAACTTCACATAGAAGTCACAGAGGGGAAATATATCCTGTAACCTTGGCATGACATCTATCCAACTCCCTAGTGCTAAATTATGCAGCACAGGCAGGTAAATATTTAAAACCTACTATCATGGAAAACAATCTGCTGCTTTCTATACTCATGCACCAAAGCAATGTGAACTCTGTGAGAGAAAACATTTTCATTGGAATGCTTCAGAGGTAATAATAAACTATAATTAGGTTATCTGCTATTCATAGGTGTTTGTAGTAAATAAACACATAATTAGATCCACTTATTAGGGATGTTATTAAGGAAGCTTTGAAATATGCTAAATATTTGATACACATATTTCTAAAGCAGTTTCAATGATCAATTGTATAAATGAACGTGGGAAAGAGTCTAAAGAGTACATAATTTATGTAACAGACTTTAGGTTTTTAAAAGAGATTCTTACAGCTGCAGCACTCAGCAATATTCTCTCCTCTAAACTGACTCCCATTCAGTCAATTGCAAACAGCATAGGAGTCAGAATTAGACCAGATGTTCATTTTCATTCAACAAATACATAAGTACTGCTGGGGCAAAGCAGTCTGCCTAGGCACTCAAGTCTTTTTTTGAATCACATAATTTTAGGAAGTGTGACTTGTATATTCTGTGCTTCCTTGGTGGCTCAGCAGTAAAGAATCCTCCTGCCATGCAGGAGATGTAGGTTTGATCCCTGGGTTGGGAAGATTCCCCTGGAACAGGCATGGCAACCCACTCTGACCATAGGGTCAGAAAGAGTCAGGCACAACTGAAGCAACTTAGCACACACACATGCACTTGTATACTATGGTAACAATCTTGAACTTTAAACTGGTTATAAAGGAAACCATTTAGGGAATGACAGATTGCATTTTTGACTGCTGGTTGCAGGATTATAGAGAATGGCTTGGAATGGAAAGAACAGTTAGGAGACTGTTTTCATAAATCAGATTTTAAGAAAATGGGAGATCTGATGCTATGCTATGCTAAGTCACTTCAGTCGTGTCCGACTCTGTGCGACCCCATAGACGGCAGCCCACCAGGCTCCCCCGTCCCTGGGATTCTCCAGGCAAGAACACTGGAGTGGGCTGCCATTTCCTTCTCCAATGCATGAAAGTGAAAAGTGAAAAGTGAAAGTGAAGTCGCTCAGTCGTGTCCGACTCTTAGCGACCCCATGGATTGCAGCCTACCAGGCTCTTCCGTCCATGGGATTTTCCAAGCAAGAGTACTGGAGTGGGGTGCCATTGCCTTCATAGTAATAAGAGAAGATTAAAAAAAAAAAAAAAAACTGCTCAGATATATTAGGACAGTGGAACCCAGAGGAGGGTGGGATAAGGTGGGGAGAAAGCAAGGGAGACTCCCAGGTTTCTGTTTTTTCAATTTTCTACCTGTTAAGTAAGAATGTTTAAGCACCATGAGAGGGCGGTGCCCAGGAGGCAATTAGCTACTGAGCTTAAGAGAAAGATTTGAGCTGACTATATAGCTTTGGGATATAGCTACATATCTACAGGAACTTCTCTGGTGGCACAGAGGTTAAAGCATCTGCCTGCAATGTGGGAGACCTGGGTTCGATCCCTGGGTCGGGAAGATCCCCTGGAGAAGGAAATGGCAACCCACTCCAGTCTTCTTGCCTGGAGAATCCCATGGACGGAGGAGCTTGGTGGGCTACAGTCCACGGGTTGCAAAGAGTCGGACACGACTGAGCGACTTCACTTTCACTTTCTTTCATAGCTTTGGGACTCATTAGCTTTAGGTGAGAGTTGAAATCATGGGCATAGATCAGATTATGAACCAGGTGGGTGGGGATCTGAGCTAGTAACCAGGAAGCCAAAAGGTGACTGAAATGAGGGACGTGGGGAACAGTATAAGTAAATATCATGAAATTTTGAAAGGAACAGGAGTTTTACATAAAAATAGAGGGTTCCTGGTTTAGATGTAGCATTGAAAAATAAGGAGAGAGTCAAATACCTGGACTTGGTGTTTATAAGTAAATGATATCAGAAAGACAAAAAAAGCATAAATTCAAAAAAAATTGCAGGGAGACAGAATCTTCAGAGAAGAGTCAGTATTTATTAAGACCAGAAAGTGAAGGAAGAATTCCATGAACCCATGTACTTTCCCAGTGGTCCAGTGATTGGGATTCTACCTGCCAATACAGGGGACGTGAATTCAATCCCCGATCTGGGAAGATTCCACATGCCGCGGGGCAGCTGAGCCTGTGAGCTACATCTACTGAAGCCCAGCGCCTAGAGCCTGTGCTCCACAGCAGGAGAAGTCACCATGGTGAGAAGCCCGCACACCGCAATAGAGAGTAGCCCCCACTTGCCGCAACTAGAGAGAAAGCTCGTGCGCAGAAACAAAAATCCAGGTCAGCCAGATAAATAAAAAAAATTTTTTTAAAGAATTCAGTGAGAAGAATCGGGAAATAGGAAATTAGAGCATCAGAGGAAGAATGGAAAGATTTCAAATGGAGGAAAGTAGTGGGAGACTGGGTCATAAGAAAGAAAGCACAAGTGAGAATAAACACAAAATGATGGTCAGGCTTCCCTAGTGACCCAGTGATTGAGGATCCCCTGCCAATATGGGTTCAGTCTGTGATCTGGGAGTATCCCATGTGCTGCTAGGCAGCTAAACCTGTGCACCACAACTACTGAGCCTTCAAACTGAAAATACTGAGCCTGCATACCTAGAGGCCCTGCTCTGCAACAAGAAAAGCCACTGCAAGGCATAGTCCACGTACTGCAACAAAGAGTACCTCCTGACTAGAGAAAGCCCGTGTACAGCAATGAAGAGTGAGCACAGCCAAAAATAAAAAATAAATAATAAAAAATTTTTTAAAGAAAAAATGATGACCAGCCAGGAACCTGAGGTAGTATTCACCAGCCTCAAGGTTTAAAAATAGAAATCCTATATGAATCTGCCATTCACCCGAATTTGTATATGTAGCCTTCACTAGTCTTGGCAGCCAAGAGTGTAATTCACCGACTTACACTCACATTCTCTTTTATAGTGGAACTCAGAGTCCTCACAGCCAAGAGCTTCAGGAGACAAATAACCCCCACCCAAGCCCTACAAGTCATAAAATGTGAATTGCTTAACATATAGACTCTAAAGCAAACACTGTGGCCTATTTCTCTTGGTTTAAGCATGAACATGTGAGAGAATTTCAGGCAATAATATGTGAGGGAAAATCTGCCAGGCCGGAAGGGAAGAAAAACTTCTGGAAAAAGTTTTTCTCTTTTCTCTCTAACAAAAAGCAGTGCCTATTGTGCACTCTCGTCAGGGTAGCGTTATTCACAACAGGTAAAAGGTGGATGCAGGCCGAGGGTCCATCAACAGGTGAATGGGTAAGCAAAATGTGGTGTACAGACATAATGTACCATTATTACTTTTTTAAAAAGTGGGGAATTCTGATACATGCTACAATATGGATGAAACTTGAGGACCTTGTACTGAGTCAAATAAGCCAATCAGCCAATCACAACAAAACAAATACAATTGACCTTTGAACAATGAGGAAGTTAGGGCACCCATCCCCATGCAGTTGAAAATTTGCACATGTAACTTGTAGCCAGCCCTATATAACCACAGTTCTGCATCCACAGATTCAACCAACCTTGGAGTATATATCACTGTAGTATTTACTATTTAAAAAAAAATCTGAGAATAAGTGGACCCATTCAGTTTAAACCCATGTTGTTTAGGGGTCAACTGTACTGTAGAATTTCACTTACCTGACTTATCTAGAGTAGTCACGTTCACAGTGATAGAAAGTAGAATGCTGATTGCCAGTGACTGGGAGAGAGAAAGGAACAGTCATTATTTAAAGGATATAGTTTCAGTTTTGCAAGATAGAATGGATTCTGTAAGATTCTTTTTTTTTTTTTTCTGGAGCTACCCATCCTAGGAGGTTTGGTTTATTACAAATTCTTTCTCAAGTACTGAACCTCCTACAGGGAAGTGTTTGTGGACCAGAACTTTGACTCTGAATGAATGGTGTTAGAGACATGGTGATGGTTGCCCAGCAATATGAATGTACTTGGTGTTACTGATCTGTAACTTAAAATGGTTAAAATTGTATATTTTATGTGTATTTTACTACAATAAAAATAAATGAAGTGGGGCTTTCCCGATGGTTCAGTGGCTAAGACTCCATGCTCCCAATGCAGGGGGTCTGGGTTTGATCTCTGGTCAAGGAACTAGATCCCACATGCTACAATTAAAGAACAAAGATCCTGCTTGATGTAAGACCAAGCACAGCCAAGTAAGTAAATAGATAAATAAAATCATAAAAATAATCTCTCTCTCTTTCTTTTGATAGAAAATTAACTATTTTGGGTGTTTGGAGACCAAGGAATTCAGTTAGCTTAGAGGGAGAGGAAGGAGTCCAATACTGACAGTTTGTCACTTGAACCAAAGCCAGGACTCAAACTTCGAATTGGTAGAATGTTCAGAAAAGACTACTAATTTAAGATTAATATTAAGTTAATATTAATATTAAATGTTAATATCACTAAACTGTAGCTTTGAAATAAAATTAGAAAAACTTTCTATTTATACATTTTAAAGTAAAAAGACAGCCAAAAGAGAATTCTTCTTTGTATTAATTCTTTTTGACTTGTCTATAGAAACACAGACGCTGGGAAGGATTTTGTTTATTAAGTCTCAGTAGATAGTTAAAGGTTATTATTTACTCAATAAGTACACAAATTTTACTGATGAATGTCAAAAGTCTGTTTTTTAATGAGTCTACTCTAGTTTTATAATCACAATGGTGTGATCACTCACCTAGAGGCAGCCATCCTGGAATGTGAAGTCAAGTGGGCCTTAAGAAGCATCACCATAAACAAAGCTAGTGGAGGTTATGGAATTCCAGTTGAGCTATTTCAAATCCTGAAAGATGATGCTGTGAAAGTGCTGCACTCAATATGCTAGCAAATTTGGAAAACTCAGCAGTGGCCACAGGACTGGAAAAGGTCCGTTTTCACTCCAATCCCAAAGAAAGGCAATGACAAAGAATGCTCAAACTACCACACAATTGCACTCATCTCACACGCTAGTAAAGTAATGCTCAAAATTCTCCAAGCCAGGCTTCAGCAATACATGAATCGTGAACTTCCAGATGTTCAAGCTGGTTTTAGAAAAGGCAGAAGAACCAGAGATCAAATTGCCAACATCCGCTGGATCATCGAAAAAGCAAGAGAGTTCCAGAAAAATATCTATTTCTGCTTTATTGACTGTGCCAAAGCCTTTGACTGTGTGGATCACAATAAACTGTGGGAGATTCTGAAAGAAATGGGAATACCAGACAACCTGACCTGCCTCTTGAGAAACCTATATGCAGGTCAGGAAGTAACAGTTAGAACTGGACATGGAACAACAGACTGGTTCCAAATAGGAAAAGGAGTACGTCAAGGCTGTATATTGTCACCCTGTTTATTTAACTTATATGCAGGTACATCATGAGAAATACTGGGCTGGAAGAAGCACAAGCTGGAATCAAGATTGCTGGGAGAAATATCAATAACTTCAGATATGCAGATGACACCACCCTTATGGCAGAAAGTGAAGAGGAACTAAAGAGCCTCTTGATGAAAGTGGAAGTGGAGAGTGAAAAAGTTGGCTTAAAGCTCAACATTCAGAAAACCAAGATCATGGCATCCGGTCCCATCACTTCATGGGAAATAGATGGGGAAACAGTGGAAACAGTGTCAGACTTTATTTTTGGGGGGCTCCAAAATCACTGCAGATGGTGACTGCAGCCATGAAATTAAAAGATGCTTACTCCTTGGAAGGAAAGTTATGACCAACCTAGATAGCATATTGAAAAGCAGAGACATTACTTTGCCAACAAAGGTCTAGTCAAGGCTATGGTTTTTCCAGTGGTTGTATATACATGTAAATGTTGGACTGTGAAGAAAGCTGAGCACTGAAGAATTGATGCTTTTGACCTGTGGTGTTGGAGAAGACTCTTGAGAGTCCCTTGGACTGCAAGGAGATCCAACCAGTCCATTCTGCATGTAAATGTTGGACTGTGAAGAAAGCTGAGCACTGAAGAATTGATGCTTTTGACCTGTGGTGTTGGAGAAGACTCTTGAGAGTCCCTTGGACTGCAAGGAGATCCAACCAGTCCATTCTGAAAGAGATGAGCCCTGGGATTTCTTTGGAAGGAATGATGCTAAAGCTGAAACTCCAGTACTTTGGCCACCTCCTGCGAAGGGTTGACTCATTGGAAAAGACTGATACTGGGAGGGATTGGGGGCAGGAAGAGAAGGGGACGACAGAGGATGAGAGGACTGGATGGCATCACTGACTCGATGGCCATGAGTCGGAGTGAACTCCGGGAGTTGGTTATGGACAGGGAGGTCTGGCGTGCTGTGATTCATGGGGTCGCAAAGAGTTGGACACGACTGAGCGACTGAACTGAACTGAAAGTTCTCACTGTCACATTCAAACCTGAAGTACCTAACAGAAGATGGGCTTTTTGTGTGTGTGTGATGTTTGTTGTTGTAAAATACAGATAACATGAAATTCATCATTTCAACCATTTCAAATTATACAATTCAGTGCCGTTTAGTAAATTCACAATGTTGGGCAACTGTCACTACTATCTTGTCCTAAAATGTTTTTATCACCTTTAAAAGAAACCTCATATTGATTAAACAGTCATTCTCTTTTACTCCTTCCACTAGTTCCTGGAAACTAGTAATATATTTTCTCTTTCTATGGATTTGCTAATTCTGGTTAATTCATATAAATGGAATCATAAACATATGGTCTTTTTGTCTGGCTTTTTTCTCTTAGCCTATAGTTTTAAAGGTTCATTTATGATGTAGCATTTATAAGTACTATATCCCTTTTATGGCTGAATAACATTCTATTGTACGAATATGCCACTTGTTTAACCCATTCATCTGTTGATGGACACTTGGGTTATATACACTCTTTGGATATGTGACTAATGCTGCAGTGAACACTAGCACACAAGTATCTGTTTACATCCCTATTTTTGATTATGTTGAGTGTATATGTGGTAGTGGAATTACTAGATCATATGATAACTCTGTTTTACTTTTTGATAAATTGCAGAACTCTTTTACAGCAACTGTACTATTTTATATTCCATCAGCAATGTGTGAAGGTTCCCACTTCTCTGCATCTTTTCCAACACATATTACAACACTTAATATTTTTCATTTTTTGATTATAGCTTCCCAGTAGGGATGAAGTTGTTCTAACTATATTTATTAGATTCTGTGTTTGCCTCTTTGGCATCCAATCATTACAGGTCAAATCTTGTATTAGCTATGTTTTTTTTTTTTTTTCTGTATTCTTTTTTTTTTCACTCTCTAAGTTTTTATCAACATGAGTTTCCAAAAACAAGCATTCATATTAGTTGGAGTGGGAGGAATGTGGGAAAAGAGGGAAGGGCAGGGAAGAGGAATTCTCCTCTATTGGTAATAAAGCTCCAGGTTCATCCTATAATGGGTTTCATAGTCCCCCAGAGATACATGGTCTCTAAAAATCATGTACCATTTTTTCAATACCATATTTTTCCAACAGGTGCCAGTTTGAGCTGTGATCAGCTTCTTAAGGTCCCCAGTGGTGTCATCAGTATTGCATTTAATGCAGACTTTCTTCCCCAGTCACTGCCAACAACCTTGATCATCCTGACTGGAGCTCAAATCGCCTAGAACCAGCTGATGCCACAATCTCCTTGCTTGAGTGCAGAGCCCAGGCCCTATTTTCTATATTTTTGATGCTCTGGCACTTGGGGACCTCACAGACCCAGGGAGAGAATACTCCTCCAAAGGCTAGCTGATTCCTACAGATAATACCTATTTGTCTACTGAGCATGCCTTTAATGTGCAAACCAATCAATCCTGAGTCTATACCCTCAACCATCTCTTTATCTAACTCTCACACTAAACTAGTATCTCCCCTGCTCTAAATCATCCCAGGGCTGGGTATCAGGCAACTAGAGACCAAGTCTATAGTCCAGAGCCCACTGGAATTATTCAAAGTAGTCAATCTTAAACTATTTACCCTGCTGTTCCTTGTCTTTTTTTTTTTCTTTTATGATTGGTGATGGTGAGTATTACTAATTATTTTGCTGAAATGAAGGCAAGAATATTAACTTATGAAAAAAAATCTCTTATTGATGGAACTGTGTCCCTCCTGAAAGTCATTTGTTGAAGTCCTGACCCCCATTGCTTCATCATATGATCTTACTTGAAAATAGAGTCCTTGCAGATGTAATTAATTAAGCTGAAGTCACACTGAAGTAGGGTGGATCACTAATCCAATAAGACTGATGATCTTTTAAAAGGGGGAAATTTGGACAGAGACACTAACACAGGGAGAACACCATTTGAAGACTGAGTTATATTGTCACAAGCCAAGGAACTACTGGAAGCTGGGAGAAAGACCTGGAACAGATCCTTTCCTAGAACCATCATCAAGAGCGTAGCCCTGCAAACACATTGATCATGGACCTCAAGAACTGTGGGGCAATAAATTTCTAATGTTTAATTCACAATTTTTGTTGTACTTTGTTATGGCAGTCCTAGCAAGCTAATATATCATGCAATAATTTATGCAGGAGGAGAAGGGGTGACAGAGGATGAGATGATTGAATGGCATCACTGACACAATCGACATGAGTTTGAGCAAACTCTGGGAGATAGTGAAGGACTGGGAAGCCTGGTGTGCTGCAGTCCATGGGGTCGCAAAGAGTCAGACACAACTTAGTGACTGAACAATAATTTGTGGGTTATACATATCTTTTTTTCTTACTAATCCAGACATTGCCAATCCATTGAGAAAATATACAAACATGTACAGTAATAATTAAGTTCAATCATCTTTCCTATTTTGATGACGTTCAGTCAGATAAAACCATAAATTTAAACAATTTTTTAATTTGTTGCTATAAAAGTATTTTTTGGCAAGATAGGAAGATAGAATATTGTAGTGTTAGCCCTTACACTTAGGTCTTTGATTGATCCATTTGGAGTTCTTTTTGGCATATGATATGACTTCATTTTTCTGCGTGTGCATTTAGTTTTTCTATCACCATTTTAAAAAAAAGATTATTATTTCCCCAGTAAATTGTGGTGGCATCCTTGTCAAGTATCAATTGCCCATAAATATATGGGTGTATTTCTGGACTTGCAATTCTATACATATATCCTTATGCCAGTACCACTGCCTTTGACTACTGTAGCTTTTCAGTAACTTTTGAAATTGGGAAATGTGAGTCCTCCAACTTTGTTGGTGGATTCTTTACCCCTGAGCCACCATGGATTCCCTTTCAGTGGTTCTGGGACCAAACGCAAAGCTATCAATTTAGACCTGTACCTCATGCCTTACACAAATATCCACTCAAAATAGATCATAGACTTAAATGTAAGAGCTAAAACAATGCATTTGTCAGAAGAAAGCCCAAGAGTAAATCTTCATGATTGTAAGTTAGGCAAAAGTTTCTCAGATACAATAACAGAAGCGTAAATGATTAAAGAAAAAGATTTTAAATTTAACTTTATCAAAATTAAATGTATTTTGCTTCAAAAGTTTTTTATTTTCATTAAGAAAGTGACAAAATAAGCATATTATGTTGCTGATAAAAGACTTATCTCCAGAGTATATAAAGAACTAAAAAATAAAGAGACAAACCAACTCTAAAATGGGCAAAGAATTTGAACTGACATTTCTCCAAAGAAATGTTCAACATCACTAGCATCAAAGAAATGCAAACCCTAACCACAAAAAGTGTTTACAAATAGCTCATACAGCTCAATATTCTAAAAGAAACAAACAAAAAAACCCAATCAAAAAAATGGGCAAAATGTCCAAACAGACATTTTTCCAAACAAGGCATACAGATGGCCAGTAGGCATAGGAAAAGACACTCAACATTGCTAATTATTAGAGAAATAAAAATCAAAACTACAATGAGGTATCACCTCACACCAGTCAGAATGGCTATCATCAAAAAAATCTACAAGTAATAAATGCTGAAGAGGATGGGTAGAAAAGGGAACCCTCATACACTGTTAGTGGGAATGTAAATTGGTACAGCCACTCGGACGGACAGTTTGCAGGTTCTTTAAAAAAAAAGTAAAAATCGAGTTACATTATGATCCAGCAATCCCATTCTGGATCAAAACTAAAATTTAAAAAGATACACACATGACAACATTCACTGCAGCAGTATTTACAATAGCCAAGACATGAAAGCAACCTACGTGTCCCCTGACAGAAGAATGAATAAAGAAGATGTGGTGTATATACTCAGCTGTGAAAAAGAATGAAATAATAGCAACTGTTGACAAGCATTTGGAAAATCAGAACTCTTATGTATCACTGGTGGGGATATAAAATGGGGCAGCTGCTTTGGAAAATAAGTTCCTCTAAAAGTTGAAAGTAGAATTACCCCATAACCCAGCAATAACATTCCCAGGTACATACACACTCGAGAAAGAGAACATATATCGTATAACACAAAAACTTATATGCAAATATTTGTACCAGCATTATTCATACCAGCCAAAGGGTGGAAACAGTTCAAATGTCTGTCCATTGCTGAATACATAAAGAAATGTGACCTATCCTTACAATGGAATGGTATTTAGTCATAAAAAAGAGAAGGAAGTACTGATATAAACTTCAACACAGATGAACTTTGAAAATATTATACTATAATAAACAATAACTTTAAAAACATTATACTATATTAAAGAAGCCAGACACAAAAGGCTATGTATTGTATAGTTTCATTTCTACGAAGTGTCCAAAATAGGCAAATCCGTATAGGCTGAACTGAAGCAGTGGTTGCCAGGAGGGAAGAATAAGATGGTAAATGCCTACTGATATGGGATTTCCTTTGGGAGGAGCAGTGATGAAATATTCTAAAATTAGTGATGACAGTTACACAATTTTGTGAATATACTTAAAAAATACTGAATTGTATACTTCAAAAGCATGAATTTAATAATATATGAACCATAACTCAAACCACAACAACAAAAGACTGTAGATAATGGAACAGATTTGGTGATAGAGGAGAAATGTGTTCTGTTTGAAGAAATTAACAAGTTAAGTCTTGGTGGCTCAGATGGTAAAGAATCTTTCTGCAATGCAGTAGACCCAGGTTCAATCCATGAGTTGAGAAGATCCCCTGGAGAAAGGAATGTTTACCCACTCCAGTATACTTGCCTGGACAATTTCATGGATAGAGGCGACAGGCAGACTACTGTGGGGTATAGTCCTTGGGGTTGCAAAAAATCGAACATGACTGAGGAGTCAAGCATCATTGGAAGGACTGATGCTGAAGCTGAAGCTCCAATAGTTTGGCCATCTGATGCAAAGAAGTGACTCACTGGAAAATTTCCTGATGCTGGAAAGATGAAGGCAGGAGGAGAAGGGGGACGACAGAGGGTGAGATGGTTGGATGGCATCACCAACTCAATGGACATGAGTTTGAGCAACCTCCAGGAATTGGTGATGGACGAAGAAACCTGGCGAGCTGCAGTCCATGGGGTCACAAAGAGTCAGAGATGACTGACTG
The DNA here is from genome assembly GCF_032452875.1 of Bos javanicus. Taxonomy (NCBI): domain Eukaryota; kingdom Metazoa; phylum Chordata; class Mammalia; order Artiodactyla; family Bovidae; genus Bos; species Bos javanicus. Next base: position 83,076,191 of record NC_083870.1, read on the forward strand.
ATTGAAATGAACTGAACTGAACTGATAGTGTATCAACAGGAGGACATAGCAACCTACTCCAGTATTCTTGCCTGGAGAATCCCCATGGACAGAGGAGCCCGGCTGTCTACAGTCCATGGGGTCTCAAAAAGTCAGACACAACTGAGCAACTAAGCACAGCAGCACAGGGTAATGTATCAAGGCCTCTAGGAATGGCCTTGGCACTTCTCCCAGCCTCATCTTTCATCACTCTGTGTCTCAAAATTTTTTCTCAACAGTAATGAGTTGCATTCATTCATTAAACAAATACGTAGTGCGCAATATGAGGAATAAAGGAGTAAGGAAAGCAGACATAGCCCCTGACTTCAGGGACTTTGCACTCTAGAAAGGTAAGCAAGTAGTTATATTTTAATGTGCTTGGTCCCATGACTAAGAAAACAAGCTAAGACACTATCCCATTCTTCCTCCATCCGGTTGAGCTAAGTGCCTCTTCATTATGGTCTTAGAGCATCCTTTACATAGGTTAATTAACTTACCACATTATTTTTGCTACAATTATCTACATTTACATCTGTCATCCTAAGTAAATGTAGCTTTCTCAAATTTGACTTAGTATCTATATAAACCATAACAATGCTAATGAGATAATATGAACTCAATAGCTGTTTGCATCTGGTTATGGCTAAGAGTATACACTCTGCAGCCAAATTCAGTTCAGTTCAGTTCAGTGGCTCAGTCATATCCAACTACTTTGCGACTTTTTGTCCATCACTAACTCCTGGAGTTCACTCAAACTCATGTCCATAGTGATGCCATCCAATCATCTCATCCTCTGTCATCCCCTTCTCTTTCCACCTTCAATCTTTCCCACCATTAGGGTCTTTTCAAATGAATCAGCTCTTCGCATCAGATGCCCAAAGTACTGGAGTTTCAGCTTCAGCATCCGTCCTTCCAATGAATATTCAGGACTGATTTCCTTCAGGATGGACTGGTTGGATCTCCTTGCAGTCCAAGGGACTTTCAAGAGTCTTCTCCAACATCACAGCTCAAAAACATCAATTCTTCCCCACTCAGCTTTCTTTATAGTCCAACTCTCACATCCATATGTGTCTAGGTTTGTCATAACTTTCCTTCTAAGGAGCAAGCGTCTTTTAATATCATGGCTGCAGTCACCATCTGCAATGATTTTGGAGCCCCCCAAAATAAAGTCTGTCACTGTTTTCATTGTTTGCCCATCTATTTGCCATTAAGTGATGGGACCAGATGCCATGATCTTAGTTTTCTGAATATTGTTTTAAGCCAGCTTTTTCACTCTCTTCCTTCACTTTCATCAAGAGGCTCTTTAGTTCCTCTTCACTTTCTGCCATGAGGGTGGTGTCATCTGCATATCTGAGTTTATTGATATTTCTCCCAGCAATCTTGATTCCAGCTTGTGCTTCATCCAGCTCAGCGTTTCTCATGATGTACTCTGCATATAGGTTAAATAAGCAGGATGACAATATATAGCCTTGATATACTCCTTTCCCTATTTGGAACCAGTCTGTTCCAAATTTTTGAGTTCTAATCTACTCTCTGAAATTTCTTAGCTGCTTGACTTTTGGTAGAGATATCTAGCTTCTCTATGTTCAGCTTCTTCACCTGCAAAATGAGAATAATAATAGCTCTTAATTTATATGATTTTGTGGGGGGTTTAAGAATTAATGTAAGTAAGATACATGGAACAGTGCTAGAGACACATTTTCTTTCTTTTTTGTAAAATTTATTGAATTGGAGGATAATTAATTTACAATATTGTGATGGTTTCTGCCATACTAGACATACATTTTCTGCTCTTATGTTGTACAGATCACTAAACATCATATATCCTGTTGTTACCATTCTTACTGTAATCGTTTAGTTGGCTAACAGTAAAAGAATAACTCCTCCATGTGAATATATGTGCTTCAAGTTATAACTATGATATTATTTAGAGATATCCTCCATAAAAAGTATGGCAAAAAGATTGGTCAGATTGAATTTAGCCAGAAAGTTAATCACAGTATCACCTATGGAAATATATTTGTCAGAGAATCCTGATAAATTAAACAGATTTCAATGAGCTACCAGTAGATGGCTCTCTTAATTTGCTATTTTATTTCAGTTCAGCTTTGTGCTTTTATGCATTAAGTCACACAATCAAACAACCCCAGTAACAGGGTAGAAATGGCTCTCCAGGAATTGTCTAATATATTTGTCTATCTTCTGGTAGGGTTTATAATCCACAGTTGTAAATTAATTTGTAGAGGTCCTTCTTCAGTGGGTACTTCTGAGGGTTCTTTTTTCTTTATTTTTTAAGAAAATCATTTTGGAAATATTTTTTGGAGCCTAGAATTTTGATTATTTTATATATGTCATGATAGATGGATGAACATAATTTATGTCTTAAATTTTCATGGAGAATGAATTTCCCATTTTTCTTGATATCTCATTTTTTTATAATAAATTTAGATCTGGTTATTTCTAAAGTTAACTCTTCCCTTAGTCTTTCTCTGTATTGTAAAACTAAATGATGATGTTCAAAATTTGTCTTTACTATATCAGTTAGCTACTCAGGACCTTTCTATTTCCATAGCATTTTATCTTTATTTTATTATATTGTCATTTATTAGTTTTACTGTTAGTTCCTGCACAAATGTTTGGAGAATAAAGTTATACTCTATTCTCTAAAATATTTATTGCTGTAGCACATATATCCAGATATTCACTAGTTAAACCTTATAACCTATAGTGTTTATAGCCCTACCCACTGTTTCTGCAAAGTTGTAGAACTTATTTCCTCAGATTATGTCTGTAAACTTACAAATATACCTGTATTCCACCCCATCCTAGGCAGTCCGAGGAGGATGCCTAGTCTCTTCACTGCTTTCATACACACGCGCACACACACACATACACACACACACACACAAACACTTGCACTCAAATACTTGATGGAGATCTGCAAAGTCCTAAAGAGGAGTCAGAGGCAAAGTGCACGGTCTTGTCTTAGTTGGAATAATCTTTGATTTCACTTTGTATTTGCTCCTCTTCTCTTCTCTCCACTACTACCCTATTATCCAGAATTTTACAAAATAAACTCAGTATCTCTTCTTTATAGAACAGATTTGCCAGAAGTCAGATCTCAGTTCCTCAAACTTCTCAGCCTCCCACATGGATAGTTCTAAAGCTTTAATGGGTCTTCAGATATATCTTCGGTAAAGGAAAGAGGCCAGGCTTTGGTATTCCTCATTGGTCAGTTTTGGGATGCAAGCCACTCCCAGGGAGGAAGCATAGTCCTTGCTCTGAGTGAGGTTCCTCCTTTGTGCAAGGGCAATTCCCAGAGAGAGACAATCAGCCTTAAGCCGTCAACACCAACACTCCCCATAGCTGGGGGAAACCAGTACTTCCATCCTAAAAGTGGCTTCTGAATGCTACACCACAGAATCCACCTCAGAATCCATCTTCAGAAGAAGGAGATGAGGCCCAAACAGCAAGAAATAAATCCAGACAGAAATGGAAAGGCCCAACCCTAATATTATTTGAGTTCCTCAGTTCAGTTCCAACCCTGGAGTTCTTAGTTACATGAGCCAGTAGATTGCATTTTTCTGCTTAGGCTATTTGAAGTTGGGATTCTGTCACTTCTAACTGAAAGACCTCTGATGAATAACACCTCATGTTTGAAGCAAGTCATAATCACTATTCTCTTCTTTCAGCAATTACAATGTCATATTATAATTTGTTTACACATCTACCTTTCTAATTAAACTGTAAATTTCTTATGGGATCTTATTTTATTTATCCTCTCTCTAGCATCTATAGCAGGTGTAAGCAGGGGAGATAATGAATACAAACTCATTGAATTAGTGAATAAGAAAATTCCAAAATGATGACATGCACAGGCATAGACACAGATGAGTTCACAGAGCACATTAGATAAGGAACGTATAGTCAAAAGTTGACTTGTAAGGCATGATAAGATTTCACATTTCCTCTCTTAGCCCAATCTAAGTTGGAATTTAAACCAAGATACTCAGATTCATGAATATTAGTTTGACATGTAAGCTAGATTTGGTGGATTGCTCATTCCTTCTTAAAATACATTTTTTACCTTCTCTATAGGTTCTGAGCTCCATGTTCATTCTTGGTCTGTTGATTTGTTCACTGTGTATACGGTCTCAGGTCTTGTGTTGGACTCTGAGAATATTTCAATGATAGGAAGATCCGCACCCAGGGAGAGCATATTCTTTAAAAAGAGGTAAACTTTAAATAAGTAATTACAAAGGCAATATTTATCATAAAAAATAATTATAGGGGTGTACAGCATGAGAGAACAATGTAAATTATGAGATTAGGGAAATTTTCCTGAGAAAGTGACATTTTTATACAGAAACAAAGGAAAAATAGAAGTTACTTCCCAGAAGTCCCCAACAAACATGTCATTTGTCTCATTTGGCCTAAAATAATCAGTATAGTCAGAGGAATAGGTGAATTAGTGAATTCACTACATCATTAGGAATTCACTGAGTAGCTAAACTAACCAAAATCCACTTCTGGAATTGAAGGTGAGGTTAATCCCACCCAAATTACATGATTGAGAATGAGATAGGGATTTCTTTTTCCCCAATGGAAATTTTTGAGTCCAGCTACCAAGAAAAACCAGAAATTGATGCTGGGCAGCAAGCACAAGCCTCCTTTATAAGGAGGCTAGAAGACCTTTCCAGTATCCAAGTGAAAGATGAGAGTGACTTGGATAAGGAGAGGCCCGTGAAGGTTGACAGGACTGGATAAATAATTGGCTGAAAACGTAAAGAGTGGGGAGACAAATCAAAAATGACTCCAAGGTTAAAGTTTTTTCTCGTCCAGACTGCGACATAACTACCCTTGATATTTTAAGAATTTCTTGACCATGGCTCAATGAATGAGAAAATATTTCCCAAACTCATTATTAAGTTCCTTTTTGGTAGTTTCTAAATGTCTCCTTTGCCGTTTTAATGTTCTCTCTTGTTCTTTTGGATCCTCATATGCTTTTTTAAATAACATACTGCTAGTCTGAACCATATTCATTAATTAAATATTAAGGCTACTTCTACCTAGGGCTTTCCCAGTGGCTCGCAGCTCCAGGGAATTCAGAGCAACGCATGATATGCAAGAGATGAGTGCTGTATTGCCTGTGGTTGGGAAGATCCCCTGGAGGAAGCATAGCAGCCCACTCCAGTATTCTTGCTGGGAAAATCCCACAGACAGAGGAGACTGGCTATAGCATATGGGGTCACAAAGAGTCAGACAGGATTGAAGCGACTGAGAATGCACTTCTACTTTAGCTTCTTTACACAACATATTAGGCAAGCATCTGAGCCTTAATACTAACCAGTGGCGAATGTCATGAAGTTTAAAACTATTTCAAAGTAGTTCTTTAAGTATCAAAAATAGTATGCCCAGAACTTTAGATGCAAATTGGAGTGGCTGCTCACTTAATTCCTCTGTAATTGTATATGATTTGAAAGTTCCAGATCTCTGGGCACAAAGGTAGGCCATGATCCAGACTGGGTCAGTTTAAATTCCTGATTCCCCAGCCCTGCTGATTCATTCAAGGAATGGGCTCATCATTCCTTCCCAGAGATTTGTGAAACTGAAGTTGAGAAAAAGATTCATCTCCTTCTAAAAAAGATAAGCTTGGAAGAATAAAATTACAAGTTGCTTTGTCTGTGTACTCTTCATGAATTCACTTCATCTACAGAAGCAAAGATTGACATCAGTGTGCAAAAAAATACAGAGACACAAGAATGGAAAAAGAGACAGAGAAACAGAGATCTTAAAATCTGGTAGCATTTATATGCTTGGGTCTTGAGGTCCTTGGAGCTATCCCAACTTCTGACTTTCCTGTAGTTTGATCACTGCTCTATAAAAGGAAGGATTGCAAGTGACTGGCACATGACAGGCATGCCAAGAATCATTGTTGAGACAGATACTTCACTTTGGACCAAGATCAAGTGACAGGGACCACATTTACCTTCCTTCTGAAACAATTTAAAAGACAGAGAAAATACATGAGAAAAAAAAAACAAAACAGTTTTTAGATATTGGACATCAGACAGTACAGAACGATGTGATTTCTGAGAGAGGTAACAAACAAAATTAGCTCTATGATTACCCCATTTTAACACTGGGAGAGTTTTCGTACCACATTGCAAAGAGGGGGAACTCAGAGAGCCTCACGATCTCTCTGAGTTGAGAAGATGGAGTTGGGGTCCTGGGAGGACAAGGCAGCTAGAACTCTCAGCGCCAACACACTAGAGAGGAGACTGCTGCACTGAGAGAGTGCACTGCAGATCGGCAGGGTTCCTCTTTGTTGTTTTGCTGACTACTCATCAGAGTATAGAAATGAGGAACAGTCTCAAGTGGGAACTGTAAAAACACAAAAACGTTTCCTATAGCTTTCTTTGAGCAGATCTGTTTTCCAACTTGGAAAATAAATAATGTATCCTCATAGTTTCCAATGAACAAAAGCTCTGTTACTTCATAAAGATTCTTGAATGAATGTGAGTCAATGCATTCTTCCTTTTTCCTTAAGTTAGTTCTACCTGGGTTTCTGTTGCTTGCAACCAAAGAATCTTCACCAATATAACTTGCAATTCCATTTCTGAGGTTATCTTCAGAAACTAACAAGGAATTCCAAAGACTTTGGTTATAAGAATGTCTACCATTTTAATGTTTATATACATCAAAAGTCAGATTTTCTGATATTCCCAAATAAAGATCTTTCTATGGAAATTTGATAAATTAATCTAATAACACACTATGTAATAACTAACAGGACATTTTAGTTTCTCACTTGACATAGTGAGAAGGCAATGGCACCCCACTCCAGTACTCTTGCCTGGAAAATCCCATGGGCGGAGGAGCCTGGAAGGCTGCAGTCCATGGGATCGCCGAGGGTCGGACACAACTGAGCGACTTCACTTTCACTTTTCACTTTCATGCATTGGGGAAGGAAATGGCAACCCACTCCAGTGTTCTTGCCTGGAGAATCCCAGGGACAGGGGAGCCTGGTGGGCTGCTGTCTATGGGGTCACACAGAGTCAGACACAACTGAAGTGACTTAGCAGCCGCAGCAGCACTTGACATAGAAATACGTTTATGATATATTGATTAATTTTTTTTAAAAATTTTAAATTTCCATTCCAAGTTATAAAACAGAATATATAGTTTTTATTGTACAGATGGATATATACATATAAAGTATGGAAGGATGTTTCTTAAAATTTTAATAATCCTTATCTCTGGTTGGTGGGATTTCAGGTAGCTTTTAATTCTTAAAAAGAAAGTATCTGTGTTTTCTCATTTTCCACCCTACAACAAATTTGCTTCAGTTTCTTTTTTAATGCCTGTCTTCTTAGTTACTGGGCTTTCCCGGTGGCTCAGACAGTAAAGAATCCTCCTTCATGTAGGAGATCCAAGTGCAATCCCTGGGTTGGGAAGAGCCCCTGGAGAAGGGAATGGCTACTGTCTCTAGTATTCTTGCCTAGAGATCTCTGAGGTTTTGTTCTTGATCTAAGTTTGCCCCTGATTTCTAGTTTATTTGCAAAGCAGAGAAGACTGACATACTTTTAGTCAGTTGAATAATTAAGATTTTTCGTATTCAGATTACAAATTCCTCCTCTTTCCCCAAACCCTCTTACAGAGCTGTAATCACTGTAATTTTGCAACAAAACAACCTTATACATGGTACACTTACTAGAAGCACAATTATTGTTGTTTGGTCTCTGAGTCGTGTCTAACTCTTTTGAGACCCCTAGACTGTAGCCTTGGAGAAGGCAATGGCAACCCACTCCAGTACTTTTGCCTGGAAAATCCCACGGCGGAGAAGCCTGGTAGGCTGCAGTCCATGGAGTCGCTAAGAGTAGGACAAAACTGAGCAACTTCACTTTCACTTTTCACTTTCATGCATTGGAGAAGGAAATGGCAACCCACTCCAGTATTCTTGCCTGGAGAATCCCAGGGACAGGGGAGCCTGGTGGGCTGCCGTCTATGGGGTCGCACAGAGTCGGATACGACTGAAGCGACTTAGCAGCAACAGCAGCAGCCTGCCAGGCTCCTCTGTCCACGGGATTTCTCAGGCAAAAATTCTGGAGTGGGTTGCCATTTCCTTCTCTAGAGGAATTGACCCTGTGTCTGCTGCATTAGTAAGCAGCTTATTTACCGCTGAGCCACCAGGGAAGCCCCTACATACAAAATAAAAATTGTTAAATAGATGGTTATTCTCTCACAAATATAGTTAGGGAGAGATGTCACATACCAAAGATATATGTTCTATAAAATGGGGCCAGAGACGTTTTAAACTTTTACCAAAAGATGTCGAAGCAGCTCGGTTACTAAGCTTAAAAACGTTTTCTACTGCCTGGCTGATCTAACACTTTGGCAAATATTGAAAGTGACCTATATCCCTAGGGGGGAAGCATATTGCTAATGATTCAGTGTCCCAGATTTTTCAGAAAAGACCTGATTTTTCTTTTGTTTTTCCATAGCAAAGGTCATTCCTTTGTCGGATTTTAACTTATGTTTCTTGAAGATTTTTCCTATAAATAAATTCATGCATTCTAGTAAAACATCTTTTGCTAGATTACAAACCTCGATTTTTAATTTAGAAATAAAACTCACCAAAGTATTAGGGTTGGAACAATTAGTCCTTCAGTAGGGTCATGCAGCATTGGTGACCCCAGCAGGTTCAGGGTGAGATACGAATGTTGTAGATATTAAAAATCTAATTTGGGGGCTCACCCTTCAGTAACTATAAGAAACTACCACCTTGAATTCCCAATTTTCATCTGACCTTGAATTCTCATCTCAGATATAAAGCTAACTAGCTGTATAAAAGCGGCTCAGTCAGTCAGTGTCTGGTTTCTTTCATATCTTTATTTCTCAAGTAGCATTTTGAAAAATGATCTGTCAGCCATACTGAGTTGTTTTGAGGATTAAATGAAATATTAAATGTACAGTGATTTGAAAAAAGCATTGTTTGTCTTTGTTGAGGAGCTCTTTGTTAAAATATTACCAAGGAAGTTAAAAAAATAAAACACAAAAAGAGCTGAGTTGCTCAGGTTGACTATTGTTTTATAGCCTTCATTACCCTCCTGCATTGGAGAAGGAAATGGCAACCCACTCCAGTGTTCTTGCCTGGAGAATCCCAAGGACGGCGGAGCCTGGTGGGCTGCTGTCTTTGGGGTTGCACAGAGTCGGACATGGCTGAAGCGACTTAGCAGCAGCAATCCTCCTGCGTATCTTTAGTCATTCTTCACTCTAGCAAGTTTTTACTGACCTATCTAGACTGGGCTATATCCCCTCCTCTGTGCTCTAAACCCATCTATGTGTACTTCTGTCCTTTCTACTTCTGCCTTGTGTTGAAATTATCTATTCATAATCTGTCTCCTTGACAGGTTATGTAGAAGCTGCCATGTAGCTTCTTCTTTCCATGTAGAAGCTGAACTGTAAGCTTCTACATGGAAACCTTCCACAAACTCCGGATGGGATTGAGTTCCCCTATTATGTGTCCTCAATTCTCTACAATTTTTCTTTATAAAAGTTAAGGGTGTGATTATTTTAGGCTTCCCAGGTGGCTCAGTGGTAAAGAATCCACTTTACCACTGAGGAGAATCCAATGCAGGAGACACAGGTACAATCCCTGGGTTGGGAAGATACCCTGGAGAAGGAAATAGCAACCCACTCTAGCATTCTTGCAGAGATAATTCCATGCACACAGGAGCCTGGTGGGCTACAGTCCATGGGTTGACAAAGAGTCAGACACAGTTGAGCAACTGAGAATGCACGTGATTATTGTTGATGCTAATTACCACTGTCCAGAACTATATAACCATCAGGGCTGAAGTTTTCCCTCATATACCACTATCACTTTCCTCACTTCATTCACTTTGTTTTTCAAAGGACTATTTGGAAAAAATAAAGTAGGTATTTGTTGTTCTTTTATTTAAAACAATAGTTTATCTTTGAACAGAGTTCTAAAAGTTAAATAATACTCTAAGACTCATAATGGGAAAAAGTGGTATACTGTTCCTCTTTTTCTACCCTGAGTACCACTTCTCAAGTACAACATTTTTTTCCATTATATTAGCTGAATATTCTTCTAGTATTTGCTTCTGTCTTTCTCAGTGACATCCCTGTATTGCTGCTATTTTGAGATTGCTCAGTTTTATATCTTTTAGCTTCCTACTATGGAGGGTGAAGATTAGGCTCTCTTGTAACACTGCCCACCCATGCCCTACTTCACACCTTCACATGCATTTTTTTCCTCCTTCATTTCTATGTATATGATTATACTATACGTAACTTTTGATTAACTCAACATGACCAAGCAGTGCGAAACAATTACACTTCCTTTCTTGTACAATTTTTTAATTTTTCCTGCAATTAAAAACAATCTTTATTATTGGCTTAGTTTTCTATATTCCTATAACTGACTCATCCTCTAAAATTCCTCCAGAATTACACATTTCCTTTCATGATGTTCAAGTACATCAGGTTATTTTTATTTTTATTCATTAGATAGCAACATCCCTGGTGGATCCCTCTGCCTTCCTGCTCCCTCCAAATGAACAGTTTGTTCTCTAGAAATACTATGCAGTTATTGCTCTTGGATCTCCCTCATGCTTATTCTGACAAAAGGTACATACTAAGGACAGTCCTGATGAGCACAAATATCTGTAACTTCCCTGCTGGTCCAGTAGTCAAGATTCTGCACTTTCACTGCAGGGGGTGTGGATTTGATCCCTGATCAGGTAAGTAGCCCGAGGTGCGGCCAAAAAAAAAAAAAAGAACATGAACATTTGCAAATGTCTTTATCCTCACACTTCACAATCTGGCTGAATATAGAATTTTAGGTTGACTCCATTTTCCGTGTAATTCTGGAGACATTGCTCCATTGTCTTCTTGGATGAAGCTTTGTGACAGAGTCAATTCCTTCCTAATTCTAGCTCTTTATGGCCTCTCTTTCCCTCTGGAAATGTTTAGGAACTTCTTTTTGTCCCTGGTAAATAAAACCTCTCACAAGATGCCTCAATATGGTCTTCCTAAAGCTATTGTGCTCAGCACTTAGTGAGTTCTCTAACTCTTGAAAGTCATGTCTTTTTAGTTGTGGAAAACTTGCTTGAATTATGACTTTGATAATCTCCTCCCCTCGGTTTTCTCTGTGTTTTTCTTTCTGAAATTCTTGATTTTCATTTATTTTCCACTTTCCATCTTTTTAAATTTAAAACTTTTATTTTTTGATCCTACTTTCTCAGGGTTTCCTTCCAAGTTTATTTTCCAATTCTTGAGCTTTTTGAGAGTTCACAGCATGAATCAGCTTGTTAGTACCTTCCCTTCTGCAAGTTTAGATTTGAGCTTTCCCTTGACTAGGATATTAGCTGTGAGTTATTCATCTGCTTCCATGCTGCAAATTTTGTTATATTGTCTCCTCTCCCATTCTCTTGGTCCCTCTTGGTTTATGCCTTTATGGGGATTTCAGGAGAAATCTGTGGTGAATACATGTGTTCAATCTAACATATACAGCCAAAACCTTTGTCTCATTTGCACTATGATTGTCATGCTTCTTCTCAAGGCAGCATGGCTACCTCTGAGTTACAGGCAAATAATTAGCTACAAGAAAGTATAGGAGAAAAAGAACAAGTGTTAATATTTAAAGATATTATAACATCTCCAACAGTACTGGAGCTAGTTCATACTGGCTCACAAGAATAGATGTTTTATGTTCGAGAATTTGTGAGCAAGTTGCTAATCATTACTAAAAATTAAATAAACTTACAATGTTTCTTACAGTTTACAATTTGCAATTAAATAATTTATACTAAAAATATATAATACTCAAAATTTATCAGTTCCTCATGATTTTAGTGAATTTTTATTATCTGTCTTCTTGACATTATTTACATCTATTTTAATGATGTGCTTCTCAGGTTGCTCAGTGGTTAAGAACCTGCCTGCCAATGCAGGAGATTCAGGAGATGCAGGTTCAGTCCCTGGGTCAGGAAGATCCCCTGGAGGAGGAAGTGGCAACCCACTCCAGTATTCTTACCTGAAAAATTCCATGGACAGAAGAGCCTGGCAGACTACAGTCTATGGGGTCGCAAAGAGCCAGACACAACTGTGTACACATGCCTGCAGTGATGCTTCCCAACTCCATATTCAGTGAAGTTATATTAGCAGCTTAAAAGTGGTAATAGTGGGAGTATTTATAGCACAGAAATCAGAAAATGATACAAATAAGGAATTTATGTTGTTATTTTCATTGTCTAGACTTAAGTGATAGAGAAAATATTAATAATTAATTCAGTTCAGTTCAGTTGCTCAGTCGTGTCCGACTCATTGCGACCCTATGAATCACAGCATGCCAGGCCTCCCTGTCCATCACCAACTCCCAGAGTTCACTCAAACTCATGTCCATTGAGTCGGTGATGCCATCTGGCCATCTCATCCTCTGTCGTCCCCTTCTCCTCCTGCCCCAATCCCTCCCAGCATCAGGATCTTCTCCAATGAGTCAACTCTTCGCATGAGGTGGCCAAAATACTGGAGTTTCAGCTTCAGTATCAGTCCTTTCAGTGAACACCCAGGAATGGTTTGATCTCCTTGCAGTCCATGGGGCTCTCAAGAGTCTTCTCCAACACCACAGTTCAAAAGCATCAATTCTTTGGCGCTCAGCTTTCTTTATAGTCCAACTCTCACATCCATACATGACCACTGGAAAAACCATAGCCTTGACTAGACGGACCTTTGTTGGCAAAGTAATGTCTCTGCTTTTGAATATGCTATCTAGGTTGGTCATAACTTTCCTTCCAAGGAGTAAGCGTCTTTTAATTTTATGGCTGCAATCACATAAATAAATTAAAATTGTGCTGTAATAAAATTAAACTTAAAGGTGTGTTGTAATGGTTAGATTGTGTCTGTAATGTGTCTGCAATGGTTAGATTGTGTCTGTAATGTGTCTGTAATGGTTAGATTGTGAACAGTTCTAAATAATTGAGGATATAGTCTTCCAAAAGTATTTGAAAACTATTACCTCATTGATAAAGGCAATCTGTTTTGACAAACAAATGAAGTTTTGACATTTCTCTTTCTTGTTTCACTTTTATCTTGTTAACTTATATGAAAATATTAACAAACATTCAGGTGGAACCCCACTCATTTGCCAATTGCAATCATAGGTTGGCCCTGCATAAAAGAATTTTGCAAAAATCTACAAAATCATTCTGTGAGAATCAATTTGTTATAATGACTCTACAAAAAGGTATATATATTATTTAAAAATTGTGTGATACACATTCTTTGTCTTAACAAAATTTAATACACACATGCACATACCTTTTTAAAATATTGATTGATTTGGCTGCACTAGATGTGGGATCTCTTGTTGAGGCATGCATACTCTTAGTTCTGGCATAAGGGATCTAGTTCCCTGACCAGGGATCGAAACTGCACCCCCTGCACTGGGAGCGCAAAATCTTAACCACCGGACCACCAGGGAAGGCCCTTCATCTACCTTTTTAATTTCTTTATTATAGAGCTAATTCTTAAACAATTAGTAATACATCACTCTATAATTGTCCCTATAATTTCCATGAGGGCAGTAACTGTTTTTCTTTGACTTCCCAACCCTTGCAAGGTTTTTATTACCTACTAGGTACTCCGGAAACACTTACTGAATGAGTGAATGAAAGCTCAGGGAGTTTGCCTTGTTTATTATTATATCTGAGAACTCACAGTGCCTGACACAGACTGCGTGCTAAGAAAAAAAATGCTTGCTGACCTGAACTGAACTCGAGTCACGGTCTCCTAGTTCTGAAAACAACCTCATGACAATCAAACACATCAAGGAAAAGAGTTGAGATGGTTTATTTATTCAGGCATAAGGTTTGTTTTCATGGTCTCTTTGTAAGTTAAGTCACTTGCTGCAGTAAGTCCAGGGTGAAAGCCAAATCTCCTGATTCTCAAAACAGTGCCCTATTCATTAGATTCCCTATTTCTCAAGGGCGCCAGTATTTTCTGACACTAATGTTGAACAGGAATGCTGATTACTTGCTTTGTGGCTACAAGATTTTTACTTAAGATAAACAACAATAAACAGAGTGGAGAGGAATCAGATACAATGTTTACCATTTAATAAGCACACACTGTGCTTATTATACACTTAAATCCAGTAGCTTGGTTCCTCTCAACAACTCTGTAAGGTAGAAAGCATTCTTATGTTACAAAAGGAAGACACTGAGGTTCAGCAAAATTTGCAAACTTAACCAAGCTCACAGCTACAGAGTAACAGTGCTAGGATTCAAAACAGTTTTGTCTTAAGACTATTTTGAGTATATTTTAATTGGACGATGTTCTTAAACATCAGCTGTTCATACACCATTTTCCACGTTCCACCTTCAGGATATGCATGCTAATCATATGATCATTTACTTCATATTTTCATTGAACCTTCTTTCATTATGAGTTAGCCTAATGGGAAATAATAATATCCATGAAATGATGGATTAATGTTGTTATACTTTTCTAATATACCCTAAAATGAATGCATAATTATTAAACTAAAAAATTTGCCTGCTTACCACCTAAAATGACCTTGAGTATTATCAGAGATACATATACCTCCCTTAGGAAAACACTGCTTCTTGCAATGCTGCAGATTTAACTTGTACTGGCGTAGGAGCAAGGGTGAGGGTCATAGTTTTTGGTTTGTCTTCAGCTCTTAGCCTGAAAAAAAGGGAATCAATTCTATTCTGCTGTGAGGGAGGGAGTGGGGCCTGACTCACACTTCCTGAGCAAATTTCTGTTGCACAAAATAAGGAGCGTTACAAAACCTTCTTCCAGGGTCACTGAAACCTTCCAAGTGACAGAATTGGAATTAAACTTGGCAAAGATTACTAAATGCCACTAGTGTTAGACAATTGAGGGTTTCTGTAGCAAGAACAGAATTCAAGAAAAAGAAAACTGAATTGTTGGAAAGCACCTACAGTGAGAGTCACGAAGGACTAAAAAAAAAAAAAAAATCTAAAAAAAGCTTTCTGGCGTTTGTGTTGCCCCAGCTGGAGTTGATAGAATTGTTTCTATTCTTTCCTGTAAGTATGCTGGAGGAGGAAGTAGTTGGAATGTCTTTCTTGGCTTTTGAGTAGGAGGAATAATACAGCAATATCAGAGATAGTGGAAAAACAGAAAGAAAAAAAAATGTTTTGAGCTGCTGAAAAACTAAATCCATATCTCTTTGTAAGAACCCAGATTTGGTTATATAAATAGTTTAGAATGTTGTCCAGTGAATTTCAAAGTAAAAAAAATTTTAAAAAAGCATCAGAAGCCATAGCAGTCAAGACTATGGTGGTAAATAATATAGCTTTTTTTTTTTAAAGTTTGTGTATATTTGATCCAGTTTTAATCTATCTTCTTTATGATGCCTACATGTCCCTCTGCAATATAGTTTCTACCACACATTCAATCCTCTCATTACCTCAGATGTAATGGAGTTCTATACCCTATACCCTAACTGAGCCCAGCCCAGAGTCACTGCATAAGGGTTTCACTAACATCCAGACATTAAGTTGATGAGAATCTGCAAATTTTAGTACTGCTATCCTCTTATTTCTTGAAGGGAAAAGTCCCCTGTAGAATTTGAAGCTTGAAGGGGTACTGTTTTGCTTGAGGAAATAGACTCATTTACAATATTGAGAACTTAACAATGGAGTGTGTGTTTTCATCTTGCCCAACAGACTGGGTGGTTAACAACTTAAATGACAAATTAAATGACTTCTAGTTTCTGTAGAATCATCACAAAGGAATGAGACATTATTTTCTCTCCTTTTCTGGAGGGACTGTGGGGGTGGGAGAGGGGAGAGTAACCAGGACTTTGTGTTCTATTTGGTAAGATCTAGGCTTCCTTCACCTAGTTAAGAGAATGATGTTTGTTTTTGAAATCTAGATCCTTGAAGGCTTGTTAGATTGGCATAAAGAGAAAGAGCTTCCAGCATTCAGAGAAGAGATGAATTATCCAGAGTAGGCAGATGCAGAGTGCTTGGCCCTTTGGCTGTGTGGTTTTGCACTCTGCTTCCTCACAGTGGTTTGGAAGTTGCAGGAATTTTGATGGCACAGCTTTATGTGTACCTGGGGACTGAATACTAAGGTACAAACATTTCTCTGTAGCGAAGTTCAGTTCAGTTCAGTCCCTCAGTAGTGTTCGACTCTTTGTGACCCCGTAGACTGCAGCACGCCAGGCTTCTTTGTTCAGAGCTTGCTTCCAGAGCTTGCTCAAACTCATGTCCATCAAGTCAGTGATGCCATCCAACCATCTCATCCTCTGTCATCCCCTTCTCCTCCTGCCTTCAATCTTTCCCACCATCAGGGTCTTTTCAAATGAGTCAGTTCTTCGCATCAGGTGGCCAAAGTACTGGAGTTTCAGCTTCAGCATCAGTCCTTCCAACGAATATTCAGTATTGATTTCCCCTAAGACTGACTGGTTAGATCTCCCTGCAGTCCAAGAGACCCTCAAAAGCCTTCTCCAACACCACAGTTCAAAAGCAGCAATTCTTCGGCAGTCAGCTTTCTTTATGGTCCAACTCTCATGTCCATACATGACTACTGGAAAAAAAATAGCTTTGACTAGTCAGACCTTTGTTGGCAAACTTATGTCTCTGCTTTTTAATATGCTATCTAGGTTTGTCATGACTTTTCTTCCAAGGAGCAAGAGTCTTTTAATTTCATGGCTGCATTCACCATCTGCAATGATTGTAGAACCCAAGAAAATGAAGTCTGTCACTGTTTCCATTGTTTTCTATTTGCCATGAAGTGATGGGACTGCATGCCATGATCTTCATTTTTTGAATGTTGAGTTTTAAACTAACTTTTTCACTCTCCTCTTTCATTTTCATCAAGAGGCTCTTTTGTTCCTCTTCACTTTCTGCCATAAGGATGCTGTCATCTGCATATCTGAGGTTATCGACGTTTCTCCCTGCAATCTTGATTCCAATTTGTGCTTTATCCAGCCTAGCATTTTGCACAATGTACTCTGCATATAAGTTAAATAAGCAGGGTAACAATATACAGCCTTGATGTACTCCTTTCCCAATTTGGAACCAGTCCATTGTCCCATGTCCAGTTCTAACTGTTGCTGCTTGAGCTGCATACAGACTTCTTAGGAGGCAGGTCAGATGGTCTGGTATTCCCATATCTCTAAGAATTTTCCAGTTTGTTGTGATCCACACAGTCAAAGGCTTTGCTGCTGCTGCTACTGCTGCTAAGTCGCTTCAGTTGTGTCCGACTCTATGCGACCCCATAGATGGCAGCCCACCAGGCTCCCCGTCCCTGGGATTCTCCAGGCAAGAACACTGGAGTGGGTTGCCATTTCCTTCTCCAATGTGTGAAAGTGAAAGTGAAGTCACTCAGTCGTGTCCGACTCGTAGTGGCCCCATGGACTGCAGCCTACCAGGCTGCTCTGTCCATGGGATTTTCTAGGCAAGAGTACTGGAGTGGCTTGCCATTGCCTTCTCTGGTCAAAGGCTTTAGCATAGTCAATAAAGCAGAAGTAGATATTTTTTGTTATCAGTTGCCAAATTTGAGACAGAGTCGATGTTATTTTCAGCAGAGGTAGCCACCTTAAAATAGATAGATAGGTAAATAGATGGATAGATTTAGACAATGTGCATTTCAGCATAAAATCAATGGATTGAGAATTCTCTATACACCTCCTCTCCATATCAGTTTCCCTGAATTAGATAAGGCTTAGGGTCCTGGGAAAGAAATGCAAAAGAGCAAAATGGCTGTCTGAGGAGGCCTTACAAATAGCTGTGAAAAGAAGAGAAGTGAAAAGCAAAGGAGAAAAGCAAAGACATAAGCATCTGAATGCAGAGTTCCAAAGAATAGCAAGAAGAGATAAGAAAGCCTTCCTCAGAGATCAGTGCAAAGAAATAGAGGAAAACAACAGAATAGGAAAAACTAGAGATCTCTTCAAGAAAATTAGAGATAACAAGGGAACATTTCATGCAAAGATGGGCTCGAAAAAGGACAGAAATGGTATGGGCCTAACAGAAGCAGAAGATATTAAGAAGAGGTGGCAAGATACCCAGAACTGTACAAAAAAGATCTTCATGACCCAGATAATCATGATGGTGTGATCACTCACCTAGAGCCAGACATCCTGGAATGTGAAGTCAAGTGGGCTTTAGAAAGCATCACAATGAACGAAGTTAGTGGAGGTGATGGAATTCCAGTTGAGCTATCTCAAATCTTGAAAGATGATGCTGGGAAAGTCTTGCACTCAATATGCCAGCAAATTTGGAAAACTCAGCAGTGGCCACAGGACTGGAAAAGGTCCGTTTTCATTCCAATCCCAAAGAAAGGCAATGCCAAAGAATGCTCAAATTACCACACAATTGCACTCCTCTCACACACTAGTAAAGTAATGCTCAAAATTCTCCAAGCCAGGCTTCAGCAATACATGAACCGTGAACTTCCAGATATTCAAGCTGGTTTTAGAAAAGGCAGAGGAACCAGAGATCAAATTGCCAACATCCGCTGGATCACAGGAAAAGCAAGAGAGTTCCAGAAAAACATCTATTTCTCCTTTATTGACTGTGCCAAAGCCTTTGACTGTGTGGATCACAATAAACTGTGGAAAATTCTGAAAGAAATGGGATTACTAGACCGCCCGACCTGCCTCTTGAGAAGCCTATATGCAGGTCAGGAAGCAACAGTTAGAACTGGGCATGGAACAACAGACTGGTTCCAAATAGGAAAAGGAGTACGTCAAGGCTGTATATTGTCACCCTGCTTATTTAACCTATATGCAGAGTACATCATGAGAAACGCTGGGCTGGAAGAAGCACAAGCTGGAATCAAGATTGCTGGGAAAAATATCAATAAACTCAGATATGCAGATGACACCACCCTTATGGCAGAAAGTGAAGAGGAACTCAAAAGCCTCTTGATGAAAGTGAAAGTGGAGAGTGAAAAAGTTGGCTTAAAGCTCAACATTCAGAAAACGAAGATCATGGCATCCGGTCCCATTACTTCATGGGAAATAGATGGGGAAACAGTGGAAACAGTGTCAGACTTTATTTTTGGGGGCTCCCAAATCACTGCAGATGATGACTGCAGCCATGAAATTAAAAGACGCTTACTCCTTGGAAGGAAAGTTATAACCACCCTAGATAGCATATTCAAAAGCAGAGACATTACTTTGCTAACAAAGGTCCATCTAGGCAAGGCTATGGTTTTTCCAGTGGTATGTATGGATGTGAGAGTTGGACTGTGAAAAAAGCTGAGCACTGAAGAATTGATGCTTTTGAACTGTGGTGTTGGAAAAGACTCTTGAGAGTCCCTTGGACTGCAAGGAGATCCAACCAGTCCATTCTGAAGAAGATCAGTCCTGGGTGTTCATTGGAAGGACTGATGCTGAAGCTGAAACTCCAATACTTTGGCCACCTCATGTGAAGAGTTGACTCATTGGAAAAGACCCTGATGCTGGGGAGGGATTGGGGGCAGGAGGAAAAGGGCACGACAGAAGATGAGATGGCTGGATGGCATCACCGACTCGATTGACATGAGTTTGAGTGAACTCCGGGAGTTGGTGATGGACAGGGAGGCCTGGCGTGCTGTGATTCATGGGGTCACAAAGAGTCGGACACGACTGAGTGACTGAACTGAACTAAACTGAACTAGGGTCCTTTTATTAAGAATGAGCCAGCGCCCTCTAAAAGTAACTTTGAGTGAACTAGCAACCCTGATAGGTGAGAAATAAAGGACTTAAATGAGAAAAGTTTCAAAATATGATATTCCCCACACCTTAGTTTTATTAGTTATTGCACAGAGTTGGACATGACTGAAGGGACTTAGCAGCAGCAGCAGCAGCATTGCTGTGAAGCAATATTACCACAAACTGAGTGACATAAAATATCATTCACTTATTAAGGGCTTAAAATATTATTTTATGGACTCCCCTAGTGGCTCAGATGGTAAAGTGTCTGCCTACAATGCTGGAGACCCGGGTTCAATCCCTAGGTAGGGAAGATCTCCTGGAGAAGGAAATGGCAACCTATTCCAGTATTCTTGCCTGGAAAATCCCATGGACAGAAGAGCCTGATAGGCTACAGTCTATGGGGTTGCAAAGAGTCAGACACAACTGAGTGACTTCACTTTCACTTTTCTTTTTCTTAAAATATTATTTATGCCTTAGCTCTTATTTTCTCTGCATCATGAACCTGGACATGGTTTAGCTCAATCCTTTGTTTCGGAGTCTCTGACAAGATAGTTCTTCTAACATTTTTCTTTTCTTAGTCTTCATTTTCTCCCTTTTTCTTCTTTTATTTATAATTTACTAAGGTCAGGAAAATCTGCTGGAAAAAGAACAGGCTACCCACTCCAATATTCATGAGCTTCCCTGATGACTCAGCTGGTAAAGAGTCTGCCTGTAATGCAGGAGACCTGGCTTCCATCCCCAGGTTGAGAAGATCCTCTGAAGAAGGGAACAGCTACCCACTCCAGTATTCTGGCCTGGTGAATTCCATGGACTCTGTAGTCCATGGGGTCACAAAGGGTCAGACACGAATGAAAGACTTTCACTTTTTCACTTTATTATATCGCTTCCCAGGTGGCACTAGTGGTAAAGAATTCACCTGCCAAAGCAATAAGAGATGTGGATTGGATCCCTGGGTCAGGAAGATCCCCTGGAGGAGGCCTTGGAGACCCACTCCAGTAGTCTTGCCTGGAGAATCCTATGGACGGAGGAGCCTGGCGGGCTACAGTCTATGGAGTTGCAAAGAGTTAGACACTGCTGAAACAACTTAGCAAGCACTTTATTATATGTGCCTTTAAAAACTTTCTCAAATATTTTGTAGAAACTGGTGTATAAATAAATATACTTCACATACTGTTAAGAACTCAGTGTTTGTTTGTCAGAGAAGCCTATCTGCTGCTCCTCAATTGTCTCTGTGTACCCATAAGGCTGGCCTTGTGTGAAACACACACCAACTTCTCTGCCTGTCAGGGATGGGTCTTCCCGTACCAAAAATATAATAACTATTTTCATTTGCCTTGCTTCCCACACTAGCTTCTCTCTGGTCTGTATAATTGGCCCTTCCCACCTCTGAATATCCAAACTACAGTGTATTTTGAGAAAACTCTCTGCCCCTCTGAAAACTTCCCTTCTCTGTGGCAGACCTCTGACTGCTAGGTTCACATTTTTCTGTAGATGGTTATTACTGTTTGAGGTCTCACGGCTGACTCCATTGACTCAAAACAACACACTGAAGCCAAGATTCTGGCCTGTAAAATGTTTCCTCAATAGCCTGACAAGAAACAAAGACAGTCACACTGAGGCATTTGGCCCAGGCTGCACAAGTCCCTGGAAGTTAATTGTTTGGTGATTTCCTGTACTTGAGGCACAAATGCTTCCTTTTCCAACAATAGACTCACTAAAGCCACAGTCAGGGTAAAGAAATTAGGGGCTTCAGGAACAGTCTGTGTTCGGATAACACTCAGAGGTAATTCAGGCCTGGAGGTTGGCAGGATTGAAAGGCAGTTCACAAAAAAGCCATAAATCCTCCCAGTGTGAGGGTTCTTGATTAGGGTTCTGAGTATTTCTGGAGGGGTTGTGGCCCTCCTGTTAATGACTCCTTGATTTTATTGTACCTTATGAAGTTCAGAGCCTCTTTCTTACAAAGAAGGAAAAGGTAGGTGTGGATAATATACAAGCATAAGCTGCCAAGGAAACCAAACTCCTCAGCATGACATAGAATTGGATTTTGATTCTATGCTTTGTCAAACAGCTTTGTCAGCCTCAGCCTGACAAAGACTCTCTCCTTGAGCAAACTTCAGTTAGGCTCCTCTAAGCCCTCTTCTAAACTAGGTCTTGACCTTGGGCTTCAGGGTCCAATTTTGTTAGATTCACACCACCTATTTTTATCAAGAATATTGCTACCTCTGGGGATTCCCTGGCAGTCCAGTGGTTAGAACTTGGTGCTTTCACTGCTGGGGCCCGGGTTTGGGGCCTGAGTTTGATGCCTGGTCAGGGAACTAAGATCCCACAAGCCATGTGGCGCAGCCAAAACAAAAGGAATCTGCTACATCAGTTTAGAGAGAATCCCCCACCCTTGATAGCTGATCACCCTTAAAATCTGGTCAAATTTGTCATCCTCCACCATCTACCAGGTGATATCTAATCACTCTGTCCTACTTTCAGCCAGAATACTATTAGGTCAGTTCAGCAAGAGTTATCCTACCCCCTCAATAATTTTCTATCCATGGATTGACACCCTCCCCCTCATATCTTCCCCCCATTCCTTGGCTGTAAATCCCCACTTTCCCTCATATTCCAAATGGAGCCCAGTTCTATCCTGAGGTTCCCTTTACCCTAGTAGTTCCTGAATAAAATCTACTTTTGAAACAGAGCAGGACCCTGCAAGGCCCTCACAGTTTACAAAAGTCCTTCTGTGTCCTCTGTTTCTTATTTTTACAAGAAAAAGAAAACTTTATTCTCCTAGGCCTTCCCCAAGTTTCAAAGAGCAAGCTCAAGCAGTTCACAGGACAACAGAGTCACAGGACTCCTATTTCCCTGATAGGAAACAGATAACAATCTCATACTTATCTTTGAGTTGTTCTCATGAAACTAAGGGCCCCCCAGGTGGAGGATGGTGACTTCATGCTAACCACAAGCACATAGACCCCAGACCGGCTGGAACCAGAAGACTGACATTCCTGAAATGTCAACCTGTTACCTCACCACCAACCAAGCAGAAGAAAGTCACATACCTTGCGGCCCTCACCCCAAATCTTACCTTTGCAAACTTCCCCCCGAGCTATTGGGGAATTCGGGTTTTGGCAGTCTGTAGTAAGCCTTCTCTGCTCCAGACACTGGCATTTTTGTTTGTTTGGCCTCACCATGTGTTCATCAGGCACATGAACTTGGATTAGACAACAATTTCACTACTTTAACTACCGACCAGCACTGCTTTTACTTTGACAGTTCCCTGTAGTGGTCCTGTGCTCTAGTCACATTGAATTATTTTCCACTTCTCAGAGCAGTTCTTGCTTTTCCATACCTCCCTGCCTCTACACCTCCCTAAGAATGTGCTTTCACTTCTCTGTCTGGTGGATGCCTAGTCATTCTTCAAGACCAAGCTTACATCATGTTTTAGCCAAGTCCCTTCCTTTCTATTTTTAATATCACTAGCTCAGGCCCTTGAAACTTCTTGACTAGATGGCTGCCAACAATCTACATTCTCCAGGTTTCCAGTGTTGACCCCTTTCAAATCCATCTTCCATCCACCAGCCAGAGCAATTTATTTAAAACACAAATTTGATCATCTTATCCCTTATTTGAATTATTTATTTAATGAAAACTTTTATTGAGATATAGTTAATAATTATATAACATTGTATTAGTTTAGGGTATTCAACATAATGATTTGATACTGCAAAATAATTTCTGCAATAAGTTTAGTTAACATACATCACCACACATAGTTACAAATTTTCTTTTCTTATAATGAAAACTTTTAAGATCTACTCTTTTAGCAACTTTCAAATATACAATATAATTTTGTTAACTATAGTCATCATGTCATATATCCCCAGTACTTACTATTTAATAACTAAATATTTGTTCCTTTGACCACCTTTACCCAATTTGCACTCCCTCACTTGAATTTTCCCATCAATTTCAGGGAAAAGGTTAAGCTTATTAACATAAAATAGGAAGGTGTATCTTCATCTTTCTCCTACCTATGTCTCTGCCATTTCATCTTTCACCTCTTTTTTTCCTGCTAGTTTTTCCTCTAGTAAAATCAAATTGCAAAAGTCTTCCTCAAATACATATACCCTGCCCATCTTTACTATGAAATTATTTCATTTTTATGTCTGACTAAGTTGCCCTCCAAGGAACTTTCCCAGACTGCCTTAAAATATATGGGAATACTACATAGTATGCACATCTACACAGGCACACATACATATAACAATATAGAAATATTATGTACATGTATATGTGTGCTCAGTCCCTTCAGTTGTGTCTAACTCCGTGTGACTCTATGGGCTGTAGCCTGCCAGACTCCTCTGTCCATGGGATTTTTCAAGGCAAGAATACTGGATTGGGTTGCCATTCCCTCCTCCAGGGGATCATCCTGACCCAGGGATCGAACCCACAGTGTCTTCTGCGTGTTCTGCAGCTCTGGTGGATTCTTTACTGCTGAGCCACCCAGAAAGCCCATATGTGTATATATACACATATGAATACTAATATGTGTATGAAAAAAAGAGGGTGACAAAGGATGAGATGGTTGGATGGCATCATCACTTCAATGGACATGAACTTGGGCAAACTCCAGGAAACAGTGAAGGACAGGGAGGCCTGGCATGCTGCAGTCCATGGGGTCGCAAAAGTTGGACACGACTTAGTGAATGAACAACACATACACACTTCTACATATACACACATATAGGAAATATACATTTTAGGCATTTTTTATATATGCATATATATGTAATAAAATAGTTATTAAATCATACTTCTTCATTTACTGCATTGTTTCTATGTTTCATTTAAATTTTTCTATCCCCAATGATATTATCAAATTCTACAGGCATGGACCAGGTCTCCTCAACTTAGCCTACTATATGGCACATTGTAAGCTCAGTAAAATGTGAATTGAATGAAGAAATAAAAGGAACTCTGGAAGTTTTCTTTTTTAAAGTATTTTTTCATACAGGTAGTTTAACAACTGAGGGTTTATATGAGTTAGTAAGGTAAGTTTTAAATTGCCAACTCTCAAAGTTGGAAATCAACAGTCATCCATACTTATGTGTGAATTACTTCAAGCTGCTGAATACTGTACCAGGCTCAGATTGGTAAGGGTTGAGAAGTTAACTGGAGCAGAGTATTGCAACTTTATTATTCTTATCGGGTGCCCAGAACCTTTGAATACTCTTGTATTTGGCGATTTCTCTACCCTATTAAATGGAAGCTAAAGCTCACTTCCTCAGCCTTCCTTGAAGTTAGGCTTCTCCAATCAGATACATTTGTGCCAGAGTTCTTTGGGTTTCCCTTTTGGCTCAGATGGTAAAGAATCCTCCTGCAATGCCAGAGACCCAGGTTTGACCCCTGGGTCAGGAAGATCCCCTAGAGAAAGGAATGGTTACCCACTCCAGTAGTCTTGCCTGGAGAATTCCATAGATAAAGCAGACTGGCTGAGCAGCTAACGCACTTGAAAGGGAAGCTAGAGAGGTAAGAAAGCAGGTAGTATCCAGTTTAGCAAGAGTGAGGCAGGGGTGTTAAGATTCCCAAGGAATGGTAGCAGAGATTCTACTGGAAAGGTCCTTGTCCCAGATTAGAGTCAGTGGCAGCGGCTGTGAGGTTTCCCTGATAGGGTTCTGCCATATGAGTTGGACGCTGTTCTTCCAGGCCTGGTTCTCCCATCTTTCATGAGATTCTGTGAGTTACTTAATGTCCTTTAATAAGTTTCTTTTCTGCTGAAGCTAGCTAGAATACACTCCCACAATTCTATCTAATGCCATGGAGTAATAGAAGTAGGAAGGAAGACAGATGTATACTTAATATGGTGCTATGGAGAAGACAAACCAGAAAAAGGATGGAGGGCTTTGGTCAGGGGAATAGCATAGATCCTTGGAGGAGCAGAGATGGAGAAGCAGATATGAAAGTAAATGAGAATCAGCGAACTATACTTACTTTGAGTTTTGCCTATAGTCTTGATCAGAGCCATTCAGTTCAGTTCAGTCGCTCAGTCATGTCCAACTCTTTGCGACCCCATGAACTGCAGCATGCCAGGCTTCCCTGTCCATCACTAATTCCTGGAGTTTACCCAAACTCATGTCCACTGAGTTGGTGATGCCATCCAGCCATCTCATCCTCTGTCGTCCCCTTCTCCTCCTGCCCTCAATCCCTCCCAGCCTCAGGGTCTTTTCCAATGAGTCAACTCTTCACATGAGGTGGCCAAAGTATTGGAGTTTCAGCTTCACCATCAGTCCTTCCAATGAACACCCAGAACTGATCTCCTTTAGAATGGACTGGTTGGATCTCCTTGCAGTCCAAGGGACTCTCAAGAGTCTTTTCCAACACCACAGTTCAAAAGCATCAATTCTTCAGTGCTCAGCTTTTTTCACAGTCCAACTCTCACATCCATACATACCACAGGAAAAACCATAGCCCTGACTAGACGGACCTTTGTTAGCAAAGTAATGTCTCTGCTTTTGAATATGCTATCTAGGTGGTCATAACTTTTCTTCCAAGGAGTAAGCGTCTTTTAATTTCATGGCTGCAATCAACAATCTGCAGTGATTTTGGAGCCCAGAAAAATAAAGTCTGACACCGTTTCCACTGTTTCTCCATCTATTTCCCATGAAGTGATGGGACCAGATGCCATGATCTTAGTTTTATGAATGTTGAGCTTTAAGCCAACTTTTTCACTCTCCTCTTTTACTTTCATCAAGAGGCTTTTTAGTTCCTCTTCACTTTTTGCCATAAGGGTGGTGTCATCTGCATATCTGAGTTTATTGATATTTTTCCCAGCAATCTTGATTCCAGCTTGTGCTTCTTCCAGCCCAGCATTTCTCATGACGTACTCTGCATATAAGTTAAATAAGCCATTATGGACCTAAAAATTCCTTATCTATACTGAGCAAGATGTGTGCTGAGAAATACTGGTATCATGATTGATTTAGAAAGCTGCAGACTTTAGTGTTCTCCAATTTACTCAAGTTCCCCATTCCAGAGAAATCCCTGATTCCTCTAATGCAGATAGGGCTCTCATTGATATACCTCTTTCGTGCATAAAACCTACCCCTTTTTTTGTAAAGAAGAGGAAGAGAAAGATAGGAAGGAGAAGAGTATAAAGAAACAAAAGAGCAAGGGAAAGTCAGAGTGAGGAGTGGAAAAAATGCTGTGGAGAGAAGAATATGTGTGAATATCCATTTGGAAAAGGAGCATTGCACCTTGTATTTTAACTGTATCTTCTATTCTTGCCTTTCTTCTCTCGCTTAGACGTTCATACAGTACTGAGAATTTTCCCATTTGAAAAGTCTCCCAGAACATATTTCTTTGCAAATATTAAAGCTCTCCTGTAAATGCATTGGGCTCCCCTGGTGGCTCAGTGGTAAAGAGTCCACTTGCCAAAGCAGGAGACGTTTGCTCGATCCCTGGGTAAGAGATTCCTTGGAGCAGAAAATGCAGTTTATTCCAGTATTATTGCTTGGGAAATCCCATGGACAGAGGAGCCTGGTGGGCTACAGTTTATGAAGTAGCAAAAGAGTCAGACATGACTTCCAGCAACTAAACAACAACAATAAATACTAAGTTCAATGTGTATCATCTAAATAAATGTGGGATTTTTTTATAAAGTATGTTCATATATTCAATAAATATTTATTGAGACTCTTTATGTGCCATGCACTGAGCTTGGGAGCAGTGCTGAATAAGATAGATAAAGGCCTTTGGGAGCTTTCATTTGCATTGAGCTCATCTATACTCTCATGTTTCATAATCTATTAAAATAAATGTCCTCTGTTGAAATCATAGCAGTGGTAAAACGGCAGATTAAAGTATCTATCCCAAGGTTACATACAGGTAGGTGCTTAGAATAATTGCTTTGTAATGATAAAGTGATGATACTATTAAAACTCTGAGTATAGGCAAGGCAATTTCTTGTACTTTATAAGGCAATGGTAAAAATAAATTTTTATCAAGATTATTAGAAAGAGCTATAAATCAATCAATTGGGACCTTCTAGATAGACAAATAGATGTATTTAACCTGTGAGTATGCTATTAGTGTTATTGAAGATACATTTCCCTGCTTCTTATGTTTTTTTCCATTTGACAGGAGCCCATTAGCATGTATATGAGTACAGCTTGTGATCTTCTGCCAACCCTGCACTCACTCCACCTTGGGGGTGATATTTGAAAAGAGAAGTGGAGCATGAACAGCTCAGCTTCTTCTTCTTGGGATACAGTCAAAGAGAGAGAGAGAGTACCTGTTTATCTCTCTGCTCCTTTTCTGGCAACAGGCACCGCCCATGCTGGGGCTAATGGAGGGGTCTGCCCAGTTTCAGCACTGCCGCAACTGGGGACATATGTCTGAATAATGCTAGACTCAGTATTAGGAGGATGATTTGGTTAGATAGTATCACCGACTCAATGGACATGCATTTGAGCAAACTCCCGGAGATAGTGAAGGAGCCTGGCATACTGCAGTCCATGGGGTCACAAAGATCAGACATGACTTAGCAATTGGACAGCAACAGTATTAAGAAGCCCACTTGCTCAGACATCAACCCTCCAATGTAACCTTCATTCGTAACAAAGGTGATTTCTTTTGGCTCCCACATGAATTACTCATGACTTATTTTCCCATTGATTCAGAAATCAAGTGAGGAAAAAAGGCCAGTTATTAGCCCTTCAAATTCAGTAAAGTTTGTCCCAACAACTAAGTAAAGAAAAACTTAAAACAGTGGAAAGAGCCCAAAGTCTGACATTAGATCTGGGTTTTGAGTCCTGGCTATGGGGTCTTGGTTATGCCACCTAGCCTCAGAGAATCACATTTCTTTTTTAGTGCTAAACATGATAATATGGTGATAATGTGGCCTGTAATGTTGCAAAGATGAAAGATAACTTATGTAGGGAGTTTGCTGGTGGCCTATTGGTTAGGATTCCCAGTTTTCAGTGCCTTGGCCCAGATTCAGACTCTGGTCAGGGAACTGAGATCCTGCAAGCTTCATGGTGCAGCAAAAATAAAAAAAAAAACCCAAGCAAAACAAACAAACAAATAAACCTTATGTAAAATACCAAGCACAATCCCTGGGATTTAATAACAGTAACTGGTAACAGCAGCAGCAGTAGCTAGTGATTTGGGGTATCCAGCATTGGGAGAGTTTAAAAACTATTTGTGCTTTCATGAAAATGACTCTCTGTAAAGAGATAACATTAAACTTAATTTTTAAACATTTTAAACTTTTAATTTAAAACATCTTTATCACTTAGATAAAAAATACACTTCTCATATGAAACACTGCATATTTTAAAATAATTTGGTCACTCAATAAATTCCTTGAAATTCAGGGATATAATAATGAGGACAATTGGTGTGAAAGTGATTACT
This sequence comes from Bos javanicus, assembly GCF_032452875.1. Lineage (NCBI taxonomy): Eukaryota > Metazoa > Chordata > Mammalia > Artiodactyla > Bovidae > Bos > Bos javanicus. Next base: position 83,105,337 of record NC_083870.1, read on the forward strand.
TTCAGTTTATTAATCTCTTTTGGTTATCATAGAGGAAAACTTGACTTAGCCCTAAGGTCTTCTTTGAAGTCAGTCATGATGAGAGATATGCTGGCAAAAAAACAAATAAAAAATCCTACTTTTGTAGACATTTTGTGTCCCCTCATCCTTAAAGTTAATGTTCCATGTATGGGATTGTCTGTGAGTCAACATAAGATATCTGTTTTTTCCCCCTCATACGCATCTTCCTGAACACAATTTTATCATCTTAGCCCATCTCTGCTGATTTCAATTCATCATTGGCAAAGGTGTGGAATGTTTTGTGGCTGGATAACAGATTTATGAGAAGAACCCAGCTATGTTTCTATTATAGTTCTGATGCATGTTTTCCAAGGTTCAATGGGTTTAGAGATTTTCTTTAGCTCAAATAAATGAAAAACTTCTACATGAATCTGTGACCTATAACTCTACTGGAAAATAATGTAAATTGATTTAATTTAGATTACGCTATTTGTTACAAGGATACTCTCTTTGTACTTTCTTTGCTATCTAGAAGTTTATATCTAGAATATTTTCTCTACAAACAGATTTTTTTTTTTATGTGTAAAGCAGGTAAAACTCTTCATTATGTCTGTTAGTGCTTTTGTAGTTTATATCATTCTAAAGCAAAAATCTACCCATCAGCAACAACACAAATAAAACTAGAAATAAAGAACGAAAACTAAAACAATTCTTTTTTGCTAATGACATTTTCGTAGATTGTAAGAGCTCCATGCATAAGCCTTTGTCTATAGAGGGTTCATATGAAGAACCAACCTAAGCAGAGGCAGAGTTCTTTTGGACTGGAATACTCACCCACAATGTAAGCCTTAAAAGTACATCAAATATAAATGACTAAAAATTTGTATCTGGTCAACCTAAACAAGCAGGGATACTTTAATAACTAGATTGATTCTTGGCATAATGAAATTAGGTGATTATCCCCCCTACTCTTAAGCAATACTGCCTGAACAAAATGCTCTATTATTGAATTCCTAGGAAATCAGGTTTTTAAACTGCTATGTCTCTAGCATCTTCTCCAGTTTCCCAGTATGATAAACAACTTATTTGACAACCTTTTTTTTTTTTTTTTTTAGCAAATATACTAATTAGAATCATTCAGTGGCAAGGGTCAGAAACTCAACTCAAAATGGCTTAAGCAAAAACAAGAATTTACTGACGTGTTAATCCAGAGTTAATGTAATTTATGCATGGCTGGATCCTACTGCTCAAACCAATGCTGTTCAGTATAAACACAGTGAAAGCCACAAATGTGAACCACATATGTAATTTAAAATAAAATATTCTATTAGCTATATAAATAAGAAAAAAGAGACACCTGAAATTAATTTTCCTAATATATATTATTTGACGTCTATGCTTGGCTGGCCGCGGAGTCTGCCCAAGCTCTCGGCAGCGGCTGAGGCGACTGAGTGGAAAACTGCTTGGATTATTGCGGCTGCGGCGCCTTCGGTTGTGGTGGAGGCAGAGGTTCAGGCAGCCTGAGTATTATAAGATTATATTATAAGAGCAGCCGCTGTGAGACGATACCCCACGTCCAAGGTCAGGAGCAGCGCCTGCGCTTCACTGGACCGGCTGTGTGGAGATAACCCAAGTCCAAGGTCAGAGAAATCCCAGTAAGATGGTAGGCACTGGAGGAGCTGTGAGGAGATACCCCAGGCACAAGGGCAAAGGAGAAGCCCCAGTAAGACGGTAGGAGGGGTGAATTCGCCTTTAGAATCAAACCCCATTCCCGCCAGAGACACTTAGAGGACTCAAAGAAACCTTGTGCGCACCAGGACCCAGGGAGCCCACAGAGACTCAGACAGAACTGTGTTTGAGCATCTCCTGTGGAGGTACAGGTTGGCAGTGGTCTGCCGCAGGGACAGGGGCTCTGGGTGTGAGTATGGCATACATCCTCTTGGAGGAGGTCGCCATTAACCCCACCAAAGAGCTGCCAGAACTTACAAAGGACTGGGAAATAGACTCTTGGAGGGCACAACAGAACCTTGTGCACCAGGACCCAGGAGAAAGGAGCAGTGACCCACAGGAGACTGTCCCGGACTTACCTGTGGGTGTCCGGGAGTCTCCGGCGAAGGCATGGGTCGGTAGTGGCCTGCTGCAGGGTTGGGGGCACAGACTGTAGCAATATATGCATGGGATCTTTTTCAACAGACTGGTTCCAAATAGGAAAAGGAGTACGTCAAGGCTGTATATTGTCACCCTGCTTATTTAACTTCTATGCAGAGTACATCATGAGAAACGCTGGGCTGGAAGAGGCACAAGCTGGAATCAAGATTGCCCGGAGAAATATCAATAACCTCAGATATGCAGATGACACCACCCTTATGGCAGAAAGTGAAGAAGAACTAAAGAGCCTCTTGATGAAAGTGAAAGAGGAGAGTGAAAAAGTTGGCTTAAAGCTCAACACTCAGAAAACAAAGATCATGGCATCTGGTCCCATCACTTCATGGCAAGTAGATGGATAAACAGTGGAAACAGTGGCAGACTTTATTTTGGGGGGCTCCAAAATCACTGCAGATGATGACTGCAGCCATGAAATAAAAAGACACTCCTTGGAAGAAAAGTTATGACCAACTTAGACAGTATATTAAAAAGTAGAGATGTTACTTTGCCAACAAAGGTTCATCTAGTCAAAGCTATGGTTTTTCCATTAGTCATGTATGGAAGTGAGAGTTGGACTATAAAGAAAGCTGAGTGATGATGCTTTTGAACTGAGGTGTTGGAAAAGACTCTTGAGAGTCCCTTGGACTGCAAATGAATCCAGCCAGTCCAGTCCTGAGTATTCATTGGAAGGACTGATATTGAAGCTGAAACTCCAATATTGGAGTTCGGCCACCTGATGTGAAGAGCTGAAAAGACCCTGATGCTGGGAAAGATTGAAGGCAAGAGGAGAAGGGGACAAAAGAGGATGAGATGGTTTGATGGCATCACTGACTCAATGGACATGAGTTTGAGTAAACTCTGGGAGTTGGTGATGGACAGGGAGGCCTGGCATGCTGCAGTCCATGGGGTCGCAAAGAGTCAGACAGGACTGAGCAATTGAACTGGACTGAACTGTTATTTTATTTGCCTCCACCATAGTTTGGCCCCAGGTAAATAGCAGGGAGGGAAACAGCTCCACCCATCAATAGAAAATTGGATTAAAGATTTATTCAGCATGGCCCCACCCATCAGAACAAGACCCAGTTTCCCCCCTCAGTCAGTCTATCCCATCAGGAAGCTTTCATAAGCCTCTTATCCTTCTCCATCAAAGGGCAGAGAGACTGAAAACCACCATCACAGAAAACTAACCAATCTAATCACATGGACCACAGCCTTGTCTAACTCAGTGAAACTATGAGCAATGCCATGTATGACCACCCAAGACAGATGGGTCATGGTGGAGAATTCTCACAAAATGTGGTCCATTGGAGAAGGGAATGGCAAACCACTTCAGTATTCTTGCCTTGAGAACCCCATGAACAATATGAAAAGGCAAAAAGATAGGACACTGAAAGATGAGCTCCCCAGGTTGATAGGTGCCCCATATGCTACTGGAGATCAGTGGAGAAATAACTCCAGAAAGAATGAAGAGATGGAGCCAAAGCAAAAACAACACCAAGTTGTGGATGGGACTGGTGATAGAAGCAAGGTCCAATGCTGTAAAGAGCCATACTGCATAGGAACCTGGAATGTTAGGTCCATGAATCAAGGCAAATTGGAAGTGATCAAACAGGAAATGGCAAGAGTGAAGGTCGACATTTTAGGAATCAGAGAACTAAAATGGACTGGAATGGGTGAATTTAATGCAGATGACCATTATATCTACTACTGTGAGCAAGAATCCCTTAGAAGAAATGGAGTAGCCATCATAGTCAACAGAAGAGTCTGAAATGCAATACTTGGATGCCGTCTCAAAAACAACAGAATGATCTCTGTTTGTTTCCAAGGCAAACCATTCAATATCACAGTAATCCAAGTCCATGCCCCAACCAGTAATGCTGAAGAAGCTGAAGTTGAATGGGTCTATGCAGACCTACAAGACGTTCTAGAATTAACACCCAAAAAAGATTTCCTTTTCATTATAGGGGACTAGAATGCAAAAGTAGGAAGTCAAGAAACACCTGGAGTAACAGGCAAATTTGGCCTTGGAGTACAGAATGAAGCAGGGCAAAGGCTAATAGAGTTCTGCCAAGTGAACATACTGGTCATAGCAAACACCCTCTTCCAACAACACAAGAGAAGACTCTACACTGGACATCACTAGATGGTCAACACCAAAATCAGATTGATTACATTCTTTGCAGCCAAAGATGGAGAAACTCAATATAGTCAACAAAAACAAGGCCAGGAGCTGACTGGCTCAGATCAGGAACTCCTTATTGCCAAATTCAGACTTAAACTGAAGAAAGTAGGGAAAACCAACTAGACCATTCACGTATGAATGGTCAAATCAAATCCCTAACAATTATACAGTAGAAGTGAGAGATAGATTTAAGGGATTAGATCTGATAGACAGAGTGCCTGATGAACTATGGACAGAGGTTCGTGACATTGTACAGGAGACAGGGAGCAAGACCATCCCCAAGAAAAAGAAATGCAAAAAAGGAAAATGGCTGTCTGAGGAGGCCTTACAAATAGCTGTGAAAAGAAGAGAAGCAAAAAGCAAAAGAAGAAAAGGAAAGATATACCCATTTGAATGCAGAGTTCCAAAGAATAGCAAGGAGATATAAAAAAGCCTTACTCAGTGATCAGTGCAAAGAAATAGAGGAAAACAACAGAATGGGAAAGACTAGAGATCACTTCAAGGAAATTAGAGATACCAAGGGAATATTTCATGCAAAGATGGGCTCAATAAAGGACAGAAATGGTATGGACCTAACAGAAGCGGAAGATATTAAGAAAAGGTGGCAAGAATACACAGAAGAACTATACCTAAAAGATCTTCATGACCCGGATAATCATGATGGTGTTATCACTCACCTAGAGCCAGACATCCTGGAATGTGAAGTCAAGGGGGCCTTAAGAAGTATCACTACGAACAAAGCTAGTGGATTGATGGAATTCCAGTTGAGCTATTTCAAATCCTAAAAGATGATACTGTGAAAGTGCTGCACTCAATATGCCAGCAAATTTGGAAAACTCAGCAGTGGCCACAGGACTGGAAAAGGTCAGTTTTCATTCCAATCCCAAAGAAAGGCAATGCCAAAGAATGCTCAGACTACCACACAGTTGCACTCATCTCACACGCTAGTAAAGTAATGCTCAAAATTCTCCAAGCCAGGCTTCAACAGTACATGAACCGTGAACTTCCAGATGTTCAAGTTGGATTTAGAAAAAGCAGAACCAGAGATCAAATTGCCAACATCTGTTGGATCATCGAAAAAGCAAGAGAGTTCCAGAAAAACATCTATTTCTGTCTTATTGACTATGCCAAAGCCCTTGACTCTGTGGATCACAATAAACTGTGGAAAATTCTGAAAGAGATGGGAATACCAGACCACCTGACCTGCCTGTTGAAAAATCTGTATGCAGGTCCGGAAGCAACAGTTAGAACTGGACATCGAACAACAGACAGGTTACAAATAGGGAAAGGAGGAGGTCAAGGCTGTATATTGTCACCCTGCTTATTTAACTTATATGCAGAGTAGATCATAAGAAATGCTGGACTGGATTAAGCACAAGCTGAAATCAAGATTGCTGGGAGAAATATCAATAACCTCAGATATGCAGATGACACCACCCTTATGGCAGAAAATGAAAAAGAACTAAAGAGCCTCTTGATGAAAGTGAAAGAGGAAAGTGAAAAAGTTGGCTTAAAGCTCAACATTCAGAAAACAAAGATTATGGCATCCGGTCCCATTGCTTAATGGCAAGTAGATGGAGAAACAGTGGAAATAGTGGCAGACTTTATTTTTGGGGGCTCCAAAATCACTGCAGATGATGACTGCAGCCATGAAATAAAAAGATGCTTACTCCTTGAAGAAAAGTTATGATTAACCTAGACAGCATATTGAAAAGCAGAGACATTACTTTGCCACCAAAGGTCTGTCTAGTCAAGGCTACAGTTTTTCCAGTAGTCATGTATGGATGTGAGAGTTGGACTATAAGGAAAGCTGAGCACTGAAGCATTGATGCTTTTCAACTGAGGTGTTGGAGAAGACTCTTAAGAGTCCCTTAGACTGCAAGAAGATCCAACCAGTCCATCCTAAAGGAAATCAGTCCTAAATATTCATTTGAAGGACTGCTGTTGAAGCTGCAACTCCAATACTTTGGCCACCTGATACGAAGAGCTGACTCATTTGAAAAGACCCTGATGCTGGAAAAGATTTAAGGTTAGAGGAGAAGGGGACAACAGAGGATGAGATGGTTGGATAGCATCACCGACTCAATGAACATGAGTTTGAGTAAACTCTGGGAGTTAGCGACGGACTGGGAGGCCTGGTATGCTGCAGTCCATGGGGTTGCTAAGAGTCGGACCCTACTGAGCAACTGAACTGAATATATATTATTTAGTCCCATAAATTGAACATATCATTTCAACATGTAATCTACATAAAAATTACTAATGACAAAGTTTAAAATGTTTTATTCATTCTAAACCTTTGAAATCCAGTGTAATTTTACATGTATGCTGCTGCTGCTAAGTCACTTCAGTCGTGTCTGACTCTGTGCGACCCCATAGACGGCAGCCCACCAGGCTCCCCCATCCCTGGGATTCTCCAGGCAAGAACTGGAGTGGGTTGCCATTTCCTTCTCCAATGCATGAAAGTGAAAAGTGAAAGTGAAGTTGCTCAGTCGTGTTTGACTCTTAGCAACCCCATGGACTGCAGCCTACCAGGATCCTCCGCCCACGGGATTTTCCAGGCAAGAGTACTGGAGTGGGTTGCCATATAGCACATCTCCATTTAGACTAGTCACATTTCACATGCTCAATGTCATTTAGGACTGGTGGCTACTATATTGGACAATGCAGGTTAAAACAGTCTATCAGGAAGATATCTCTAGCTATTGCTCCACTCAGCTTTCTTTCCTATTAGCCTCATCATCTAATCTCTTCAGGCTGAATTAATGAAAGTCACTCAGTCTTGTCTGACTCTTTGTAACCCCATGGACTACACAGTCCATGGAATTCTCCAAGCCAGAATACTGGAGTGGGTAGCCTTTTCCATCTCCAGTGGATCTTCCCAACCCAAGGATCAAACCCAGGTCTCCTACGTTGCCCGTGGATTCTTTACCAGCTAAGCCACAAGGGGAGCCCAAGAATACTGGAGTAGGTAGCCTATCCCATCTCCAGGGGATCTTCCTGATCCAGGAATCGAACCAGGGTCTCCTGCATTGCAGGCAGATTCTTTACCAACTGAGCTATCAGGGAAGCTCATCTCTTCTGGCTATGCTATTAAGTCATTTCAGTCGTGTCCGACTCTGTGCGATCCCATAGACGGCAGCCCACCAAGCTCCCCCGTCCCTGGGATTCTCCAGGCAAGAACACTGGAGTGGGTTGCCATTTCCTTCTCCAATGCATGAAAGTGAGAAGTGAAAGGGAAGTCACTCAGTCCTGTCCGACTCCTAGCGAACCCACGGACTGCAGCCTACCAGGCTCCTCCATCCATGGGATTTTCCAGGCAAGAGTATTTGAGTGGGGTGCCATTGCCTTCTCCATCTCTTCTGGCTAACTCCTATTTATTCTCTGTTTTCAGTTTTACCCATCCCTACCTACAGTGATCTTCTCTCTTACTCATCCTATTTACTAGAGACATTCTGTTCTTTATCACAAAAGTTCTAAGGGAGAAATTGCATTGGTACAAATTATTTTTTTTTTAATAAAGAAAAAACTTAGGTACTGAGCCATTCAGAAGCTAAGATTACACAAGCCCCTCCACCCTGACTCCTATCCATCCTCTTCCAGATATAGAAAGAACATAGAGGATTAGTTGCATCATTTGCACAATGAAATATAACATTACTTACAGAATGTTAAGAGTTATGTCTACATTTGGGAAAAAAGAATTGTTATTCTTTATATTTGTTCTACCTCAAGAGAATTTGTGATTTTTTTTCTTTAGAAGTTTGAAACATTTCAAGTGGAACAGTGAATTCCAAAAGGCAAAAGCACTCATAAAATGCTTTGATGTTACTATCTCTTTTGTTATTATAAGGCCAACTTTACAAATAAGGAAACTGATAAGCCCATAAGAATGCCTCATCATTACTCATGTCCTTTACTGTGCTATGAAGTCCTCTGGTAAATGTGATGTCTTTTAAAACATGTGAAGGGACACACAATAAGGCTATGTCTAACTGCAGAAAGAACAAAAATATATCAAAGAAACACTCTAAAAATAGGTGGACTCTGCTTGGTCAGTCTTTATAGTTGATTTCATTATATGTGAATTTTTTTGATCCACTGACTTGACCATACCAAAAGGGTTGCTAATAGAGTTCAAGTTTTTCACAGTGTTCTTATCATGCTGCTGCTGCTGCTAAGTTGCTTCAGTCGTGTCCAACTCTGTGCGACCCCATAGACGGCAGCCCACCAGGCTCTCCTGTCCCTGGGATTCTCCAGGCAAGAACACTGGAGTGGGTTGCCATTTCCTTCTCCATCTTATCATGCTAGGCATTATTCATTGTGGTAAGGGTGAGAAATGGAGAGGGGGAGGAGGATGAAAGGACATGAAACAGGAGGTAAAAAACCCATAGTTATTAAGTGGATTTCAAAATAATGCTTCTAATAATTATAAAAACAGCAAGGATAGCTAATACTTATTGAGTACTTACTATGTGCCAAGTTTCTGAATTATTTAATTTTATCCTCCCCAAAATCTATAAAATTGGTGCCATTATTGCTTTTACTTAGATTCCCTGCCTCAATATAAGTAATGGCTCAACCATCTTCTTGGAACTCTCCAGCTTGTTCATTATTTTCCTTGGGAACTCTTCCAATAATGCTCCTGAATAACTTATAGTTTTAAATTTTATTATTTTTTTATTGAAATATAGTTGACTTACAATATTATGTTAATTGTTGGTGTACAACACTATGATTTAACATTTTCATAGATTATATCCATTTAAAGGTAGTATATAATATTGTCTCTGTTCCCTGTGCTGCAAACTTCAACTATGTAGCTTATTTATTTTATACATAGTAGTTTGTACCTTCTAATCTCCTACCCCTATCTTGTCCCTCCCTGCTTCCCTCTCCCCACTGGTACCCACTAGTTCGGCCTCTATATCTGTGAGTATTTTTCTGTTTTGTTAAACTTAACAATTTATTTTATTTTTAGATCCCACATGGGCTTCCCTTGTGGCTCAGCTGGTAAAGAATCCGCCTGCAATGTGAGAGACCTGGGTTCGATCCCTGGGTTGGGAAGATCCCCTGGAGAAGGGAATGACTACCCAATCTGGTATTCTGGCCTGGAGAATTCTATGGACTGTATATAGTCCATGGGGCTGCAAAGAGTCGAACACGACTGAGTGACTTTCACTTTTACTTTTCATAAGTGAAAAAATACAGCATTTATCTAACTTATTTTACCAAGCACAATGCCCTCTAGGTTGGTCCATCCATGCTGTTGCAAACGGCAAATTTTCATTCTTTTTTATGGCTGAGTATGAATAATTTTTATTGTGCGTTTGTGAAAAGCTCTCCATATGTGGCTTTTAAAATGCCACATCTCATTTTCCTCTTATTTTCTTTGTCCTTTCTTCCTATCCTCCTCTTTAGTATCCCTTTACCACTTTTCTCTTTAAAAATTTCGTTACTGCTCTCAGCCTTTTCTTCTTTCCCTTGGTTGATATATTTTTCCTGCTCTCATATCACAAATAACATCTTCTTTCCTATACCAAATTTTCACATAAATACTTTGGATTCCAAAATTGACCATTGAATATTTTTGCCTAAATGTCCTGTATACACTTCAAACCTGCTTTGTGCAAAACTGAATTCTTTACTTCTTCCCTAATTTTTTATAGTAACCATCATTCACCCAGGTTCCCAAGTCAGAAACCTGAGTATCATTTCTGGCACCATCCTGTCCCTTTCCTTCTACAGCCAATCTACAGCTGAGTCAACTGTGCCCACTAATTAACTCTCAAATTTGTCCACTTCCCTTCACTGTCACTGCTACTGCCTTACTTCAGGTTCTTTTCTAATTTTTTTCTTTTTCTAACTGAAATATATTTGATCCATTACATCATGTGAATTTAAGTTATGTATGCGTGCTTGCTCAGTCGATCAGTTGTGTTCGACTCTTAGCGACCCTATGGACTGTAGCCCATCAGGCTCTTCTGTTCATGGGTAGAGCAAGCTAATTTGATACATTTCTGTATTGTAATATGATTGCTATTGTAGTGACACTTAGAACCTTTATCACATTACATAATTATCTTTTCTTTTTAGTAGTTGGAATACTAAAATTCTAGTATCTTTGCAAGTTTGATGATTATAATATTGCTATCTATATTCACTGTACTGGAGTTATAACTCTAGGGCTTATGTACTATTTGTAGTAAGTTAGTACCCTTTAAACAGCATCTGTCCTGTCTTCCTACACCCAACCCATGGGGGCCACCTTTTTATTCTCTGTTTTTACAAGTTTAGCTTGTTAAAATTCCATATATAAGTGATATCACAGAGTACTTGTCTTTCTCTCTCTGAGTTATTTCACTTACAATAATGTGCTCGTTTCATTCATGTTGTTGCAAATGGCAGGATGTTCTTCTTTCTTATGGTTGAATAATATTCCATTATATTTATGTAGGGCATTTTATTTATTCAATCACTTACCAGTGGCCATTTGGGTTGCTTCAATAGCTTGACTGCGGTAAACGGTGCTGCATTGAACATGAGAGTATATACATCTTTTAGAAACTGTTTTTTGGTTTCCTTCAGATAAATACCCAGAAGTGGAATTGCTAGATTATATGGAAGTTCTTTTTTAAATTTTTTGAGGAAACGCTACAGTTTTTCCCACATTGGCTGCGCCATATTACATTTCCACTAACTGCATGAAATTCCCTCTTTTCCACAACCTTCCCAGAACTTGTTACCTCTTGTCTTCTTGATAACTATTCAAATGAGTGTGAGGCAGTAACTAATTGTGGTTTTAATCTGCACTTCCCTGATGCTTAGTGATCTTGAGCAACTTTTCATTTAGCTGTTGGCTATTTGAATGACTTGGGGGAAATGTCTAATTAGTTCTTTTGCCCATTTCTTAATTTGACTATTTATCTTTTTGTTATTGAGTTGTATGAGTTCTTTATATATTTTGCATATTAACTTCCTGTCTGATAAATAGTTTGTAAAATTTTCTCCCATTCTATAGATTTCCTTTTAATCTTGTTAACTGTTTTTTGGTTTTTTGCTGTGCAAAAGCTTTTAAGTTTGATGTAGTCCCAACTTGTTGACTTTAGTTTTTGTTGTTTGTACTTTTGGTATCATAAGCAAAAGAATTATTTCCAAGACAAGGTACTTCTCTAGGTTTTATTCTAGGAGTTTTATAGCATCAGATCTTATGTTTAAGACTTTGATCCATTTGAAGTTAATTTTTGTAGTGGTGCAAGATATGGGTCCAATTTCCTTGTTCTACATGTGTTTATCTAATATCCAATTTTCCCAAAACCATTTATTGAAAAGGCTATTCTTTCCTCATTGGGTATTAGTTGACCATTAAGCAAGGGTTAATCCTGGTCTCTTAATTCTTTTCCATTGGCCTATATGTCTATTTTTGTGTCAGTGCCATACTGTTTTTATTACAGTAGATTTGTAGTACAGTTTAAAGTCAAGAACTGTGGTACTTCTACTTTGTTCTTTTTTTCTTATGATTGCTTTGGTTATTTGGGGTCTTTTGTGGTTTCATACAAATTTAGGATTGTTTTTTCTATTTCTATGAAGAATACCACTGGTATTTTGACTGGAATTGCATTGAATCTACAGAAGGATTTAGGAATCAGGTCCTTTTGTTCTTACGTACTATGATAGAAAACTTCCACTTGTCCCCCAGGAAATTCCTTCTTCCCTTTGTTTATGATAATAAACCTTTGTTTTTTAACTGGACACATGGCCTCACAGAATATAAACTTCATTTCCTAGCTATCCTTGCAGATAAGCAGGGGTTATGTATCTACATTCTGGCTAATGGGATATAAACTGAGGTGATGTCAGTGTTCTAGGTCATAAACTTGAAGGGAAACATAACCTTTTCTCCATTTTACTATGTCTTAGACTATAAGGCATATATGGGATTTGTGAATTACTTTAGAATGTGAAAATAAGGACAACATCTGACAGTCTATGTTCTGGAACTGTTCTACCAGCCCTGGATTGCTTATGCCCTAAGAGTGGAAAAAATTTTTATCTTGTAAAAACCCATATTATTTGGGTTTCTGTTACAGTAATCAGATCTGTAGAGTGAAACCCTTAGATTAAAGCAACAATGCTTTGATTGGTCTTCCTGTCCCCACTTTTAACTTCTCTTTAATCTGTTTTCTTCACCGAAATTGGAGTATTCATTGTAGAATTCAAATTTGACCAGATTGTTCCCTGTCATTTTTATCTTCCCATGCCATTTCTTTTCATATTATTCATGAGGTTCTCAAGTCAATAATACTAAAGTGGTTTGCCATTGTCTTCTCCAGTAGACCACATTTTGTCAGAACTCACCACCATGACCTGTTCATCTTGGGTGGCCCTACCTGGCATGGCTCATAGTTTCATTGAGTTAGACAATGCTGGGATCCATGTGATCAGGTTGAATTGACTCATTGGAAAAGACCCTCATGCTGGGAAAGATTAAAGGCAGGAGGAGAAGGGGACAACAGAGGGAGAGATGGTTGGATGGCATCACCAACTCAATGGACATGAGTGTGAGCAAGCTTCGGGAGTTGGTGATGGACAGGGAAGCCTGGCGTGCTGCAGTCCACGGGGTTGCAAAGAGTCGCACGTGACTGAGGGACTGAATTGAACTGCCATTTCTTCTGGTGTGTACTTTACATTCCTTAGCCTGGCACACCAAACCCTACATAATCTGGTTTCTGCTTTATCTCTCCAGTCTTACCTCTTACCATTCCCTACTTTACATGCTGAGCTCAAATCACATAGAACCATTTTCAGCTTCACAGAACAGCTAAGCTCTCGTGCCTCAGTGCACCTGTACGTGCTGTTTACTCTGCCACACGCACTAGTTTCTCTGCCTGACTAGTTTTTATTTGTCCTTTAGAGCTCAGGTCTCTTCCTCTTGGAAGTTTTTTCTTGCCCACTCCAGAACTGGTCCCCTCTTACATTTTCCCAAAGTATTCTGTGCATACTTTTTATCAAAGAATTGCCTGTTTATTTATTTCCCTTGCACCTGCCTCCCCTACCAATTTCCTGGAAAGCAAGGATTATTTTCTCATTAATTGTGTATCATCATGGCCTAGGAAAAACCCTGTCACAGAGCAGCACTCAGAAGATATTTATTCAGTTAGTGAATAAGTCAGTGAATGAATGGATACCATGAAGTCAAGAAAATAGCATTTGAGTTTTGTGCCTGGTTCTGTCACTTCCTCAATGGTTCTAGTTGGAAATCGTTTCACTCCACTTCACTTAAGCTAGATAGGGTCTCAGGTTTTTTCCAGGTTTATGATTTACAAATACATCTTATAGAAGAATGTAAAAGTACACAAATGTTTAGAGCTGACAACCTTAAAGGCCTGGCAAGGTGATCCTGAAATTAAATGATGCTTGCTCCTTGAAAAGAAATCTGTGACAAACCTAGACAGCATATTAAAAAGCAGAGACATCACTTTGCCTACAAAGGTCTGGTTTTTCTAGTAGTCATGTACGAATGTGGGAGTTGGACCATAACAAATGCTGAGTGCCAAAGAATCGATCCTTTTGAATTGTGGTGCTGGAGAAGACTCTTGAGAGTCCCTTGGACTGTGGGGAGATCAAACCAGTCAATTGTAGGGGAAATCAGTCCCAAATATTCATTGGAAGGACTGGTGCTGAAGCTGAAGCTCCAGTAGTTTGGCCACCTGATGCAAAGAACTGACTTGTTGGAAGACCCTGATGCTGTAAAGATTGAAGGCAGGATGAGAAGGGGACGACAGAGGATGAGACAGTTGGATGGCATCACCGACTCGATGGACATGAGTTTGAGCAAGCTCTGGGAGTTGGTGATGGACAGGGAAGGCTGGGGTGCTGCAGTCCATGGGGTCACAAGGAGTCGGACTCAACTGAGTGACTGAACAACGACATAGTTTTTCCTGAGAGTTCCTAAAAGAAATCAACCCTGAATATTCAATGGAAGGACTGATGCTGAAGCTGAAGTTCTGATACTTTGGCCACCTGATGTGAAGAACCAGCTTATTGGAAAAGACCCCTGATGCTGGGAAAGATCGAAGGCAAAAGGGAGAAGGGGGTGGCAGAGAATGAAATGGTTAGTAGCATTACCAACTTAATAGACATGAATTTGAGCAAACTCTGGGAGATAGTGGAGGACAGAGGAACATGGTGTGCTGCAATCCATGTGGTCAGAAAGAGTTGGACATAACTTAGCAACTGAAGAGCAACAACAGAGGTAATTCTTGTTTTAAAAAATGTACTTTGAAAAAGCATGCCAAATAAAAGTGAGCTTTTATAGTAATATTTAAGCTCTTTCTACTTACAGCTTTTAAGCTATTTTTGTAGCATCAGTTATTTTCACACAATCTTTCAGAAGTATCTGTTATAATCTCTGTTTGAGAAGTAGAGAATGTGAGATTCAGTGATATTAGGTAATGTATTTGAGCCATCAGCAGAGACAGGAGCAGTCAGAATCTGATTCAGAAATATCTTGGTATAATATCCCACCTATTATAAAACAATTGTATAATATTATAGAGCTAAACTAGGAAAGAAAGGAATGAACTTTAAAGAAAATTATACATAGATTAAAATAGCAAAAACCAAAATTAAGGTGCTAGATGACATTCTATTTCAGAATCACATAATTATGGGGTTAGGCAGCATCCCTAAACAGAAGCTATGCAATTCTTTCAAATATTTAGAAAAAGAATATTCTACAACTCTTTTTCATACTGGTTCCAGTGCCATATGATACTGATAACAGAAAATTTACTACCTTAACAATTACCCAGAACTGAACCAGTTTTATCAATGACCCCATATATCCAAGATTCCCTTTCTTTCCTAGTTGTGGTAGGCAGATTTCTAAGACATCTGCCAAAATTCCTGCCCCTGGTGTACATGTTCTGTATAAGCCTTTCCCAGGCTTGTGGGTGGGACCTGTAGATATGAGATAGGTACTCACTTGATAGGTTATATTTTGTGATGACTGTATGGTGGTGGTCACCTTTGGTTATATAGAGATTGAAAATAAACGTACCAGGATTACATGGTGATATTTAGCGAGAAAATGAAATGCTATCTGAAGGCAGCCGCCTCACTTTCCTTATCTCTACTTCTAAAATGCTATGTGATTTTTCCATCCCTCCCGAGGTACCAGAGGAAAGGTACTTCTTCATCTCAAGGGTATCAAGTGTCTCTTTCAGATGTTCAGTTGTTCATTCTACTCTTAGTCATTCCCCACAACATCCAACACACAGGGTCTTGTACCTGACAGAACCTTTGCATGACTCTAACTCTTTTGAACTTTGGAGCTTCTGCTTCCTTTCGGTGTCAGACCTGCTTGATACAGATCTGCCCTACTGTTCCTAAGAACATTGGCCTTGGCTGGACCCAGATCCAGAGTGATAATCCCAAGCAGGTTTCACATTCTCACCCAGTGATATGAAAAATGAATGGCACATAGGGTACCACTGACAATGGTTTCAAGCTGGCCCTGCAACCCAATGTTTCCTCTACTTGCTTTATTTCCTTAACCCCTAGCTACTTAGGCCTTTTAGTCTGGCTACATGATAAATTCACTCTCATGAATTTGATCTCATGGCTACATGACAAATAGATTCAAGGAATTAGATCTGATAGACAGTGTGCCTGAAGAAATATGGACAGAGGTTCATGACATTGTACAGGTGGCAGTGATCAAGACCATCCCCAAGAAAAACAAATGCAAAAAGGCAAAATGGTTGTCTGAGGAGGCCTAACAAATAGCTGAGAAAAGAGGGGAAGTTAAAGGCAAAGCTCAACATTCAGAAAACGAAGATCATGGCATCTGGTCCCATCATTTCATGGGAAATAGATGGGGAAACAGTGGAAACAGTGTCAGACTTCATTTTTTGGGGCTCCAAAATCACTGCAGATGGTGACTGCAACCATGAAATTAAAAGACGCTTACTCCTTGGAAGGAAAGTTATGACCAACCTAGATAGCATATTCAAAAGAAGAGACATTACTTTGCCAACAAAAGTCTGTCTAGCCAAAGCTATGGTTTTTCCTGTGGTCATGTATGGATGTGAGAGTTGGACTGTGAAGAAGACTGAGCACTGAAGAATTGATGCTTTTGACCTGTGGTGTTGGAGAAGACTCTTGAGAGTCCCTTGGACTGCAAGGAGATCCAATCAGTCCATTCTGAAGGAGATCAGCCCTGGGATTTCTTTGGAAGGAATGATGCTAAAGCTGAAACTCCAGTACTTTGGCCACCTCATGCGAAGAGTTGACTCATTGGAAAAGACTCTGGTGCTGGGAGGAATTGGGGGCAGGAGGAGAAGAGGATGAGATGGCTGGATGGCATCACTGACTTGATGCCCATGAGTCTGAGTGAACTCCGGGAGTTGGTGATGGACAGGGAGGCCTGGCGTGCTGCGATTCATGGGGTCGCAAAGAGTTGGACACGACTGAGTGACTGAACTGAACTGAAAGGCAAAGGAGAAAAGGAAAGATATACCCATCTAAATGCAGAGTTCCAAAGAAGCAAGGAGAGATAAGAAAGCCTTCTTCAGTGATCAATGCAAAGAAATAGAGAAAAACAATAGAATGGGAAAGACTAGAGATCTCTTCAAGAAAATTAGAGATACCAAGGGAACATTTCATGCAAAGATGGGCACAATAAAGGAGAGAAATGATATGGACCTAACAGAAGCAGAGGATATTAAGAAGAGGAGGTGGCAAGAATACACAGAAGAACTATACAAAAAAGATCTTAATGGCCCAGATAACCATGATGGTGTGATCACTCACCTAGAGCCAGACACCCTGGAGTGTGAAGTCAACTGGGCCTTAGGGAGCATCACTACGAACAAAGGTAGTGGAGGTGATGGAATTCCAGCTGAGTTATTTAAAATCCTAAAAGATGATGCTGTTAAAGTACTGCATTCAATATGCCAGTGAATTGGGAAAACTCAGCAATGGCCACAGGACTAGAAAATGTCAGTTTTCCTTCCAATCCGAAAGAAAGGCAATGCCAAAGCATGTTCAAACTACTACACAATTGCACTCATCTCACATGCAAGCAAAGTAATGCTCAAAATTCTCCAAGCCAGGCTTCAACAGTACGTGAACCGTGAAATTCCAGATGTTCAAGCTGGTTTTAGGAAAGGCAGAGGAACCAGAGATAAAGTTGCCAACATCTGTTGGATCATCAAAAAAGCAAAAGAGTTCCAGAAAACATCTATTTTTGCTTTATTGACTAGGCCAAAGCCTTTGACTATATGGATCACAACAAATGGTGGAAAATTCTGAAAGAGGTGGGAATACCAGACCACCTGACCTACCTCCTAAGAAATCTGTATGCAGGTCAAGAAGCAACAGTTAGAACCATACATGGAACAACGGACTGGTTCCAAATTGGGCAAGGAGTATGTCAAGGCATATATTGTCATCCTGTTTATTTAACTTATATGCAGAGTTCATCATGCAAAATGCCGGGCTGGATGAAGCACAAGCCAGAATCAAGATTGCCAGCGGAAATATCAATAACCTCAGATATGCAGATGAACAACATCCTTATGGCAGAAAGTAAAGAGGAACTAAAGAGCCTCTTGATGAAAGTGAAAGAGCTGGCTTAAAACTCAATAGTCAAAAAACTAAAATCATGGCATCCAGTCCCATCATAGCAAACAGATGGGGAAACAATGGAAACAGTGAGAGACTTTATTTTCTTGGGCTCCAAAATTCCTGCAGATGGTGACTGCAGCCATGAAATTAAAAGACATTTGCTCCTTGGAAGAAATCTAAGACCAACCTAAACAGCATATTAAAAAGCAGAGACATCACTTTGCCAACAAAGGTCAATCTAGTGAAAGGTATCGCTTTTCCAGTAGTCATGTATGGATGTGAGAGTTGGACCATGAAGAAAGCTGAGCACTGAAGAACTGATGCTTTTGAATTGTGTTGGAGAAGACTCTTGAGAGTCCCTTGGACTGCAAGGAGATCCAACCAATCAATCCTAAAGGAAATCAGTCCTGAATATTCACTGGAAGGACTGATGCTGAAGCTGAAACTCCAATACTTCCACCTGATGCAAAGAACTGACTCATTTGAAAAGACCCTGATGCTGGGAAAGATTGAAGCTGAGAGGAGAAGGGGATGACAGAGAATAAGATGGTTGGAGGGCATCACCGACTTGATGGACATGAGTTTGAGCAAGCTCTAGGAGTTGGTGATGGACTGGGAAGCCTGGTGTGCTTGCAGTCCATGAGGTTGCAAAGAGTCAGACACAACTGAACAACTGAACTGAACTTAACATGATAAATTCATTCTCTGAGATTTCAAGTCTCTTTCTGTTTTCTCTGATCAGCAGGTCATCTTCTTCTTTCTGATATCATACTCTTTGGGGCTTTTTTTCTTTTTTTCAACTTAGGAAGAATGAAGTAATGAGTTCCCATGCTTCCATCACTCAGATTCAACAATTATCAACACAAGCCCGTCTTGGATTTTCCTTTTGTGTGTGTGTGGTAAAAACTATATAACATTACATTTACATCTTAGTCATTTTTAAGTGTAAAGTTCAGTAGTATTCATATTGTTGTACAAGTCTCTGCAACTTTTTGACCTATTAATTCTGAAACACTTGTCCTATTGATTCTGAAATACTAATAATGTTGGATTATGTTCAAGGCAAATTCCAGACTTTATATCAGTTCATCAATTAACATTTCAGACTGTATCATAAAAGAATACAAGACTCCCCTGCCACAGACACTTTTTTTTATATAGCCACAAAACTCTTATCACACTTAAATCAAGGTTTCCACAGGAAACCAATGGCACACTCAAATAAGATAACTTTAGGTATGTTTATTTAAAGGTTGTGGGTACAGAGAAACCACAAGGTATATAGTGCACTAACCTAGGGTAAGTGACTATGTTGGCACCACCTCCAGACTCATAAGAACATGGGGAGGGAATGGTTACCAGAACCCAGCAGGAGAAAGAATCTATAGGGTGGAGTACTCCGAAAAAAGCAATGACCTTTGGTGAGGAGACACAACAGTAATCCTCCCTTCAGGGAGAAAGACAAGGGAGTGATACCTTGACATTACTCCCCTCCCTCTCTCTGTTCTCTTGCAGGATTTCTCACTGGCCAAGTCCACCTAATAGATAGAGCATGGGAGCCTACTGATATGTTACGTGTGTGTGTGTGTGAGTGGCCAGCCTTCTGGAGAAGAGAGGAAGGTAGAGAGTGACTCTGAAGAAACAAATGGAAGATATCCAGAAAACAATAACTCTTAATTTCACTTAATACCCAGTCAGTGATCAAAAACTGCTGAGTGTTTCACAAAAGTGTATTATTTTACAGTCTTTTTCTTTGGACCCCAAAACTATACACATTGTATTTGGGTTAGAATGTGTGATGGATAATTTTATGTGCCAGTTTGACTAAGGTCATCAGGTGCCCAGATATTTGACCAAACACTAATCTGGGTATTCCTGTGGCAGTGTTTTTGGATGAGTTTAATATTTAAATAGACTGAGAGCTTCCCTGGTGACTCAGTGGTTAAGAATCTGCCTGCCAATGCAGGAGACCCGCGTTTGATCTCTGGTCTGGGAAGATGCCACATGCTGTGGAATAACTTGGACCATGCACCACAGCTCTGAGCCTGTGCTCTAGAGCCTGTGTGCCCCAGCCAAAACCACTGAGGCCCGCACACTCTAGTGCCCCTGCTCCACAACAAGAGAAGCCACCGCAATGAGAAGCCCGTGCAGCATAACTGAGGAGTAGCTTCTGCTTGCTGCAACAAGGGGCTGCAATGAAGACTGAGCGCAGCCAAAAATAAAATTATTTAAAAAATAAATAGACTGAGCACACTGTTCTCCTTAATGTCCATAGGCCTCTTTCAAACTGTTGAAGGCCTGAATAGAACAAAAACACAACTTCTGCGGAATAAGAGGGATTATGGCTTTCCAGCTAGAACTTGTGTTTTTTTCTACCTTAAAATGAAATATTGTTTCTTCCTGAATCTTGAGCCTCCTACTTTTGAATTGGAATGACATCAGCCAATTCTTTCTAGCAACTCTCTTTCCCTTCTCTTCTTTTTCTCTCTCACTCTTTCTCCAATTTGTTCTATTTCTCTGGAGAACCCTAATACTGTATTCTACTTACATCTATTTTATTCTGTGTATTAATGATAGATTTATTGAGATATCTGATGCAATAAGATATACATATATCTGGTCTTTGTCCTTGGTATCTGACACAGAGCTTCTAAAATCCTTGAAATTTCCTGAGTGATAGAGGTGTTAGGAGCATCTTTTGTTATTCGTAAGAATCTCCGTTCAATTGTATCAGTTCAGTTCAGTTCAGTCGCAGTCGAGTCCAACTCTTAGCGACCCCATGGACTGCAGCATACCAGGCCTCCCTGTCCATCACCAACTCACGGAGTTCACTCAAACCCATGTCCATTGAGTCAGTGAAGCCATCCAACCATCTCATCCTCTGTCGTCCCCTTCTCCTCTCACCTTCAATCTTTCCCAGCATCAGGGTCTTTTCACATGAGTCAGTTCTTTGCATCAGGTGGCCAAAGAATTGGAGTTTCAGCTTCAGCATCAGTCCTTCCAATGACTATTCAAGACGGATTCCTTTTAGGATTGACTGGTTGGATCTCTTTGCAGTCCAAGGGACTCTTAAGAGTCTCTTCTCCAACACCACAGTTCAAAAGCATCAATTCTTCAGCACTCAGCTTTCTTTATAGTCCAACTCTCATATCCATACACGACTACTGGAAAAACCATAGCTTTGACTAGATGAACATTTGTTGGCAAAGCAACATCTCTACTTTTTAATATGCTGTCTAGGTTGGTCATAACTTTTCTTCCAAGGAGTAAGCATCTTTTTATTTCATGGCTGCAGTCATCATCTGTAGTGATTTTGGAGCCCCCAAAAATAAAGTCTGCCACTGTTTCCACTGTTTCTCTATCTACTTGCCATGAAGTGATGGGACCAGATGCCATGATCTTTGTTTTCTGAATGTTGAGTTTCAAGCCAACTTTTTCACTCTCCTCTCTCACTTTCATCAAGAGGCTCTTTAGTTCTTCTTCACTTTCTGCCATAAGGCTGGTACATCTGCATATCTGAGGTTATTCATATTTCTCCCTGCAATCTTGATTCCAGCTTGTGCTTCAGCCCAGCATTTCTCATAATGTGCTCTGCATATAAGTTAAATAAGCAGGGTGACAATATACAGCCTTGACATACTCCTTTTCCTATTTGTAACCAGTGTGTTGTTTCATGTCCGGTTCCAACTGTTGCTTCCCGACTTGCATACAGATTTTTCAATAGGCAGGTCAGGTGGTCTGGTATTCCCATCTCTTGAAGAATTTTCCACAGTTTGTTTGTGATCAACACAGTCAAAGGCTTTGGCATAGTCAGTAAAGCAGAAGTAGATGTTTTTTTGGAACTCTCTTGCTTTTTCGATGATCCAACAGATGTTGGCTATTTGATCTCTGGTTCCTCTGCCTTTTGTAAATCCAGCTTGAAAATCTGAAAGTTCACAGTTCACGTACTGTTGAAGCCAGGCTTGGGGAATTTTGAACATTACTAGCGTGTGAGATGAGTGCAATTGTGTGGTAGTTTGAGCATTCTTTGGCATTGCTTTTCTTTGGGATTGGAAAATTGAATTGTATGGGTTTATGGTAATGAGGTGACTCCTGGTGGGTCTCTAGATTGCATTAGGATGGGAGCAGGTTGCCAGAAGAACCAACTAGGAGATTACAGGTTTGGAACTTTCATCCCTATCCGTAGATTTCTGTGGAGAAGAGGAGGTGGAGATTGAGGTCAGTTACCAGTAGCAGATGATTTAATCAGTTGTATCTACATAATAAAACCTCCATAAAAACCCTAGATGACACTGTTTGGAGAGTTTCTGAGTTGATAGACACTTTACCTGCCAAGTACACCCCAACTTGACAGGGACAGAAGGGCCTGTGCTGGGCCTCTTCTGGATCTTGCCCTAAGTACCTCTATCTGGACGTTCATTTTGTAGTGTTTATGTAAGCTGGTCATAGTAAGTACAGAATCTACTTGAGTTCTGTGAGCCATTCTAGCAAATTAGTGAAACTGGAAAGGGAACTGTGGTAACCTACTGAACTTACAGCCGGTTGGTCTGAAGTCAAGTAGTGACCTCTGACTTGAAACTGTCATCTGAGTTGTGTGTAATCTTACAGGCTTGAGCAGGATTAACTTGTGGGGTCAATCAAACCCCAGGTAGGTAGTGTCAGAACTGAAATGAACTACAGGCACCCAACTGATGTTCAGAGAGTTGGAGAATTGGTTTGTGTGGGGAAAAAAACTCATATTTGGTGTCAGAGTGTTGTGAATAAAGTCAGTTCAAGATATAATTCACATTTCATACAATCCATCCATTTAAAGTATAAAATTTAAGTAGATTTTAGGGGAGTAGTGGGAGGAAATGGAAGATTGGGATTGACATATGTACACTACTGATGCTATGTATAAAACAGACAAGTAATGAGAATGGGAAGGAAATACAAAAAAAGAGGGGATATATGGATACATGTAGCTGATTCACTTTGCTGTACAGTAGAAATTAACATAACCTTGTAAAGCAACTATGCTCCAATAAAAATTAATTAGAAAATAAACACACACACAAATTTATATAGATTTTAGTACATTCACAGAGTTGTACAGCTATCACAATTAATTATAGAACATTTTAACTGCCTCCCAAAGAAACGTTACACCTATAAGGAATCATTCTCCATTCTCCCTTTGTCTCAGCCCCTGGGGAGCACTAATCTACTTTCTGTCTCTGTGGCTTTGTCTATTTCACACTTCATATAAATTGTGACCTATTGTGTCTGGTTTCTCTCACTTAGGATGTTTTCAAGATCCATTGTAGCATGTATCAGTACTTTATTTTTATTGTCAGGTAATATTCTATTATATGGATATACAACATTTTATCCATCCATTAGTTGATTGGCATTTGGGCTGCCTCCACTTTTTGGCTATTATGAAGAATGCTGCTATAAACATTTCATGGGCAAATTTTTGTGTGGACATATATCTTCATTTCTTCCGGGTATATACCAAAGAATGGAATTTCTGGGTCACATGGTGACTCTATATATAAACATGTTGTGGACCTGCCAGACTGTTTTCCAAAAAATGGCAGGACCATTTTACATTCATATTAATGATATAAGGGGATTCTAATTTCTTCACATCTTCATCAACACTTATTAATATCTGTCCTTTAGATTCTAGTCATTCTAATGGATGTGAAGTGATATTTCTCGGTGGTTTTGATTTGCATTTCTCTCATGGCTAATGATGTTGAACACATTATTCGTATGTGTATTGGCCATTTGCATATCTGCTTTGGAGAAACATCTATTCAAATTGTTTGCCTATTTTAAAATTAGGTTATTTCTCTTTTTACTATTGACATATAAGAATTGTTTATATATATTTGAGACATAAGCCTATTATGAAATAAAAGATTTGCAAAAATTTTCTCCCATTCTTTGGTTTGTTTTTAAACTTTCTTGATGGTGGTGTCTTTTGAAATACAAACATTGTTAATTTTGATGATGTCCAATTCACCTTTTGTTGCTTGTGCTTTTATTCTATTTTCAATCTTTTAAAAATTCCTTGCCATTTATTTCTTGAAGGAACCAGGTCATTATGTCCTGTAGTATTTGTCGTATCCTCAGTTTTGCTAATTGCAACCCTGAATGCATATGTGCTGTTGCTTCAGTCAGGTCCAACTGTTTGCAACCCCATGGGCTGTAGTCTGCCAGGCTCCTCTGTCCATGGGTTTATCCTGGCAAGAATACTGGAATGGGTTGCCTTTTCCTTCTCCAGGTGATCTTCCCCACCCAGGGATCAAACCCATGTCTCCTGCAGGTCCTTCATTGGCAGCTGTATTCTTTACCATTGAGCCACCTGGGAAGCAGATTGCAACCCTAGGATATTACTTAACATGTTTCCCCAAGCCCTTATATTTTTATAGGCTCATAATTAGATCCAGAGGCTTGATCAGATTTGGGTTTAAAGTTCTGATAGAAATATTTCATAGGTGGTACTGCACACATTGTAAACATCTCATCTTTATATCATATGAGGAGGAATATAGTGACTGAGTTTTTTTGATATTAAGATTAATCAGTGGGTTCTGTTCTTATTGGCCTGACCCAACCATTTAAAATTCCCCAACAGTCTCTTATTTAATGTTTTATCAGCTATAATGTTTGGGTCAGTACTGTCCAATAGAAATTTCTATGATGATGGAAATGTTCTATCTATAAACTGTCCTATGCCTCTAATCACATGTGGTTATTGAATACTTGAAAAATGTCTAATACTACTGAAAAGTGATTTTAAACTTTAATTAATTAAAATGTAAATGGTTACATATGGCAAGTGGTTAATGGCTTGTGCAGGTCTAGATTCACTGTTTCACCAGAGTCTGTACTACCTCTGCAGCTGTTAGCTGGAATTCTTCTAAAAGAAGAACTTTCCCTCATCAAGTATGACTACCTTTAAATACAGCTCATTCAGAAAAGACATAACATGGGGTTGTTTTTAAAGGGGGCACTGAGCCTATGCTTCAGGCCATGTTGATTGGGATAGTCTAGCCTTTCGGCCATTTGCAGCTAAAGAACCACGAAGAGCAAATATATTCTATTCTAGGAGGATTGTTACTGTAGTCACTGTGTCACTTTCAGGGTTCTGTAATATAAACTACTGGTGCTTCATACTTCTTCCCCACAGCTCATCTCTGATTTTAGTGGCAGCCCTGGTGGACAGTTATGCTCACAGATGGCTTCCCATCTGAAGCATCTACGTATCTTTTTTTTACCGTATCAACTTTTTGCAGCACAGAGTGTGGGCGTGTTAATGTCCCTAGGGTCAGCCTTCAACCAAGGGTAGCTAAATACTCAACCTCAGAGGGCCAGTTCTGAAGTGCATACTAAACAATTCTCCTGACAATGGTAGGCAGGATTGAGCTTTGATGCTCACAGAGCTACTAATGCCCTCTTTACTGACTTTCTATCCGCTGGTCCACTCTCTCTACTCCTTCTTTCCAGCTTCTTAGGATCTCTTCTCTAATAAACTGCCTGCTTCCAAGTTGTATCTCAAGCTCTGCTTTAGGAAAATGTAAATTACGGATCTCATAATTATGATCTCAAAATACTGTAGTCCATGGCATCCATTCACTCAGAAATATTTACTCAGTGATTGTAATGGATCAGGTAGTGTTTTAGATACTGAAAATATGATAGTGAACAGGAGATTAAGTCTGATGGAGTACGTGGATAAATAGGCAACAACTGAGTAATGTATAAAGCATTATAACAGGGTAGACATGAGTGCTACTAGCTGTGAAGTGTGGTCAGGTTAGGATCCCTGAATCACATTTGCTAGGTATTAAGAGAGTGAAGGACACAGGGGCTTCCCAGGTGGCACAGTGGTAAAGAATTCGCCTGCCAATGAAGGAGTCTCAGGAGGTGCAGTTTCGATCCCTGGGTTGGGAAAATCCCCTGGAGGAGGAAATGGTAACCCAGTCCAGTATTCTTACCTGGGAAATCCACTGGACTGAGGGGATACAGTCCATGGGGTCGCACAGAGTCAGACACGACTTAGCAACTGAGCATGCACGCGCAAATAACTGAGGACAAGCCAAAGCATCTCCACCTTGGACTCTGTGTCCAACTCCCAGGCTTCGTTTGGGACTGAGGCAAGCCCAAGTGGCATGGCACACTCCTCCCTTCCCCCCAGGCCACACCCCTTTAGCCTTCATAGAGCCTTCAGTAGACAGAACACCATGTCACTCTTATTGCATGAATCCAGTGGTGCTTAATTAAAGCATAAGCCTGAAAAAGAGGAACCAGTCCCCACCCTCCCCCAAATCTCCAAAGAGAACATATTCTACCTGCAAAACTAAAACTTCATTTCTTGTGTGGGTGCTCAGTCGTGTCTGACTCTCTGCGACCCCATGGACTGTAGTCTGCCAGGCTCCTCTGTCCATAGGATTTTCCAGGCAAGAATACCGGAGTGGGTTGCCATTTCCTCCTCCAGAGGATTTTCCCAAACTAGGGATCAAACCTGCGTCTCCTTCATCTTTGGCATTGGCAGATGGATTCTTTACCACTCTGCCACCTGGGAAGCCCCCTTTAGTCCTCATGACACAAAAACTGCTTGTTTGTACTGTGGCCTTAGAACCTTGACCTTGCCGCAACTGCTGTCCTCCTTAGTACTTTTTAATAGGGGAAACTCGAGCTTGATAAAAGTTAGAATGTGAAACCAATATGACCTTCCTTTCTTTTTTCTCTTCTTTTCCTTCTCTATCCCTAAGTCTGGCATGCTGCGATTCATGGGGTCGCAAAGAGTCAGACACGACTGAGCGACTGATCTGATCTGATCTGATCCCTAAGTCTTTCTGCTTCAAAGACTTTATAAAGCTGTTTATCTAGTGAGAAAACTGTACTGAGGCTTTCTTACCTAAAATTAATGACTTGGGGGCTATGCTGCCACATTGGTCCTGGTCCCCGATAAGTACTTCCTTTGCTAGGATCTTTCCATCAGGGAGGCACTTGGGTTTTGAACCCTAGTCAATGGCTAGACCATTGGTGCTCCCATAGTTCCAATGAGCCTTTCCACAAAGTTTTAACTGGGTTAAACATGAAGTAAACTCCACCCAGTTTCACCACCTCATATGAAATGAACATCTTAGGACCTCACTGATAGTCCTGTGGCTAGAACTCTGTGCTCCCAATGCAGGGGCCAGGTGCCATCCCTGGTCAGGGAACTAGATCCTACAGGACGCCAACTAAGAGTTTGCATGCCACAACTAAAGACCTGGTACAGCCAAATAAATATTAAAAAAAAAAAAAAAAGAAATGAATAGCTTGTCTTCACCTGATGCTGAGAACTGATACTGTTTAGAACTTATATGTACTGTCCTGAATTTTTCCTGTTGTAGTACTAATTTTTCCCATTTGCTAATGACAGAAAACACAACTCAAATTAGCGTAAGCAAAAACTAAAAAAAACAAAACCAACACTTCTCCCCCCAGCACATTATTAGTTCATGTAACTGCAAAGTCCAAGGCTCAAGTAATGCATAAGGATTCTCCTTCCATCTTTTGCTTTCTTCTCCGCTGTGACTGAGTTCACTCTTAGGAAGGCCTTCTTTGAGTGGAGGCCACTGGTATAACACATGCAATTTTTAGTTCTGATTGGGCCCAACCATCTTGGCTTGACTCATTTGGTTATCCCAAAACCAGACACAGAAGCCAGGGGAATGGGCTGGTTGGCTTGGCCAGGCCTAAACCAAGGCTTATCCTTGAAACTGGGGTGGGGAATCAGCTGTATAGAAGTATGGCAATTGATGCCAGTGTGTGTGTGTGCACGCACATGCATACGTGTGCATGCTGAGGATAGCGTGGAGAGCTTGGATGCTGATCAACCAAAAATATTCCCTTCTCAGTTCTTCTGTTGAGCTCCATACATTTCCCTGAGATTGGACTCCTGTGGGACATGAATATTTGCCCACTCTGGCCACACTGGGCTTGTCTGTGATACAGCTCTTCTCCAGAGGTAGGGACCACCATTCTCACTTGAAGTATTCCCCAGACTCTGTCTAGCCTGTTTACAGCTTGTCCTCTTCCTGCTCTAAATGTTCCCAGCAAGCTGCACAGTGCATGTAATGTCCTTTCAGACACTTTGGCAACTATCGAGTCATGTACACAAAGAACCATTCAAAGGAGAATGTGGTTAGTTCTCTGAGAGAGTAGTGAAAAGATGTTTGGAGAGCAGAGATAAAGGCATATAACATCTGGCTGGCAGCATGAGAGTAGACAAACGATTCAGTGACTATCAAGCACCCAGGACAAGCTTAAGGCTAGGATGAATAATGATAATAAGAGTGATAATATTAACAGCAGCTAATATAGTACTTAACCATATGCCAGGCCCTGTTCTAAGAATTGTATGTGAATTAACGAATCCTCACGATACTCTCTCAAGTAGGAACAGTTATTACCCAATTTTAGAGTTGAGATCAAGTAACTTGCCCAAGGTCACATAGTAAGGAGGTGGCAGCATATGATGAGGTTCCTATCATGGGTGGAGGGTCTTAAAGGCTAAGATACAGTGTTAGTCTTGACTAATGTTTCCTTGAGAGGCTGTTTCATGTTTGCCAACAAACTCAAACTTCCTGAGAACAGCAGTTTAGACTACACTTGGACTACACTTTGGGAGAGGCTACATATGTACATTTTTGAATAGACTCTCTTTACAGGAATGAGCATTGTTATACAAATGAATGAAGTCTTCCACAGCGCTTAGAACAAGAAGATAAAGACAGGAAGTTATGGATCTGACTAACTGAGGCTTTTATCTCTGACTCAGTGTGTGACTGTACAGATGACCTAACACCATGCTGATAATTGGCCAGCTGTAAAAGAGAGGGAGGGCTTCCCAGGTTGCACAATGGTGAAGAATCCGTCTCCCAAAGCAAGAGACGCAAGAGACATGGGGATGACCCTGGGGTCAGGAAGATCCCCTGGAGTAGGAACTGGCATCCCACTCCGGTATTCCGGAAAATACCATGGATTGAGGAATCTGTCGGGCTACAATCACAACTGAGCACACACACGCGTGCATGAACACAAATATACATATTAAAGTCTTGCAACAGTTAAGAGAAAGCTACTAAAATTAAGGTATTTTTTTCTTAGTTTCACTGTAACATTAGTAATCAGCAAATATGCATTAGGAACCAAATATACTAGACACTAAGGGATTACAACAGAATAATGAAACAGGATTTCTACCAGTCCCTATTTTATAGACTTGATGAGCAAGATCAGTTTGGTAAACATTCAGATTACTTAGCAGAATGTCAAAATGGCCAAGTACATCAGAACTCATCTGGTTCAACACATACAAATGGAAAATCAGATTCAAAAGGGGAAAGAAATAGATTCAGGAAGAGTCTTATTACCGCAGAAACACTTGTCCTCAAAGAAAAGGCTTGGGCTCCGGGTTTGAGTTTGGGTTGAAGAGGTTACCATCTGTGTGACCTACGACCACTCGCTTAGTTTCTCTGAACCAAATTCCTTTTCTCTAAAATGGGGATAGTAACAACTTATTTCCAAGAGCTGTTGTGAAGATTAAGTAAAATCGTGTGTGTAAATCTCTAACCCAGGGCCTGGCTTAGGACCACAAGCAACTATTATTATCGTGACCTCTGCAGGAGAAAGCTCTTTTCTGGCTCTTTTTCTATAAGAAAACCCATCCAGTGAGACCCCATTCACAAGGTCGTAGCAGAACAGAAAGTGCTTTCAACTGCTCGGAGATGGGCGCTGCAAGAACACGGACCCAGCCATCCCGGGCGGCAGAGCACAGCCCCCTCGGCCAAGCCTAACTTCCATTTCCTTCCCTTCCTTTTTGGGAGAGCTAGGCTCCCCCCACGCGCTCGGTTATCTTATTTTCCTGAGCCTCGCCGGGTCGCTGGCCTCTCTGCGTCCTTCTGATCATGTGGGCCCCGCGGCAGCCGTGCGGTCACGGCCGGTGGCTGGGTCCCTCCATGCCGCATTCTTCCTCTTGGCTCCCGCGAACCGGAGCTGCATTCTGAAGCCCGGGTTCCCGCGGGGATTGACGCGCTGGGGGAGGAGCGGTTTCTTGCTGCGCGTCTCTCAGGAGCATTACGGCTGGGCTCGTTCCCGGCTCCGGCCGCCAGCCCCAGCCTCCCGGGTCCGGAGCCGGGACTGGAGGAGGCGGCGAGGGAGGGAGCGCGAGCGAGGAGGCACGCGCCCGCCCGCCCGTCCGCGCCCAGACCGCTGCCGCCGCCTTAGCAGCCATGGCTGAGCGCCGCGCCTTCGCCCAGAAGATCAGCAGGTAAATCTGGGGCGTGTGGCGCGCCGCGGCAGCCGGAGGAAGAGCCGGAGAGTCCTCCCGGGCCCGGCCTAGGAGGCGGGTGGGTGTGGCGACCAGGGCGCCGGGATCCCGGGCCTGGTCGGCTGCTGGGTGGAGGGGCCGAGGGGACTCGCCGGGGCTGCCGAGGCCTCGCGCGGCGCTCCTGCCTCGGCCCTCAGGCCTCGCCTACCCCGGGGGCGCAGAGAGCCCCGCGCGCCCGCCTCCGCCGGCTCCTCGGCCGCCCGGGCCTGGAGTTTGGCGGCGGCTTATTGAAAGGCAGGCGGGGTAAGCTCGGCGGCTGGCCGCTCCGCGCTTCCCGAATTCTTTGTGTCCCCACCCCCGGGCTGGCCGGGGCCCTTTCCCTCTCCCCGCCCACCCTCGGTTCTCCCCAGGAGGGTGCGGGGGGTCCGCCCTCGTCTCCACCCCAACAAAAGGTTCGGCGCGCGGCGGACTCCTGGTGGAGGAGGGAGGCCGCCCCTCCTTCACGCCCCTTCACCCTTCCCAGAAATCTGACACGAATCCTATTTGCACCCAGGGGTCTTGTTCAGAGTGGGCGCGTGCACCCAGAATGGAAAATGTACGGCCAGAATAAAAAGTTGAGAACCTGTGCTTTGCACCTTCCGTGTGCAGCTGCAGGATCTGCCAAATTGTACGCTGGAGCTTGATCCTAGTAGCGTGTGAATGTAAATTACCCTGTATTTCTCGTAGCTCCGGAGAAAGATGGATGATAGGCAGTGTTCTTTATACGCCGGCCCTTTGACTCGTTTTAAGAGTCTAGACGTAAAAAGTAAACGATCAAGGCTGAGTTTTCTTTTACCTACTTGTGGTGAGAATGTTGCCGCCTTTCTCCCCTCTAAAACTAAAAACTGAATTACGGTGGAGGATTCTAATATTTGTAGACTTTGTGAAATATACGAATGTATACGACACTAGACATTCTGTTAATCATGAATTCACAAGAAAAGAAACATTCGAAAATATTACTTTTTCGACAATTCTATTTCCTTGACTCTGGATCTTTTTAGTTTACTGTTATTTCTGAAAGATTTTTTTGCCTGCCAAGCAAGTCTTTTCTTAACTATCTGAACTTCCATAGTGTTACTCTATTTTGGTTATGTTTTTCATTTAAAACTAACATCTCTTTAAGCTTTGTGCTTATTTGTTTTTTCTTTCGAACTTTAAAACATATTTCATTTCCTCAGGAGGCAAAATAGCAAATGCTTAAGAGCATAGAGGCTCAGTCTATGACATGGGCTGAAATCCTGATTGTTACTTTCTAAGTTGACGCCTTGGCCAAATTGATTAAGTTCTCTTAAGCTTTAGTTCTAAGCTGGTCTGGATAATGGGTAAAAACAAATTAAAAAAGTGTACCCAGCTCGTAGACTTGTTGTAAACATTGTGGCATAATTGGTGTAAAGGTTTTAGTATGGTGTATGGCTCCTGCTAGCTATCACTGAACTCTTTAAGTAGTATAATCTAGGGAGCTGTGATAGACTGAATAGGAATTTATTACTTAATAGGAAATTATTACTTTTGTTCTTTTTTTGTAAAATAATTTGATCTTGTTTCTGAAGGTGGTGCCATTTAAAAATAGATGTATTACTTGACATGCATGCTAAGTATTAATTTCTCTTAAATAGGTCCAAAAGCTTATCTCTGAGAACACTGTGCTGATCAAGAAAGTGCACATTAGGGAGTTAGGTATGAAATGTATACAATGTTTGTTCTCCAGTCATGGAATTTGTCCTCAGATAGACATGACAAAACACAAGAAAAAAAGATAACCAGTTTTGCAAAACAACAAAAAATTCAAATTAACATTGCCTTGTAAAGTTATAAAAGTACATGAGGCAATAGAAGTGAAGATATATGAATTGATTGGAGAGATATTTAGACATAGGGGTGCAGTGACTGAATGTGGAAGGTGAGGAAGACTGAAGAGTCTGGGAGGACATCCAAGTTTCTGATTTGAGCAAATGGGTTAGAGGCAATTGTTGAGGTAAGGGAGTGCAGGAGGAGGAAGGGGCCTGAGAGTGGGAAGTGTGGCGTACTGGAGATGTTAATTCAGTTTTGGACTTGTTAGTTTCCAAGTGCTGTGGAGCACTCAAAGAGAAATGTCTATGAGGCTGTTGGTACAGGTTTAAGCTGCCGAAGAGAGATTGAGTTGGAGGTCTAGATTTGGGAGTAATCAGCAAGTAGACTGTAGTTAAAGCAGAGGAGTAGGTGAGATAGTTCAGGAGGAATGCTCGGACTTAATTTGGAGGGAAGACCGAGGACAAAACAGCTTATCTGGTCGTTGTGAATGAAAGATACTTTCCTCCTAGGAAAATACGGCTGAATAAATTCCTGTTCTGCTTCTTAATTTCCTACCATGGGAAGTATAGTACAGTTTGAAAACAAACTGCCTGGTTTGACATCCTAGCACTGCCCCTCATAGAGTGAACTTGGGCAAGTTATTTCCCCACAGTTTTACTTCATTTTCCCTATCTATAAAATGGAATTAATGGTATATGGACTCACCGTATAGGATGGTTGTCAAGAGTTGAATAAATTCATACCTGTGACGTGCTTATAAGTGCTTTTTTGATAATGAGTGCTCAGTAAGTATCACTTTTTAAAAATTATTATGGGATTTATAAAATGGCTTAGGACCATTTCTTGGAAGTAATATTCCTTTTTATGATGTACCTGTATGAACTTTGTTGCACTGTGAAAAGCCTGTTGCTATCTGAAAACTTACTTTTCTTTTTCAAAGGTTTATGGTTTTTTAAAAACCTTTAAAAAGAATTATACTGGTCTCTTTTCTGGCTCAGTTATTTCCTAGCCCTTTGCTTTTAGTGCCGTTGTTTTTTTGAGGCTGTGATTTGATGATTTCTTGAAGCTCTTTATTCTGTATCACTGATTGCACTACTAACCTCAGCTCATCATAGAAAAGCAGACTTCATGTCAAGTACTGCCTCTTGTCTGTTCTCCCCCCTTTTGGAGAACAAGACATATGCTTTGTTAACCTTTGTAATCAGTCCCTCAAATATAATGAGCTTCCCAGGTGGCTCAGTTGGAAAAAAATCCACTTGCCAGTACAAGAGATGTGGATTCAATCCCTGGTCCAGGAAGATTTCATGGAGAAAGCAATGGCAACTCAACTCCAGTACTCTTGCCTGGAGAACCCCTGGACAGAGGAGCCCGGCGGGCTACAGCTGATAGGGTTGCAAAGAGTCGGACATGACTTAGTGACTGAACAACAGCAATGTATAATGGGTGCAATTTATGGAATGTTGTTTGTAGATAAATGATTTAGCATTTTGTTTGGATTATTTTGTCCTGTCACTTGATATTCAGCTGTAATGATGAACATTTGTGTGTACTTAAAACACTTTTTACATCATTCTCATCTTCATAACCCAGAAGGCAGAAGAACATAGAACAGAAGGTAGGCTCTAGGTCACATCCCTCAGGTTGCAATTCTGCTTATACAAATGATAGCTGTGTAATTCTGGGCAGTTGATCTAACTAACCTCTTTGTCTTGGTTTGCTTATCAGTAAAGTGGAGCTAGAAACCTCTATAGGGTTAATTTGAGGATTAATTGAGATAATACATGTAAAACACAAACCTGTGTCTGAAACATAGCATTCAAAAAATGTTAGCTGCTGCTATTATTCCTTACTTACCGTTCCTATAATCTAGATGCAGAACTGAGGCCTACTAAGAGAATGAGATTATTTGTCTTATTTGAGGCTCAAATCCGAGTCCTCTGATTTCAGATGTTAAACCCTTACTATTTGTATTTTCTTTCTGCAAGATATTTTCTGTGGTAGTTCTAGATTTTCTAACAGTGCTGCTATTAGTATCCCCAGAGTTACCCTCGCTTTCTTAATCTTTGTTAATTTGGTATCATTTTGCTGCCCAAGAATCAGAATTTAATGAAAGACTTCATCAGATCTTTATTTCTGAGGAAAATCTTACATGAGTGGGATTTTCTGGATATAGGCTTATTTATAACCTCAGTTGTTTTTAGTCTTGAATCTGTTCATAACCCTGGCTGGATAGGCCCAGTCTTTTAATTTACTTTGTTCAATTCATTTTCTCATTCCTGATCAAAGTAAATCATTTCCACATCGTATCAACTGTTTCAGTGCTGCCTGTGTCATCACTTTAGACACATATACCACCTCCCTGACCTTCTGTTGTGCTAATCTCCCTAACTGTTTATGCTGAATATCTAACCTATTTCTTGCTCCTGAGCTGCAGAGTAGTGTTAGGAGGAGACTAGAGTAGTCCAGAGTTGATCTTTTATTAATTAATGTCTTCTCATTTGAAATGAGGTTTATTCCAAATAATTTCTCTTATTTACTATCTTTGTTTACCTACTCCATCTTTTACTGAAAATTTTGGGACCATATCACATGGTGCTGTGCTGTGCTCAGTCGCTTCGGTTGTGTCTAACTCTTTGTGACCCCATGGACTGTAGCCCGCTAGGCTCCTCTGTCCATGGAATTCTCTAGGCAAGAATACTGGAGTGGGTTGCCATGCCCTCCTTCAGGGGAACTTCCTGACCTAGGAATTGAACCTGTGTCTTTTATATCTCCTACATTGGCAGGCAGATTATTTACCATTAGCATATGGGAAGCCTCCATACCACATGAGTCCTTCATTTTAACCTTGACATACAACTGTCCCAGTATGTCATTCAGCCGTCCTTCTCTTGAACCCGAAAGATGTCTTGTCCCTAAAACTTACCTGTTTTATTGTATTTTGAACCATGTATCTTGCCACCTACTCCCAACCTTGATCTCACAATTTTCCCTTTCCTTCGTAGCATCTTCAGTCTCTTCTTTTTCATGGATGTTTCCCTTAAGCCGTAAGGCTTATCATGCCTTTCTCATCATAAAACAAAGAACTGTCGAGTCTTCTAGGCATTTCTAGCTGCCAACCAGTCATTCCTTTTTCTTTTATAGTCACCCTTCTCACATGTGTGTGGTATAGTCACGACTACTTCCTACTTGCTCTCCTCGTCAATCTTGTAGCCATATGGCAGTGCTTACCATGCTACCTTATGTGTACTTGAATTGTAGACCTCTTGAGAATTAGGAATGGTTGACTTTTTTCTTTTGTTCATCACTGATTTCATGTGCTACAGTTTTTTATTTTATTTTTTAAATTTCTCATGCTTGTTCTCCTTTTTCCGTTCCCCCTGTTTTATACTGCTTTCAGAGC
The DNA here is from genome assembly GCF_032452875.1 of Bos javanicus. NCBI lineage: Eukaryota > Metazoa > Chordata > Mammalia > Artiodactyla > Bovidae > Bos > Bos javanicus. The sequence continues at coordinate 83,140,845 of NC_083870.1, forward strand.
TCTTTGAGGACTGGTCTCGGTCTTTTTGGGATTCCCAGGTGGCACAGTGGTAAAGAATCTGCCTGGCAGTGCAGGAGACGCCAGTTTGATCCCAGGGTTGGGAAGATCCCCTGGAGTAGGAATTGGCAACCTATTCCAGTATTTTTGCCTGGAAAATCCCATGGATAGAGGAGCCTGGTGGCTCCATGGTGTCTGTACTCCTGTACAGTCCATGGGGTTGCAAAAGCGTTGGACACAACTTAGCAACTACACATCAATAATCCCTCCTTATCCTCAACTCACCCACATTGATGGATCTTCAAAAGTATAAGTGAGGAACTCCTTTCTTACTTCACCATCTAATCTTTTTTTTTTTTTTTTTTTTACCATCTAATCTTTATAATTCCATGGACAGAGGAACCTGGCAAGCCACAGTCCAGGGGTTTGCAAAGAGTCGGACACAACTGAGCACATACACACTAGGTCTTTTTATCTCCAGTGCTTAGCAGATAATCTTGAGTAAACTGGACATCTAAAAAGTGTATGAAGGAATACCACCCTGCCACCTGAATCGTTTTTCATAACCTCACTTACAGATAACCACAATAAGTTTGTAGCTTATCTAGTCCCTCCCTCCTCTAATTCAAATGTGTTTCAAATGAATTCTCCCTAAAACACAGCTTTTATCATGGCATGCTGCTGTTGCTGCTAAGTCGCTTCAGTCGTGTCCGCTTCAGTGCGACCCCATAGACGGCAGCCCACCAGGCTCCCCCGTCCCTGGGATTCTCCAGGCAAGAACACTGGAGTGGGTTGCCATTTCCTTCTCCTATGCATGAAAGTGAAAAGTGAAAGTGAAGTTGCTCAGTCGTATCCGACTCTTTGCAACCCCATGGACTGCAGCCTACCAAGGCTCCTCCGTCCATGGGATTTTCCAGGCAAGAGTACTGGAGTGGGGTGCCATTGCCTTCTCCTTATCATGGCATACTTATGTTCAAAAATGTATACGTAGTGACTTCTTATGCAATCCAGCCCCCTGCTTGCATTTTAAAAGTCATCTATAATCTGGTCTTTCTCTTGTGCTTATTCTTGAGTTTACATTTTGGACTAGTCAATCTGGTGTTTTCACTTGACCCCCACAATGCTCTGCTCATTTCCATCTCTGTAACAGTTCTGTTGTGTTTGATATATGCTGCCTTTTCTCTTTTAAATCTTACCCTTTGGTTCAGAGTACTCCAAGCTGCTGTCCTGACATTTGAGATAACCATTTCCTTGCTTTTCTGTATTTTTACTACCTATTAATGCATCCATAAGTAATTTAATTTAGAAAATTTTTGAATTCATTTAAATAGAATCATATTGTATGTTTGTATGCTGTTCTATCTTCTTTTGCTCAAAATTGTAACTGTGAGATTCAGCCATGATGTTACAAGCAGTTGAAGTTCATTCATTTTCATTGCTTAATATTTTTCATTGTATAAACATAACCACAATTTTCCATTCTACAATAGACGCACATTTGGATTGTTTCCAATTTTTCTTTTGGGGGAGCAAATAATTTTTATTTTTTTACAAATACACCAAAGAATCATGCAATGCTGCTGGCATTGGATGCAATCCCGGGCCACAAGTCTGCACATTCCTTTGCAATTGGTCCTGTGATGGCAGAACCTTTCATCTCGCCTTTATTGTTTACTGTGACCCCTGCATTATCTTCAAAATAAAGAAACACACCATCTTTTCTCCGGTATGACTTTCGTTGTCGAATTAACCACTGCTAGATGTTCCTTCTTTCTGAGCTCTGGTTTGCCTTTTCGTTGTCGAATTACCACTGCTAGATGTTCCTTCTTTCTGAGCTCTGGTTTGCCTTTTTTGACTGTGGCCATCACCATGTCACCCACACCAGCAGCAGAAAGTCTATTCAATTGAACCTTGATCCCCTTCACAGAGATGATATACAGATTTTTGGCTCCTGTGTTGTCAGCACAGTTGATCACGGCTCCAACCGGAAGACCCAAGGAAATCCGGTGTTTCGCACCAGAGGACCACTATGTCCTCGCTTCGATATCTTGAAGGCCGGAAAGGGACAAAAAGGACTGTTTCCAATTTTTGACTATTAGAAACAATGCTGCTATGAGCATTCCTACACATATACTCTGGTACATGTGTTCATGAGTTTTTCTAGGGTATACTCAGGTGTGGAGTTGCTGGGTCTTGATTGCTTGTTGTAGCAATTTTATTTATTGTCAAATTTGTTAGGCAGTGCCAAACTTTTCTAAGATAGATGTACAGATTTACACTCCCACAGTGTTGCTTTACATAGTTACCATCACTTGGTTTTGCTAACTTTCTCATTTTTGCTAGTCTGATGGATGCATGGTGCTATCTTATTATAAAAGTTTTAACGCATATTTATTTGATTACTAATGAGATTGAGCCCTGTTTTTGTATGTTTATTGACCATTTGAATCTACTCTTTTGTAAATTACCTAATTAAATAGTTTGCCATTTTCTTTCTTTGTTTCTTCCCTTTGGATTCTTTTTCTTATTGATTTTTGTGAGTACCTTACATATATTCTGTGGATTAGTTATTTATTGATTTTATATTTTGCAACTATCTTCATACACTATGGTTTGTTTTTAATCCTTTTTCTGGAATCTTTTGAAAACTAAGCTTAATGCAGTATAGCAGTTTTCTAAAAAAAAATTATAGTACTTTTGGGGTCTTATTTAAGAAATATTTTATTACCCTGAGGTCATTTGTATATCATATATTTATCATAAACTTTGTAATTACCGCCTTTGTATTTAGGTTTATATTCCACCTGGACTTGATATGTGTATGGAGTGAAATTTTATTTTTTTCAGAATGGATTCTCCTTTCGCTATTGATCTGTCCTGCCATCTCTATAAATATGTTTGTGTCCTTATTTGTGGGTCTTTTTTATGGGTTCTGTTTTGTTCCATTGATCTGGTTATACATCTTTTCATTAATTATAAACAGTTTTCATTATAATAAGCTTTGGAATTTGGTAGGATAACTCTTTCCACCTTAAAAAAAAAGTGTCCTAGCTGATCTTAGCTTTTTGAATTTCTGTGCATATTTTAGAATCTACCAAAAACAAACAAAAGCTCCCAAAAGTTTGGTGACCTAAATGGGAAGGAAATCCAGGGAAGAAGGGTTATATGTGTATATGTGGCTGATTCACTTTGCTATACAACAGAAATTAAGATACATTGTAAAGCAACTATACTGTAAACCATCTACAAAATGGCAACCCACTTTGTATTTTCTTTTTTAAAAATTTTTTACCAAAATTTAATAATAATCCTTGATTCTTTGAAATGGGCTTTTCAACTCTGAATGGTCCTCAGGTCCTCCAAAAAACAAAATAAAACACCCCCCCCCAAATGAGAAACTGCCCAGTCCTTTTAGAATTTGATTGGGATTGCTTTGAATCTATGCATCAATTTGGGGGAGAAATGATATTCTTATATTATTGAGTTTCCAATTCATGATTGTGGTGTATGTCTCCATTTATTTAGGTCTTTATATCACACGATGAGGGCTTCCCTAGTGACTCAGATGGTAAAGTGTCTGCCTGCAATGCAGGAGACCAGGGTTCTATCCCTGGGTTGGGAAGATCCCCTGGAGAAGGAAATGGCAGCCCACTCCAGTATTCTTGCCTGGAAAATCCCATGGACTGCGGAGCCTGGTAGGCTACCGTCCATGGGGTTGCAAAGAGTCGGACACGACTGAGTGACTTGACTTTCACTTTTCATCACACAATGAAATTTTATAGTTTTCTCTACAAGGTTTTGCATATCTTTTGTTAGATTTATTTTTAGGTATATATCAGTGATACATCTTGCTGGGCTTCCCAGGTGACTTAGTGGTAAAGAATCCGCCTACCAGTGCAGAAGACAGACATGGGTTCAATCCCTGGGTAGAGAAGATACCCTGGAGAAAGAAATGGCAACCCACTCCAATATTCTTGCCTAGAAAATCCCATGGACAGAGGAGCCTGGGGGGCTATAGTCCATGGGGTCACAAAAGAGTCAGACATGACTTAGTGACTAATAAATAATAATATATCTTGCTAAACTCTTGTTAAATCTAAAAATGTGTATTCCTTTTTATTTTATTTTTCTTTTATGAGGCAGGGTGCTCAGGGCTGGTGCACTGGGATGATCCTGAGGGATGGGATGGGGAGGGAGGGGACAGGGAACACATGTCCACCCATGGCTGATTCATGTGAATGTAGGGCAGAAACCACCACAATACTGTAAAGTAATTAGCCTCCAATTAAAATTTAAAAAAAAGAAAAAATATAGACCTAGGTACAGTGACGGGTAGCCTTGCCCTCCAGATTTGTTATATCAAATTAATTTTGCACAAAGAATTGGTTTTAAGGGGCAAAATGTACTGACAATTTGTAGTTTTACTTAGTTATAGACATTGGTTGCTATTTTACACTGATAATGTCTGCTCCAGTTTTTTACTTTTAGTCTATATCTTTTGTTTTGCTTCTTATTTATACTTTTTCTTTACAAGTAAAAAAATGAAAGCATATCTTGAAGAAAATAATAAAATAATAATTAATTGATTAAAATAATTATACTCTTTACCCAGGAAAAAAATTTTTTAATCGAAATTTAATAATAATCCTTGATTCTTTAAAATGGGCACAGGCTCTTCAACTCTGGATGGTCCTCAGGCTGTTATACAACAGCATCGTGGGACTGATTCAACCAGAACTGTTATATTATCTCAGGAAAACACAGGGTCAGTCTTTTTCAGGAGGCTTAATATTCCAACTTTGTACTTGATAAACCTCTGTTACAGGACGGACTAAAGCTGAACGGGAAGATTAGGCTGCAGTCAACCTACTTATTGCCCTGTGGCCTTGTTTATTCTATGTACATAGCTGTATCATATGAAAATCAAGGATTTTATTGTATCTTTTTGAAACTTGTAGCTGGTTTATTTTTTTGTGTTGATCTGCAGATTATTACCTTGCATTACTGTATAGATTTTTAATATCATTTCTATTCAACATTGTGTTAGTACTGAGTGTCATCATTTTGCCGACAAAGATCCATATAGTCAAAGCTATGGTTTTTCCAGTTGTCACGTACAGATGTGAGAGTTGGACCATAAAGAAAGCTGAGCACTGAAGAACTGATGCTTTTGAATTGTGGTGCTAGAGAAGACTCTTGAGAGTCCCCTGTACTTCAAGGAGATCAAACTAGTCAATTGTAAAGGGAATCAGTCCTGAATATTCATTGGAAGGACTGATGCTGAAGCTGAAGCTCCAATACTTTGTCCACCTGATGCTAAGAGCTGACTCATTGGAAAAGACCCTGATGTTGAAGGCAATAGGAAAAGGAGGCAGCAGAGGATAAGATGGTTAGATAACATCACCAACTCAATGGAATGAATCTGAACAAACTCTGGGAGATGGTGAAGAACAGGGGAACCTGATATGCTGCAGTCTATGGGGTTGCAAAGAGTTGGACACAACTTAGCGACTGAACAACAACATCCTCAGTTTGTTTATGATCTCAAAGTGTTTTCACTTGGTATTAAGCCTTATGGTTACTGTAGGTTTTTGTAGATCTTTTGGTTTGTGTTCCCTAGAAAACAGATACTGAGACAAAGATAAAGAGTTAAGACTTTTTCTGGAAGGCATAATCCTAGAGCATTACAAGAGAAAAGGGAAGTGAAGCAGAGATAGATGGGAAACAATGTAAGGTAATACCTTATCTCGTTGGCCACTGCTTCACAAAGAGCTAGGAAGAGATTGTTCGGCACGTGTGCTTGCTAGGCCATACAGGTTATCATTGGACAGCAGAACAGTTCCTCAGATCTGCAGATGGGATTCTGAAAGAAGAGGAAATTTATCTACCTGCTTTTCTCCTGAGTCTTCTAACTCAGAGTTACTTCCCTTTCCTTTCTGGGTTGCATCTTTTGGACCCCTTTGTCAACCACTCGAGATGTCCCCCTACTTTTTCAGTGGCCTTTTATAGAAGAGACTTCTTGGTTTCAAGTGACAGAACCTCAAATCAATTTGCACATACAAAAAGTTGCTGACTAATGTAACTGAGTACATTCGGTCCAGTGGTTAATTCAGTCCAGTGATGTTAATATAAGCTTCTTATCTTCTTGTCTTGGCTAGATTTTCCACAGAGTTGTAATAAAAGGATTACAGTGGGAATTGACAGTCCCAGGCTAGAATCCTGCAAGTTTAGTTGTGGCAGAAAAGGTTTAGGAACTCAGTTATTGGTCTGGCTTGGATCACATTACTATAATCCTTCCTTGAACCAATTATTAATTTAGGGATGCAGGGGACTCTGACCAGTCCCTGGGTAGTATGTCCTCTGTGGCTTGGGGGAGAGATATGATGGTGTCAGCAACACTCAACCTCAAAGAATGAGTTCCTTATCAAAAAGGAGTTTATAACCAAAAGAAGGAGGATCAGAGAGCTGGTCCCCAAAACAACTGATATTCTTTGAAATTAGTCATTTGAAGTTGGCAATGGCACCCCACTCCAGTACTCTGGCCTGGAAAATCCCATGGATGGAGGAGCCTGGTGGGCTGCAGTCCATGTGGTTGCTAAGAGTCGGACACGACTGAGCGACTTCACTTTCACTTTTCACTTTCATGCATTGGAGAAGGAAATGGCAACCCACTCCAGTGCTCTTGCCTGGAGAATCCCAGGGACGAGGGAGCCTAGTGGGCTGCTGTCTATGGGGTTGCACAGAGTCGGACACGACTGAAGCGACTTAGCAGCAGCAGCATCACTATAATCATTTAAATATATAGCTGTATAGTCAGCTCGACTACCTGCTAAAATTTAAATGTAACTGGTGAAGTACAAAAAGAAAACCAGGGTAACCTGATGCCAGCTGTGGATCCCGTCTCTTAACTTTAAGTTTAGCTCTCACCTTAATGCCAAGTCTGGGCTTTCCTGGTGGCTCAGCTGGTAGAGAATCTGCCTGCAATGCTGAAGACCTGGGTTTGATCCCTGGGTTGGGACGATCCTCTGGAGAAGAGAACAGCTACCCACTTCAGTATTCTGGCTTGGAGAATTCCATGGATTAGTCCATGGGGTCGAAAAGAGTCAGACACGACTGAGTGACTTTCACTTAATGGCAGCTTGCACCTCCCAAGGAGGTCTGCTTGGTTCTTGTTTTCTGGCTTTCCCATGCTTCTTTCTGTACCTGCACTCCTGCCTCATCCTTAGGTGTTCCATATTTGTCCTGTGACACCAGAAAACTGCACTCCTCTGCGCATATCAGCCTATTATTGATTTTCAGAAACTTTGCTAAAGATACAGAGATGGTGGTAAGGGGCCTCAGGGTCCAAAGCTTTCTTAGTGACTTCATCCCAACTCTTCTCTTTTTCCCATCATCAACATTCTTTTTCTCACTGTAAGCAGTTTCTTCCTCTTATCTACACAGAGTAGTTCCAATCATATCCAAACTCTTAAAAACATTTTTTTTACATTTAATTTTTATAGTTATTATTTTTATATTTTATTAATTTATTTTTGGCTGCACTGGGTCTTCGTTGCTGCACATGGGCTTTCTCTAGTTGCAGTGAGTGGGGCCCACTCTATAGTTGTGGTTCACGGGCTTCTCACTGCGGTAGCTTCTCTTGTGGTGGTGGAGTACAGATTCTGGAGCGCAGGCACAGTGGTCCTGGCGCACAGGCTTAGCTGTTTCATGGCATGTGGAATCCTCCTGGATCAAATCTGTGTCCCCTGCATTGGCAGGCAGATTCTTAACCACTGAACCACCAGGGAAGTCCTCTTTTTTTTTTTCTTTAAACAAAACAGGACAACTTTATTGAGCTATGCTTTACATACCATATACTTAGTTCATTTTAAGTGTATCATTCAGTGATTTTTAGTAAATTTACAAAGTTGTGCAACCATCACTCAGGATCCTGTTTTAGACCTTTTTCATGCCCACCTAGGATCCCTCGTGCCAGTTTACAGTCACTCCCTAGTCCCACCCCAAGCTGCAGCAACACCCAATATACTTCTAAGTCCGTCACTTTCTCTCTAAATTTGCCTTTTCTGAAAGTATCACATAAGTGGAATCATATAATACATGGCCTTTTGTGTCTGGCTTCTTTCACTTAGTATAGCTTTTCAAAGCTTGTCATGTACTGGTACTGACATTGTGGTTTTGATTTGCATTTCCTTAATGATTAGTGATATTTTTCCTGTGCTTATTAACCATTTACATATCTTATTGGTGAAATATCTATTAAAATCTTTTGCTCAATTTTGAAGGGATTATTTATCTTGTTTTTGAGTTGTAAGAGTTCTTTATACATTTTAGATACAGGCCCTTTATTAGATACATGATTTGCAAATATTTTCTCCTGTCTGGTTTGTTTTTTCATTTTCTTAGTGGTGAATTTTGAAGCACAAAGACTTTAAATTTTGATGAAGTTTAATTCAGTAATTTTCTTTTTGTGGATTATGATGTTGGTGTTGTTATCTAAGACTGCATAATTCATGCTTAGGGTTTTCTTCTCTGTTTTCTTCTAGAAGTTTTAGCTTTTACTTTTGGTTTATGATCCATTTTGCATTAATTTTTGTGCATAGTGTGAGATGAGGGTCTAAATTCATCTTTTGCATGTGAATGTCCAGTTGTTGCAGTAGTCTTTGTTGGAAAGACCATCTTCTTAAGGTATGAATTGACTTCATACTTTGTCAGAAATCATGGATCTGTATATCTGTCCTTGCAATATCAAACTGTTCTGATTACTGTTATTTTACAGTAAAATTTGATAGCCGGAAGTGTAAGTCTTTCAACTTTTTTTTTCTTTTTTAAAATTGTTTTCTACATTTCTGCAAGCATTTTAGAAGCAGTATCAACATGAATTTTGGCAATTCTGCAACTATTCTTTTAGGATTTTGATAAGGATTACATCGAATCTGTAGATTATCTTGGAGAGAGTTGGCATCAGCAATATTAAGTCTTCAGATCCATGAAAACAGGCTGTGTCTTCATTTATTTAGAGCTTTATTGATTTCTCTTAGTAAAATTTTTCAGTGTGTAAGTCTTACACTTTTGTTAAATCTATTTTTAAGTATTTTATTGTTTTTGATGTTACCATGAATGGAATTAAAGAATTATTTTTGGTGAGTTTGTTGCTAGTATGTAGAAATGCAATTGAATTTTGAATGTTAAATTTGTATCTTCTGACCTTGCTGGACTCATTTATTTATTTATTTAAAATTTTATTTTATTTTTAAACTTTACATAATTGTATTAGTTTTGCCATATATCAAAATGAATCCTCCACAGGTATACATGTATTCCCCATCCTGAACCCTCCCTCCTCCCTCCCCATACCATCCCTCTGGGTTGTCCCAGTGCACTAGCCCCAAGCATCCAGTTGGACTCATTTATTAATTCTTGAAATGTTTGGTGGATTCCTTAAACTTTTCTGCTTATAGGATGTATTGTCTGTGAGTAAAGAGTTTATTTCTTCCTTTCCAATCTTAATGCCTTTAATTTCTTCCCTTTCCTTCCCTCCTTCTCTCTCTCCCTCTTTCCCTTCCCTTCTCCCTTTCTTCCTTCTTTCCTTCCTTCCTCCTTTTCTCCTTTCCTGAATTACACTGCCTGGATCCTTCGGTATAGTGTTGAATAGAAATGGTGAGAATGCACATCCTTGCTTTCATTCCAGTCTTAGGAGGAAAGCTGTCACTATTAAGTTTAACTATTTAAGTTAACTATAAAAGTTTAAGTTAAACATTTAACTATTACCTACCTACAGATAATGTTATGTAACAGATAATGTTATAGATAATGTTCATGACCCAGATAACCATGATGGTGTGGTCACTCTCCTAGAGTCAGACATCCTGGAGTGTGAAGTCAAGTGGGCCTTAGGAAGCATCACTACAAACAAAGCTACTAGAGGTGATAGAATTCTATTTGAGCTATTTCAAATCCTGAAAGATGACTCTGTGAAAGTGTTGCTGTCAATATGTCAGCAAATTTGGAAAACTCAGCAGTGGCCACAGGGCAGGAAAAGGTCAGTTTTCATTCCAATCCCAAAGAAAGGCAATGACAAAGAATGCTCAAACTACTGCAGAATTGCAGTCATCCCACATGCTAGCAAAGTAATGCTCAAAATTCTCCAAGCCAGGCTTCAGCAGTACGTGAACTGTGAACTTCCAGATGTCCAAGCTGGATTTAGAAAAGGCAGAGGAACCAGAGATCAAATTGCCAGCATTCGTTGGATCATTGAAAAAGCAATAGAGTTTTAGAAAAACATCTACTTTTGCTTTATTGACTCCAGCAAAGCCTTGGACTGTGTGGATCACAACAAACTGTGGAAAATTCTGAAAGAGATGGGAATACCAGACCACCTGACCTCATCCTGAGAAATCTGTATGCAGGTGAAGAAGCAACAGTTAGAACTGGACATGGAACAACAGACTGGTTCCAAATAGGAAAAGGAGTATGTCAAGGCTGTATATTGTCACCCTGCTTATTTTACTTACATGCAGAATACATCATGTGAAATGCCATGCTGGATGAAGCACAAGCTGGAATCAGGATTCACGGGAGAAATATCAATAACTTCAGATATGCAGAGGAACACCACCCTTATGGCAGAAAGTGAAGAAGAACTAAAGAGCCTTTTGATGAAAGTGAAAGAGGAGAGTGAAAAAGTTGGTTTAAAACTCAACATTCAGAAAGCTAAGATCATGGTATCTGGTCCCATCACTGCATGGCAAATAGATGGAGAAACAGTGAGAGACTTTATTTTCTTGGCCTCTAAAGTCACTGCACATGGTGACTGCAGCCATGAAATTAAAAGATGCTTGCTCCTTAGAAGAAAAGCTATGACCAACCTAGCCAGCATATTAAAAAGCAGAGGCATTACTTTGCCAACAAAGGTCCATCTAGTCAAAGCTGTGGTTTTTCCAGTATTCATGTATGGATGTGAGATTTGGACTATAAAGAAAGCTGAGCACCGGAGAATTGATGCTTTTGAACTGTGGTGTTGGAGAAGACTCTTGAGAGTCCCTTGCACAGCAAGGAGATCCAACCAGTCAATCCTAAAGGAAATCAACACTGACTGTTCATTGGAAGGACTGATGCTGAAGCTGAAGCTCCAGTACTTTGGCCACTTGATGTGAAGAACTGACTCATTATAAAAGAGCCTGATGCTGGGAAAGATTGAAGACAGGAGGAGAAGGGGACGACAGAGGATGAGATGGTTGGATGGCAACACCGACTCGATGGACATGAGCTTGAGTAAACTCCAGGAGTTGGTGATGGACAGGGAGGCCTGGCGTGTTGTATTCCATGGGGTTGTAAAGAGTTGGACACGACTAAATGACTGAACTGAACTGAATTGAGGCAGGTAGTGTAGGAAACTGAAGCAGGGGACAAAGATTTGAGAAGTCTTTAAGATGAACAGAGTTTAGCAACTAATTGTATACAGTTTACACCAGAATATAATTTGTATGTTATCTTATCTTGGTATACAGTGTTAGAATTTATGGGTAAGGAGATTCTGGCTTTATTTTCCTGAACTAGTGGAATTAAGGTATATTTATCTCCTTTTGGGAGGATTGACTTTTTACAGTACAGATTTTCCCCCTTCAGTTTTCTTTTTAGTTGCCAATTTAAGTTCAGTGATAATTTTTACAAATACTAAGACTTTACATTTTTTTCTATGTTTAATATGTTCCATGAAGTAGGGAGCATTGTTACCACCATGTTTTAGGTGAGGAAATTGAGATAATAGTGAAATGCTGTAGATCAGAATGATGGAGACCTCCAAGTCTTTTTAATACAGTGCTTTCTGAATCTTAACTTAAATATTATCCCCAGATAGTGTCAGATGGGATACATGAGTCATCTGACATCCTTTTTTTTTTTTTTTTTCATTCTGCCCCTAAAGGAACTCTGACTTAAATGTGAAGTGTATTATAGAGAAGGATTATTTCTATTCTTTGGTTTCACAAATCAACCTATATGTGTTTTTGTTTTCTTGGACTTTTAGTTGTTACTGGTCCTCTCTGGACCTAGATTCATAAAGAATTTAATGCAGGATAACTTAGGAATGACAGCGCCTCAGGTGGGAGTTTTATTTAACCATTCATGAAAGATAGGAAACAGATCGTACCAGTGGTAGTAATTATTATAGTGTTCCTATTAATATGTTAATGTGTATCAGACATTTTCGCTGGGTATCTTTAACTGACCTCATAGGCTAGATTTTGGAGAATAGAGAAATCATTAATATGAAATATTTGTTGTCATTCAGTCTCTAAGTTGTGTCTGACTGTTTTGTGACCCCAAGGATTGTAGCCTGCCAGGCTCCTCTGTCCATGGGACTGTCCCAGGCAAGAACACTGGAGTGGGCTGCCATTTTCTTCTCCAAGGGATCTTCTTGACCCCGGCATAGAACTTATGTCTCCTGCATTGGCAGGTGGATTCTTTACCACTGAGCCACCAGAGAAGCCCAGTATGAACTATAATTAGAATTATTTACCTTTGGAAACTCTTCCATGGAAAGAGGCCTTCAGAGTTTTATGGATCTGAATTCAAACCCAGCATCTACGCTATAAGCTTGGGAAGGTTGCTCTATTTTTGAAATTTATCTAAAAATGTCTATTTTTTCTTGCTGTAGATTAGTATGTAGTACTGCAGGAAATTTGGAAATACAAAAGGCCCAAAAGAGAAAGTAAAAATCGCCTGTAATTCTTGATTTAGACCAAAATCTCTCAATGAAGCTTACATTCTAATGATGAACTTTGCAGACCAGAAATAGCTTAAATGTCTACCAGTAGAGAGTGGTTAAATATGTTGCAGCTTATCCATTTCATGGAGTCAATGTTAGATAAGAGGAGAACAGTGGTTAAGAGTAAGTGCTCTAAGTTCAGATCTTAGGGCTATTCCTTATTGATTAATATGACCTGAACTTCTTGAAATTTCAGTGTCCTCTTATAGTGCCCACTTCATAGAGTTTTTCTGAAGGTTAAATGAGGTATAAGAAATTTAACACTGTAAACAACATCTGGCACATTGTAAGTGCTTGGTAAACATTGATAGAATATTATTATTAATTTTATGTGCTGATATGGAAAGATTCTCAAGATATATTAAGTGTATAATGTAAGATACCAAGAAAAGGTTATGTATGATGTTATATGTATTAAAAAGTAAGAATTTCTTATATACACACATCTTTTTCTTGAAGGATCCCTAAGAAAACATTAAGTGGGGAATGGGATTGGGGATTGGAAAGGGTAGAGAAATAGACCTCTTGTTTTTACTTCTTTGTAAAGTTTGAGATTTATTTAATTATTTTTGGCCGCACCACATGGCATGTGGGATCTTCCTGGACCAGGGAAGATCAAACCCATGCTCCTTGTATTGGGAGCACGAAGTCTTAACCACTAGACCACCAGGGGAAGTGCAAGCTTGAGTTTTTAATACCATGTATGTGTGTGCATGCTGTGTCACTCCAGTTGTGTCCAGACTCTCCGACCCCCATGCACTGCCAGGCTTCTCCTCCAGGGGATCTTCCCCAGCCAGGGATCCAACCTGCATCTCTTACATCTCATCTCTTAAGTCTCTTGCCGTGGCAGGTGGGTTCTTTACCACTAGTGCCACCTGGGATGCCCCAGTACCATGTGAATTTTCCTTTTTTAAAAAAAGATATCTTCTTTTATCAATTTGTTTTGCCTTTTCTCCATAGTGGGAAATCTTATTTTCCCTACTTCTCATAGTAACTGTATTTATGTAATGGTAAAGAGTTTTAAGTGTAGTTCTGGAACCAGCCCTTTGCAGATTTGCTAAAGACATATTAGAGACTACTTTGAGATAAGTAAACATGTTGTCTTATTAACACATTGTTAAAAAGAAGAGATTCACATAGAATAGGAGAGCATTATGATTCAGTAGTAGTTTTTAAACTTACCACTTAACAAATGGAATCATAATGATGTTAGTAGGCTCTTAAAGAAAAAGTTACATACATTTAGAACACCTCTGTTGATTCAGACTTTCTTCCTCCCCAGCAAGCACTTACCTGATTATTTGGCAGTAATAGATAAAAAGATATACTTCTTGTCTCCTTTAAATCAATTAGAAACCAACAATACTTATAGGTTAGTTTACTTCGATAAGCATTTGGAAAGTTCATATACTGGGTAGTCTCTAAGTTCATCCTTTTCTCTTACCTCCTTTCTTTCTCTCCACTCTTATACTTGTCTCTCCATTCTACTTTCTCCCCCTGCCATTGTCTCATTATCTTAGACACTGAAGATGTAAAGATTAATAAGATGTAATTCCTGCTCTCAAGAAGTTCATATCAGTTGTTCCATTCTAGCATTCTTATTGAACTACTGGGAAGAGGAATTATGAATTTTTCGCTCAGTTCAATCGCTCAGTCGTGTCTGTCTCTTTGTGACCCCCTGGACTGCAGCACACCAGGCTTCCCTGTCCATCACCACCTCCCAGAGCTTGCTCAAACTCGTGTCCATCAAGCCGGTGATGCCATCCAGCCATTTCATCCTCTGTCGTCCCCTTCTCCTCCTGTCTTCAATCTTTCCCAGCATCAGGGTCTTTTCAAATGAGTCAGTTCTTCACATCAAGTGGTGAAAGTATTGGAGCTTCAGTTTCAGCATCAGTCCTTCCAGTGAATATTCAGGACTGATTTCCTTTAGGATGGACTGGTTTGATTTTCTTGCTGTCCAAGGGACTCTCAAAAGTCTTCTCCAACACCACAGTTCAAAAGCTTTGTTGCTTAGCTTTCTTTATGGTTCAACTCTCATATTCATACATGACTACTGGAAAAACCATAGCCTTGACTAGATAGACATTTGTTGGCAAAGTGATGTCTCTGCTTTTTAAATGCTGTCTAGGTTGGTCATAGCTATTCTTCCAAGGAGCAAGTGTCTTTTAATTTCATGGCTGCAGTCACCATCTGCAGTGATTTTGGAGCCCAAGAAAATAAAGTCTTTCACTGTTTCCATTGTTTCCCTATCTATTTGCCATGAAGTGCTAGAACTGGATGCCATGATCTTAGTTTTTTGAATGTTGAGTTTTAAGCCAGATTTTTAACCCTCCTCTTTCACTTTCATCAAGAGGCTCTTTAGTTCCTCTTCACTTTCTGCCATAAGGGTGGTGTCATCTGCATATCTGAGGTTATTGATATTTTTCCTGACAGTCTTGATTCCTTCTTGTGCTTCATCCAGCCCGGCATTTTGCATGATGTATTCTGCATGTAAGTTAAATAAGTAGGATGACAAAATACAGCCTTGACATAATCCTTTCCCAATTTGGAACCAGTGCATTGTTCCATGTCCAGTTCTAACTGTTGTTTCTTGACCTGGGTATAGACTTCTCAGGAGGCAGGTAAGGTGGTCTAGTATTCCCATCTCTTGAAGAATTTTTCACAGTTTGTTGTGATCTACACAGTCAAAGGCTTTGGTGTAGTCAATAAAGCAGAAGTAGGTTTGTTTGGAACTGTCTTGCCTTTTTTGATGATCTAGCGGATGTTGGCAATTTGATCTCTGGTTCCTCTGCTTTTCTAAATACGGCTTAGACATCTGGAAGTTCACAGTTCACGTATTGCTGAAGCCTGGCTTGAAGAATTTTGAGCATTACTTTGCTCTCGTGTGAGATGAGTGCAATTCTGCAGTAGTTTGAACATTCTTTGGCATTGCCTTTCTTTGGGATCGGAATGAAAAGTGACGTTTTCCAGTTCTGTGGCCACTGTTGAATTTTCCGAATTTCTCTGTAGTCTCATATTTTTCACTTCAGCTTTTTAAACTTTATTAAGCAACCAGAGTGTTCTAGGCACTCTCCTAGAGGGTGCTAAGCTAGGTAAAACTAATTGCTTAGTTCCTTGTAAGGAGACAGGTAAGTAGATTTCAGAACAGTTTGATACATACTATTTATCTGCTCAGTTATCACAATGAGGTAGCTTTTGATAGGAAAGTGCCGCCAGACAGTTAAAAACAGTACACATTTTCTTTAATGGCAGAAATTAACCTCTTTTGAGACATTTATACAGAAAAAGAGACATACTCCTGTCAGAATTAAAGTTTCCTTGGCTTCAGTCATTCTTCAAGGAGGTTGCAAAGGTACCTCTGAAAAGTGAGTGTGCCAGGTCTGAGAAGCCAAATCTTTCATATTTCACCAGACTATTTTTTCCCCCACCATACTTTTACGTTTGTGGGTTGCATTACTACCATTTTAGAAAAACCTACATTGCAATTTATGTGCTTCTTTCAAAGATAATGTTTACAAACACTGGGTTTTCCCATTGCTGAAATCAAACTCTGTCTGCAAGGCCAGGTTCTCATTCCACCATGGAAAACAGTCTGACTAGTCCGCCACCTATCTGAACGAGCCTCCTGGAAACTCCGTTACTTTGAATGAATGAGGATAAACACAGTGCTTTGAAAGCACAGAGGATGAGTGTCTGACCTGAGTAAAAGAGGCAGATTAACCAGTCAGGAATGTACAGAGGATGTGATACACTTCTTGAAGAGTATTTGCCATACCTGTATTCCATATTTAGTTTTCTAGTTTTCTCTGTTAAGGCAGAGCAGTAATAACTGAAGAGTTTTAAGCCCTTAAGGTAAATTATAGACCTCATTTGCCTTTCTAAAATATAAGGACATTTTCTTCCATTATTATAATACTGTTCCCACATTAAAAAGACACTAATTCTTAATTATGTAATACCTTGTCCATGTTCAAATTTCTCATTATCCTTAGAAATATCTTGTTCAAACCAGGATCCAGTTAAGAACTATTCATTGTATTTGGTTATATTTAAGTCTTTCTTTCTCTTTTTGAATAGACTTTAATTTTTAGCCTTATGTCTTTTTTGTGCTAAAGCTTAGCCCACTGTGTTTATTTATTCATCACATTGACTTGTTAAAGAGACATGACTTTTCTTTTGTTTTTTGTCTGATTGCCTTTTTTGGTATTGTTAATACTGTTCTCTGTATTTTTTGTGATCTAGATATTAGATATACAGGTTTGTTTTTGCTTGTTTTTAAACTTTTAATTTTATATTGGTGTATTTCTTTGGAAGGAATGATGCTAAAGCTGAAACTCCAGTACTTTGGCCACCTCATGCAAAGAGTTGACTCATTGGAAAAGACTCTGATGCTGGGAGGGATTGGGGGCAGGAGGAAAAAGGGACGACAGAGGATGACATGGCTGGATGGCATCACTGACTCGATGGACGTGAGTCTGAGTGAACTCCGGCTGATGGTGATGGACAGGGAGGCCTGGTGTGGTGCGATTCATGGGGTCGCAAAGAGTCGGACAGGACTGAGTGACTGAACTGAATTGAACTGAACTGAACTGATAGTTGACTAACAGTGTTATGTTAGTCATTTTAAATATAGCAGTGTATATGTCAATTCCAAACTCCCTAACTATCCCTTCCTGCCCCATCCTCCCCTGATAACCGTGTACACACACACACACACACACACACACAAATGAACTTATTACAAAGCAGAAATAGACTCACAGATTTAAAAAGTAAACTTATGGTTATATTGGACAAATTTGGCACAAATACTTGGAAAGTGATAGAGTGTTGCATTTGTTTATTTATTTTTGCCTCTTTTTGTCTTTAATAGGAACTATACACAATGGTCCAACTATGATTCAGCCTGTTGGTTATCAGTCTTGGACTTGTATAGTCACAGCATTGGAGTATCATCTGTTCTTACCTTTTTTCTTTTGGGGCTTTTTAGCTAGCCCTTTTGCCTTGTCTTTGATATGTTCCCTTACCTGGTATATTCCATGGTATATTCCCTTACACTTCTTCCCTGAGTTCTGTCTTCAATGTAAACAGTACCAGTTCCAAGAGATATTATTCTTATTTGACCTATTACATTGCAGACTTTTTTTTTTTGTAAACTTTATAGGAGTAGCTCAACTAACTTCTTTTGTTTTAGTCTAAACTCTCCTTTGGTTTCCCAGGTGGCTCAGTGGTAAAGAATCCGCCTGCCATCTTCACCTGGGCATTTCCTCTGGACCCATGAAGAATGAGTAGAGATGAGAGAGGCCCAGATTAGGCTTGAGACATTTGGAAATCATGGTTGATGGGGCATCTGAAAGTGGGATGAGGTTAGATGAAATGCTACATGCAACATAATTTTCCCTCAGAATGTGAACGCTTTGTCATTTCTAATGTCTCATGATGAATGGTCTTAGTGAGTGCATTTTTTTTTTTTTTTTGTAGAAACTGTAATGTGTGTTGACATAGTAAGGGAGTTTGTGGAGCTGGGGAGAGTTGGTAAGGAGATAAATAGGTCAAATATTGGATCATGTTCTTCAGGGAGGGGAAGAAGATATTCTGCTATTATAATTTAAGAGCATAAGTAACTGTGGGATTTTTGACCTCTTTCCACTTTGCTGTTGATGTTAATAGCTTATTAGAAGTAAAAAGACTTCTTTGTATTGCTTTACTATATGAGCTACGTTAGAAATAGGAAAAATTATCACAAAAGTAATCTATGATAAAGGCTTTTAACTGATACCAGGAACTATATTTATTACATTACTTGTCATGCGTACTTTGGACCATGGTGTAGTTAAGAGAGGCTTTTCTGTTTGGGAAAATCTCCTCAATTACCGTTGAGGAAATCTTTTCATGTAGAGGGTCTTAATATAAATACATCCTTTGCTGGGTTGCAGATATTTTTATTACCATTATAGCTCAGTTTGGAAATGGTTCTTATTTTAAAAATTTTTGCTGGTTTTCTCTTTGGGGGAAATCATGTCTTGTACAAATAAGACAAATATTTGTAATGTGGAGATTAATGTCTCTGTGGAGATTGCATGTCTCTGTTATTAAGCAAAAGATTGTCTCTTTTGGAAGTAATATTTTAAGTTTTGTTTCATTTTTTACCATTTTTGTGAAATCAGAGTATGTCTTTCAGTTAATTGATGGTATAATGGTTAATTAATGACGCTTTTCTTTCTTAGCTGTACCTGAAGTAACAGCAAGCCTTAACAATTAGTGAGATCTTGACCTTGATGAAATACAGCAGTTTACAATTCAGATTACTCATGGTTTAGCCACAGAAACACTGAAAAACAGAAACACTGAAGTTGTGTTGAGGTTGGTAGACTGAGTTAAGTAGCACTGAGGAAGGTAGAGATATAATATTTGTTCTCTGCCTCTCTCTCTCTCTTTAAAGGCATTTTCATATTTTCGTTTCAGTCTTGACAACCCATCAGGAGATTTTAAGGCCTTTAAACTAAACCTGATGAACATTCACAGTGGATAGGTGTCATTAAAAGACCTAAGGGGAGCCATAAACTGAAGTAAATGTTCCTGTCCTCTCACATCCGGTGCTTTACAGACTTTGCCCTTTGCCCTCTCCTCGATCAGTATTCTGCTTCAAAGGTTACCTTTTCTCTTTAGCTTTCATCTCTAACCTCTAATGGTTTCTTCATGCTCTTTTCTTCCTCCCTTGTCTGTTGCCAGTCTTTTTTATTCATTTGCTTTTTAAAAAAAAAAAAACTAAGACTTTTTGGGGAGAAGTTTTAGATTTAAAGAAGAGTGGAAAGTGAAGAGATCACCCATGTTTATACCCCAACCAAGTATCCCCTATTATTAACATCTTGGATTAATGTGAAACCTTTGTTATAATAGGTAAGCCAATACTAATACATTATTATTAAAGTCCAAAAATTACATTGGGTTTACTCTTTGTGTTGTTCATTCTTTAGGTTTTGACAAATGTACAGTATATGTGTCTATTATGATAGTGTCATAGAGAATAGTTTCATTGCCCTAAAAACCTCCTGGGCATTACTTATTCCTCTCTCCCTTTTCCTTCCTCCTACAGCCCCTGGCAACCGCTGTTTTTGGTTTTTTTCTCTTCTCCATACTTTTGTTTTTTCCAGAATGTCATGTAGGTGGAATCATACAGTACCTTGTCTCTTTCGCTTAGCAATATTCTCTTAAGGTTCTTCCATGTCTCATCTCTTTGGCTTGCTAGCACATTTTTTTTTTTTTTTTAGTTGCTGAGTAGTATTCCATTGTGTGAATGTACTACAGTTTGTTTACCCTTTTACCTGTTGAATAAGCTTCCAACTTTTGGCAATTAAAAATAACAAATTAACTTTTTATGAAACACAAATATGATCTAAAGTACTTCAAGTAAAGAAAAAGTTGAGCTAATTCAGTACCTTGAGCCTTAAAAAATAACTCTTTTACCTTTGTATCAAAAATTTCTAATTGAGTAGTCAGCTCCTAACAGTGTTCAAGAGGTATGTGTAGAGTGGTTGAATATGAAAAAGGTAAGGAAGTATGGAAGAGAAGAGGCTAAAGACTATATCATATAATATTCAGATAATTTTTGGAAAATGAGATTGTCTAGAAATTCAGCTGGAAATTTGAATGGGCACTAAGATGTTTAGGGCTCTGAATTCAACCGTTAATTTGAGAACACTCCAGAACAAAAGTATCATCAAGCTGGCCCAGAGGTGAATAAACATTTCTCTGTTTTAAGTGCCACATGCCAAATATTTTAGGGAAAATAGCAGTAAATGAAACCATTGCCTCTGTTTATATAGGGCATACATGAATGTGGAAAAAATAACTAGGAAGGAGAAAAATGCGAGTTAGGTTATGATGAATGCTCTGAGTTTTAAAGAAGGATATTATTTTAGCTGTGGTGAGTCAAGAAGCTTTTATGGAAGTCTTGCCATTTGAGTTTTACCTTTAAAATAGTTGAGTTGAATTTGCGGATACAGGAGAGAAACAGCATTCTAGGAAGCAATTTATGTTCATTGAGAAGAATTTGAGATAGAATATAAGAGCTGAAGAGGTGATTAGGGTCGAAGTATAGAAAGCCATTAATACCAGAGTATGCAGACAGTTTTTATTAGTTAAGTAAAAATAGGGAATAATTTTATGGGCCATGAATATTGTTTATAAAGTATTTTAGAATTAATTTTATATCCTTAAAATTTATATACTTTATAATATATACTTCTTATAGCTTTCAGCTCTGTCATAAGCCAAAATATTTCCCTGAAATGTCATATACAAAAAGAAGCCTTATGTAAGTTGACTGTCAGTTTTGTACCCTGCATCAGCATTATAAAGACGTTCTACTATAATTATAAGTAGTATTTACTAAATTAGCTTATAAATTTATAACCTTACTGATATGCTGAGATTTTGTTGTTCTTTAAATGAACTTTTAATATACTTAGCTTTCTACCATTTTAAATTAAGCTGATTTCTTTTTGCAAACAATGTATTTGCTTTTTTTGTTGCAGAACTGTGGCTGCTGAAGTCAGGAAGCAGATCTCCGGACAGTATAGTGGCTCTCCCCAGCTGCTCAAAAACCTCAACATTGTTGGCAATATATCTCATCATACCACAGTAAGTAATGTGTTTAAGATATGGTATGTTACAGTTACATTCTGACTAGGCCATGAAAAACAGTGGAAAGATAAGAGCCAGGCCTTTGACTGTGTGGATCACAACAAACTGGAAAATGATGGCAATACCAGACCACCTGACCTGCATCCTGAGAAATCTGTATGCAGGTCAAGAAGCAACAGTTAGAACTGGACATGAAACAACAGACTGGTTCCAAATTGGGAAAGGAGTATGTCAAGGCTGTATATTGTCACCCTGCTTATTTAACTTATATGCAAAGTACATCATGCAAAATGCCACGCTGGATGAAGCACAAGCTGGACTCAAGATTGCCAGGAGAAATATCAATAACCTCAGATATGCAGATGACACCACCCTTATGGCAGAAAGTGAAGAGGAACTAAAGAGCTTCTTGATGAAAGTGAAAGAGCAGAGTGAAAAAGCTGGCTTAAAACTCAGCATTCAAAAAATGAAGATCATGGCATCTGGTCCCATCACTGCATGGCAAATAGATGGAGAAACAATGGAAACAGTGGCAGACTTTATTTTCTTGGGCTCCAAAGTCATGGCAGGTGGTGACTGCCACCATGAAATTAAAAGATGCTTGTTCCTTGGAAGAAAAGCTATGACCAACCTAGACTGCATATTAAAAAGCAGAGCCATTGCTTTGCCAACAAAGGTCCATCTAGTCAAAAGCTATGGTTTTTCCAGTATTCATGTATGGATGTGAGAGTTGGACTATAAAGAAAGCTGAGTGCTGAAGAATTGATGCTTTTGAGCTGTGGTGTTGGAGAAGACTCTTGAGAGTCCCTTGGACTGCAAGATAAAACCAGTCCATCCTAAAGGAAATCAGTCCTGAATATTCATTGAAAGTACTGATGTTGAAGCTCCAATACTTTGGCCACCTGATGTGAAGAACTGACTCATTTGAAAAGACCCTGATGCTGGGAAAGATTGAAGGCAGGAGGATAAGGGGACAACAGAGGATGAGATGGTTGGATGGCATCACTGACTCAATGGACATGAGTTTGAGCAAGCTCCGGGAGTTGATGATGGACAGAGAAGCCTGGCGTGCTGCAGTCCATGGGGTCGCAAAGAGTTGGACACAACTGAACGACTGAACTGAAGTGCCAGGAAATTGGGTTCCATCATTAGTATCACTAACAACCTTATTGGTTGCTACCTCACTTTTTCCTGAAACTTGAAATATCACACAACAGGGGAGTGTTGGGAGGTGTTACAGAAGTGTTGATTTCCTAATCAACTCCAAAACTTTATATTCAGGATTTAATCAACTCTGGAATTGTATAAATAGAATTTCTCAGACCCAAGGTGGATTCATACATGAAAATTCAGAAATCTTTTCTAGGAATAATAGGTACTGAAGTAGTGAAAGTAAGTCATTTGGTTGTGTCTGACTCTTTGTGAGCCCATGGACTGTAGCCTGCCAGGCTTCTCTGTCCATAGGGTTCTTCAGGCAAGGATACTGGAGCGGGTTGCCATTCCCTTCTCCAGGGGATCTTCCCGAGCCAGGGATCAAACGTGTGTCTCCCACATTGCGGGCAGATTCTTTACTCTCTGAGCCACCAGGGAAGCCCCAATAGATACTGAAGTAAGTGTTATATAATTGTGTAGATTCATAGTATTATCTGTCTCCTTCAATAGAAAGGAATATATAGTTTTGAATTATTGCTTTTAAGCCAGGAGCTGTGTCAGAGTTATAAATATATGTTTTTTTTTTTTTAATTCAAGAGGCTGGCATGAGGATAATCAATTTTAATTAAAAAAAAAACCCTGATACTTAGTTGTAGTAGGAATATGAATTAAAAACATGCTCCATTTGTCAAAAACTGAAAAAGTAGTTAAGAGTGAGTTGGGTAGAGTTATATTAACACTTTCTTTTTATCTGTGAAATAGTACCAATTATTGAACAAACATGGTATGCCAGAGCATAGTAGTTTAAATGGCTTGTGGTGACATGTTTATAATGTTTGTTATTAAATTTTAAGATATGAAGTTTACTTTTAACAACAGTAACATACTGATGGGAGCAAGTTTATAATATGTATATTTCTGGATGATTTCAGTGTGCACAGAGATGGTCCTTCTAATACCCTATTGAGTGTCTTGAACTCCTCTTTTCAACTGATTTCCTGTGTTGTGTGTTACACCTTCACTGTTCATTTCCATAGTTACCCCTGGATTTGGTCTTTATGAATGACTAAGCCTTATGTACTCTCAGTTCCACAATTCTTATTCTCTGACCACCGCTGCTTCTCTCTCTTGCGCTCTTATTCTGGTGCTCTGACTTCAACTGATCCTGCTAACGCTTTTAGGTCCTTCACTCCTTGATGTTCTTTTTTTCTTCTCCTTACCAAACTTAAATTATTCGTTGAAATTTATAATTACTCTTTTGCATATACCATTGATTTCCTTAACTTCTCATGTCATTGGCACTACCTCAGCGCTGTTTAAACCCAACCTTCTGCTTACTTCATGTCAGCACTCATGCAGCTGGGCGTGGCT
This sequence comes from Bos javanicus, assembly GCF_032452875.1. Classification (NCBI taxonomy): domain Eukaryota; kingdom Metazoa; phylum Chordata; class Mammalia; order Artiodactyla; family Bovidae; genus Bos; species Bos javanicus. The sequence goes on from NC_083870.1 coordinate 83,164,777, forward strand.
GGAGAAAAATACACAGGTCTCACTGACTGGTCTCACTTTACATATCTGACCACTAATGCATGAAGACTTCTACATTGCTTAAACTAAAAATATTTTATTTTCCTAGTCTGTTCATTCTCCTGCTGTTTTAGTTGACTCATTTCATGCCTCCTACTCTTCCCTTAAAATCCTAATTGCTCTTCTCTATTTTCAGTCTTAGGATGACCTGGCTTCCTGTTTCACTGAGAAAATTGAAGCAGTCAAGGGCATCCACATACTCCTACCACCATGTGTGTCTACCTTTTACCTTCTGTACCTGTATTGTCTGTCTGTTCACCAGTTACTCTAGATAAACCACTAGGGAGCTAGATCCCAACTCCTCTGTTACTAAAATGCAGTACTTTAGTAATTCTCCCTGCTCTTTTATGGCATTACTTTTACTGTTTACTGGATCATTACATTCCCATCAGTCTACAAACATGCAGATGTGCTGCTGTTTCTCCCATTTAAAAGAATTCTTTTTTTGCCCCACTTTTCCATCAGTCTCCCGTTTTCAGTATTTCTTTGCTCTTCTTTGCAACAGAATTCCTTCAAAGCGTTGTCAGAGCTTGCTGACTTCAATTTCTCTTCTTATATTCTTTCTGAGAAAGCTCTTTTCAAGTTATGGGAATCTTCAAACATACACAGAAGTAGAAGACAAGTGAAAACATTGACTTTTTTTTATTTAGCCACAATGCTGTTATCACACAACAAAATAGACAGTCTGTAATTCTTTGGTGTCATCTATTATCCAGTGCATGTTAAATTTTCTCAATTATTTCACTTGTCTTTTTGTAGTTGATTTATTCAAATCAGGATCAAACAAAATCCACAGATGGAATTTGCTCTTAGATCACTTGCATTTAAAAAAAGAGGGTAGTTTCTCCTTCCTCTTTTTTTTTTAATTGAAATAGGGCTGATTTATAATACTAAATAAGTTTCATGTGTATAACACAGTGTTTCACTATCTTTAATGGTTGTACTATTTATAGCTGTTATAAAAATTGACTCTGTTCCCTTTGCTGTATAGTATATTCTTACAGCTTATTTATTTTATAATAGTAATTTATTTATTTTGGGCTGTGCTGGGTCTTTGTTGCTGTGTGGGTGTTTCTCTAGTTTCTTGAGCAGGGGCTGCTCTCTAGTTACAGTGCAGGGCTTCTTGTTGCAGAACACGGGCTCTCAGCTGTGTGGGCTTCAATAGCTGGGGCACGTGAGCTCAGTGGTTGTACCTCCTGTGCTCTAGAGCGGTGGCTCAGTTGTGGTGGTGCACAGGCTTAGTTGCTTTGCAGCATGTGGGATCTTCCAGATCAGGGATTGAACACATGTCTTCTGCATGTCTTCTGCATTACCACTGGGCCACCAGGGAAGCCTTATAATAGTGATTTTACTTCTTAATCTCCTACCTCTTTCTTGGTTCTGTTTCCCCACTGGTAATACTGGTTTATTCTTTATATCTGTGAGTCTGTTTTTTTTTTTTGCTATTGTTGTTATATTCTTTAGTCTGTTTTATTTTATAGATTCTGCATATCAGTGATATTGTAAAATATTTGTCTTTTTCTGTCTGATGTATTTCACTAATCATAATATCCTTCAACATATGGTTGGAAGAATATTAGATCACCATATGAGCAGCATATGGTGATCTAATATTCTGCAAGGGTGCCAAGAGCATCCAATGGCGAAATGATAGTCTGTTTAATAAATGGTGCTGAGAAAGCTAAATAGACACATGCAGAGCAATGAAATTGGTCCCATATCTTACACCACTCACAAAAATTAACTTGAAATGGATCAAAGTCTTAAACAAAAGAGGTAATAGTATAAAACTCCTAGAAGAAAATGTAGAGAAAAAGCTCCTTGATTTTGGTCTTAGAAAAGATTTTTTTTTGGATATAATACCTAAAGCACAAACATCAAGAGCAAAAGTCAACAAATTGTTGACTTTAAATGTCAAATTGTCAAATTTAAATGCTTTTGCACAGCTAAAGAAACAATTAACAAAAGGCATCCTATGAGAATTCCAGGAAAATATCTACCTCTGTTTCATTGATTATGCTAAAGCCTTTGACTGTGTGGATCACAACAAACTGTGGCAAATGCTTTAAGAGATGGGAATACCAGACCACCTTACCTGCCTCCTGTGAAATCTGTATGCAGGTCAAGAAGCAGTTGTTAGTACTGGACATGTCAAGTCTCTATATTGTCACCCTGCTTATTGAACATATATGCAGAGTACATTGTGTGAAATGCCATGCTGGATGAAGCGCAAGCTGGAATCAAGATTGCCAGGAAAAATATCAATAACCTCAGATATGCAGATGACACTACCTTAGTGAAGAGGAACTAAAGACCTTCTTGATGAAGGTGAAAAAGGAGAGGGAAAAAGCTGGTTTAAAACTCAACATTCAGAAGACAAAGATCATGGCATTCAGTCCCATCACTGCGTGGCAAATAGATGGGGAAACAATGGAAACAGTGAAAGACTTTATTTTCTTGGGCTCCAAAATCACAGCAGATGGTGAGTGCAGTCATGAAATTGAAAGATGCTTGCTCCTTGGAAGAAAAGCTATGAGCAACCTAGACAGCATATTAAAAAGCAGAGACATTACTTTGCCAACAAAGGTCTGTCTAGTCAAAGTTACGGTTTTTCCAGTGGTCATGTATGGATGAGAGAGTTGGACCATAAGGAAGGCTGAGTGCCGAAGAATTGATGCTTTTGAACTGTGGTGTTGGAGAAGACTCTTGAGAGTCCCTTGAACAGCAAGGAGATCAAACCAGTCAATCCTAAAGGAAATCAACACTGACTATTCGTTGAAAGGAAGCTCCAATACTTTGGCCACATGATGTGAAGAGCTGACTCATTAGAAAAGACCCTGATGCTGAGAGAGATTGAAGACAGGAGAAGGGGACCACAGAGGACAAGATGACATCACTGACTCAATGGACATGAGTTTGAGCAGGATCTGGGAAATAGTGAAAGACAGGGAAGTCTGGCGTGCTGCAGTCCATGGGGTCTCAAGGTGTCGGGCATATCTGAGTGACTGAATAACAACAACAGTGGGAACAAAATTTTGCAAAATATATTTCAGATAAGAGGGGTAATATCCAAAATATATAAAGAGCTCATGCAACTTAACAACAAAAAGGCAATCCAATTAAAAATGGGCAGAAGAACTAAATGGACATTTTTTTCCAAAGAAGTCATCCAGATGACCAACAGATACATGAAAAGGTGCTCAACATCACTAATCGTCAAGGAAATGGAAATTAAAACCACGATGAGAGTATTTCCTCATACCTGTTAGAATGGTTATCATCAGGAAGTGCACATGACTGAAGCGGCTTAGCAGCAGCATCAAAAATGATAAGGTTGATCAACCTTGATGTTGTTTATCATCAAGTGATAGTAAATGCTGGCAAGGATATGGAGAAAAGGGAACCTTTGAGCACTGTTGGTGGGAATGTAAAGTGGTATAGCCACTGGGGAAAACAGTATAGAGGTTCCTCAAAAAGCCATATGATCTAGCAGTTCCACTTCTGGGTATTTATCTGAAGAAATGAAAACACTAATTCAAGAAGGTACACCCCAGTGTTCCTGGCAACATTACTGACAGTAGCCAATATATAGAAGCAACCTGAATGCCCATTAACAGGTGAATGGATAAAGATGTAGTGTATCTATACAGTAGAATACTACTCCCTCCCCCAACTCTTAAGTTTGTTTTTGTGCCATTGACTTGTTGAGGAAATTGGATTAGTTGTCTTACAATTTCCTGCCTTTTGGATTTTATGTATAGTTCCTTGTAGACTTGTTTTTCTATTTCCTGTATTTCCTGTAACTGATTAGATTCTGATTCAACTTTTTTGAAATTTCTTCCTTGTATACTTGTTTTTCCTATCTTCTATATTTTCTGTGTATGATTAGATGGTTTCAATTTTTTTAATGGCTTTAAATTGAGATTTATTTCACATAACCATACAGTTCACCCATTTAATTTATGGTTCAGTGGATTTAATATATTCACAGATATGTGCAACCATCATAACGGTCAATTTAAAACATTTTCATTACCTCAAAAATAAATCTTTGGCTATCTCCCTTTAATTAACCCCCCTTCCCTGTAGCCCGAAATAACCACTAATCAAATACAAGAATTTTGATGGTATACCTGAAGAGTTTGAAAGAGACCTTAACACTAAACACGTCAGTCACAATTGCAGTACAGTGACTGTTGAAGGAAGACAGTGTCTCACATCGCCTGTGAGAGATTCTAGTGCTTCTCGGTTGCTTCTTGTTGTCACCCTTTAACCCTGCTTACTGTCTAGTCACTTTCTATTATAAAATCATTTTTCAGTCTCCTGCCTTGGATCTGTAAATACAGGATCTTTCTTTGGAGTCTTGTAAAATAATATGTAGTTGTAAGCATCTTATCACTACATCCGAAAACTCGCCCAGGCAGTTGCCTCTGATGGGAGGCAGGGAGAGTGGAGACAGTGGTAGCAAACATATACTTACTTCCTTGTTCCAAGTCTAGCTAACAGTACACCTAGAAAACCAGTGACTTTCATTGTGACTTTGGTAAACAAGATCATTTATCTTCTCTGTCATTTAGTGTTGAGAGTCTCTTCAATAAGTAGTGCTAGGAAAATTGGACAGCTACATGCAAAAGAATGAAATCAGAATACTTCCTAACACCATACACAAAGATAAACTCAGAATGGATCAAAGACCTAAATATAAACCTCTGCCTACTTCTATATTCTGAAGATATTCGATTTTCTTCTAGCAGCTTTGTAGTTTTAGCATTTATGTCTGTATCTATGATCCATCTCAGTTTTTGTACATGTTGTGATATAAGAATTGAGGTTCATTCCCCACCCCCCCACCCCCATATAGTTATCCAGCTTTTCCAACAACAGTAATTGAAAAAGATTTCCCTTTCCTTGATGAATTGCTTCTTTGCTTCTAGAAAGAATGTCATGATAGTATATTTATGTACTTGATGAAATAGTGAGATAGAATGCTTATGAGAGAAAACCATGAATTTTAGACTTTGAAGACTCAGTTTGAAATTTTGCTCCATCATTTTGTGGCTGTTATTTCCAGAAGTTAACTTCTTTGACCACAATTGCCTTTATTTGTAGAACTGAAATAGTAATTATCTCTAACTTAACAAGATTTAGGGGCGGTATAAATGAGAAAACACATAAAGATAATGACAATAATTGTTACTATCTTTTGAGTGTTTATGATATTATAGTTATTCAGTATTTTACTTCATATCTTTAAAATGTTGTTTTAACAACTCTGTTTAGTTGTTCAGTCCAGAGAAGTTTAGATTAAAGCACCTTCTTTGTAGTAATGTGAACTTGCATGGTAGCAAGTCGCAGTATTTTTTACCCAATTGAATATCTTGAAAAATAACATATTCTTATTTTCATTGATCTACAGCTGCACAACTTTTATGTTAATATATGAAAATATAAGATCCTTTATAGTTTTGCTTAAATAATTTTTCTTTCTTGAATTAGACAAGAAGTAGAATACCTTATCAAAAACTATTATTTCAGCTTGGCTAAGGAATGCCACAAATACTCTGTTATCGCTAATAATACTTTTAATATGGTCTGTGTTAATTTCTTTGGGTGCTGTAACAAATTACTGCAAGCTAGGTGGCTTAAAACAACAGAAATGTACTCTCTCACAGTTCTGGAGTCCAGAAGTTTCGAATCAGTATCAATGGGTAGAAATCAAGAGTATTGGCAAGGTCACATTTTCTTCAGAGGCTCCTTTTAGTATTTTTTTATTGCTTCTTCCAGATTCTGATGGCTGCTTGTGGCTATATCACTTCTATCATGAAATTGAGACTCTTCAAATCTCTCTTTTCTGTTTCTTCATATGGTTTTCCCTTTGGTGTGGGCCATATCTCCCTCTGACTTCATATAAGGATATATATGATTGCCTTTTGGACCCACTCAGATAATCCAGGATAATGTCCCTATTTTAAGATCCTTAATGGTATCTTCAAACAGTGTTTTATTTTGTATTTTATTTATCTGTTTATTTTGACATTTAAGGTTCATGGATTGGGCTGTGGCGATCTTTGTAGGGCCATTTTTCAGCCTACCACAGTATGTTGCATGTTTTTACCAGAGTGATCAGCAGTAACAATAAAGACACCATTAAGAAACTTAGAAATGAAAATTCCAAATTATAAAAAAGAATTCCTTCAATGAGCATTTTGTCATTGTTAAGTATTATAAACCTGTTAATTATCTTACTGTTTTTATGTGGGAGTTAAGGGCAAAATCGAAGCAAGAAGATCAAAAGAGAGTTTGACCCAAGCACAAAGAACTATAGGAAGGCCAACACCTGTGATTTCTTTAGTGCATCTGGCTGAATATCTGTTGACATTTTAGAGATAACTGGAGAAAAATATATTTTTTAAAATAATAAATCTCCTTTATTTAAAGTTTTAAAATTCTTGTATCCACCTGTTCCTTTCTACCCACCTCTGTCACCTACCCCTCTTTATAAAGGTGCCGCTTACTGAAGCAGTGGACCCAGTGGATTTGGAAGATTACCTCCTTACTCATCCTTTAGCTGTGGATTCTGGACCTTTAAGGGATTTGGTTGAATTCCCTCCAGATGATATTGAAGTGGTTTATAGTCCTAGGGACTGTAGAACTCTTGTTTCAGCTGTACCTGAAGAAAGGTAAGGAGACATCTACCTATTTCTGATTTTAGTGTAACTATAAAACAACTGCCTTCCATTATTTTATTTGGATTCTGCTTCTTGTGGTGGTATTCAACAAGAATGCAGCAGCAAAATTCATAAACATCAGTGCTTTCCTGTCTAAATTATAAATATATTTTCTTTTTTAAAACAGTGAAATGGATCCACATGTTAGAGATTGTATTAGAAGTTATACAGAAGACTGGGCAATTGTGATCAGAAAGTAAGTTGTATATTCATCCTGATATTTAAAAATACTGAGCAGGATCTATAAATGGATTAAGGTAGGTTACTCCTAATTATGAGAACTGAAAATTCATTTGAAAAATAGCTGAAAAAGTAATAGAAGAACCTTTGCATATACATATTTCCTCCTTAGAAGTGCCACACTTAGCTTTCTCTTATTTTCCTTATAAAATAATACTTGATGGACATGAGTTTGAGTAAGCTCCGGAAGTTGGTGATGTACAGGGAAGCCTGGAGTTCTGCAGTCCATGGGGTCACAAAGAGTTGGACACGACTGAGCAACTGAACTGAACTGAACTGGGGATAGTACTTCTATTATCACAGATCATTAATAATTACTAATAATATGTAATAATAATGACTTGTAGTATTCTTTTGGGAAATCATGGGTAAATATTGATGAATAATTTATATTTTTCAAATGGATCCAATTTATTGATTGATTAAGTTAAATTTAATAGCTGATGTTCTAGATCAAGCTGTTTGAAAGGTCTCGGCCATTTATTAACCTGCTGAATATTTATAGGTCCTTGACCTGTATATCCAGTCAAGTAAGTATTTGTAAAAATAAGGTATTGCCACAAAATTTGTTCCTAGTGGATGGTGTTTGAAATATCAAGTCAGATGAAGAAATAAAATAAAATTACTTTTCCTTTGCTAACTTGCATAGTGAAGAGGGTCTTTGTGCTGAATGTTCTTGGCCTCATTCTATTTTTCTAAAGGAAGAATAATTACTGCAATAGTGCAAAATTCTGTTAAGACATTACAGTTTTGAGAAATGAAGTTTTCTGTGCTAAATTGTACTAGCAACAGTGATGTGTTCATTGCTTATTGTGTTGCCCTTCTGTCTTATTTCACTGCGTTTAATATTGTGCTAAGCATCACTCTTGGGGATACTGCTGACATGCTTTTTAGTTTTAGTGTGACCTAATAAAAGCACAGTCTGCTACCCTTTATAAAGAAGAGCTGTTTTTATGAACTTAGAATTTTGATAGGTATTTCAATAGCCAGATTTTACAGATTACTGAAGAATACTGTTTCTCTGTCAGATAACTCAAAAGTCTTTACATCTGCTTGTATGTTGGAAGCTTATAATCAGAAATGTTAACAAAAAGAGATTAGTTGCAAAATAACCTCATGGAATCTGGAATCTGCTACTTAACTGTAATCATGGGGTTGCTCACCTTGATTTAAGCCAAGAGGGTATGGTAGTTAACATTATATACTGGGCATTTTATTGGGTACTTAATGCTCATTTAAGATTCCAACAGATAAGGTAACTTAGGCTTAGAGTAGTTAAGTAATTTCTTTGAGATCCCATAGCCAAAAAATGGGATCGCTAGGATTAGAACCTAGGGGCATCAGATTCTAATGCATATATTTTTTTCTGTTATAATGGCACCCCACTCCAGTACTCTTGCCTGGAAAATCCCATGGATGGAGGAGCCTGGTGGGCTGCAGTCCATGGAGTCGCTAAGAGTCCGGCACGACTGAGCGACTTCACTTTCACTTTTTCACTTTCATGCATTGGAGAAGGAAATGGCAACCCACTCCAGTGTTCTTGCCTGGAGAATCCCAGGGGCCTGAGAACCTGGTGGGCTGATGTCTATGGGGTCACACAGAGTCGGACACGACTGAAGTGACTTAGCAGCAGCAGCAGATATTATTTTTAGTGGTAAATGGAAGATGAAAGGGATACTTTTGGCAGTCTAAAAGTTTCAAAGTATCCCTGAAATAGAAAAGATAGGTGTCATTGGAAACAATAGAAAACCACAGTACAAAATAATCCAAGGAGAAGATACATGCCCAAGGTTCAATAGAACGTTAGGTTCAGTGAATACAGGCAGTAGAAGGGGGACCTGGGGTAAATGTTGGACATTTGGTTATTTTAAAACCTCCTATGCCTTTATGCATAGACCTGGGAGTAGAAGTATCCCTATTTTAAGAGCACAAATAGTGGGGGCTTGAGAACCTAGTGCTTCCCTGGTGGCTTAAATGGTAAACAATCTATGATTATGCTATGATATGAACATCATATAGCTGCTGTTTCAGTACCTTTAGCAACAAGACACAATGTGACTAATTTGTATCAGGTGTGTTTATTTACTGTGTCATCAATTGACTGATACACCATAATATCCTCTGGTAATTATAATTGTTTATACTTCAATTAAAATTTCCCCCACTGTGACTGTATGAGGTATGGCACGGTAATTGTAGTGTCTCTGATAATCTTGGATATTGGGTTGTTTGGAAAAAAGCTTGTATTAATTTAAGAGTTCTTAGCCTAATATACATATTATATAACAATATATGTTAAGTATATATATATTTATATACACACACACACACACCCCCACAATGGTGTAGATCTTGCTGTTTTTCATTTTAGAAGTCTGAAGCTTTAGGTTGCTTGAGATCTTTTATACATAATGAGATATAGCAAAAATTTTTTTTGGCTGTTTGGAACTTTATGGTTCAATGCTTTCTCTATATTTTGCCTTTTAAAAATTTACACTGTTATGAATGCAGTTTATATTTTCTACTCTTTCATTTTATTTTTAACCTGGCGTCCCATCATTTCCTTGTACTGACCAGTTTTCTTAATTGAAAGTACAACTTAAAATACAGTATATCCACAGGATTGTCATGAAAAGAAGGACATTATGATTTACCTCTGGAAACTCATAATCTGCTGTCTAGTTGGATTAAAGGAACTTTGGATGGATGTTTTCTTAAACCTTTGGTTAAATGTTTAATGAGACTCCCCTGGTGGCTCAGACGTTAAGGAGTCCGCCTGTAATGTGGGAGACCCCGGTTCAGTCCTTGGGTCAGGCAGATCCCCTGGAGAAGGAAATGGCAACCCTCTCCAGTATTCTTGCCTGAAAAATTCAATGGATGGAAGAGCCTGGCAGGCTACAGTCCATGGGGTTGCAAAGAGTCGGACATGATTGGGTGACTTCACTTCTTCTTCTTCTTAAATGTTTAATATACTCAAAACTGCCAGAATATATTCTTACTATGTAAAGAAATGGTATGGAGAAGAGTTAGCTTATTATATAATGATGATGAAAATGAAAAATTTTCAGAAAATTGATATTTATTTAACTATTTTATTTTGAATAGATATCATAAACTGGGAACAGGATTTAATCCTAATACATTAGATAAACAGAAAGAAAGGCAAAAAGGTTTGCCGAAGCAGGTGTTTGAATCCGATGAAGCTCCAGATGGCAACAACTACCAGGATGAACAAGTAATACTTTTATTTTTAAATGACTATAAGGCGTTCTTTTGAAATAGTTTATTTTTTATTCATTGGTTAATAAATTTAATGTTTTGCATGGCAGGATGATCTTAAAAGACGTTCAATGTCAATAGACGATACTCCAAGGGGTAGCTGGGCCTGCAGTATTTTTGACTTGAAAAATTCACTTCCTGATGCTTTGCTTCCCAACTTACTTGATCGAACTCCAAATGAAGAAATAGACCGTCAGAATGATGACCAAAGGAAATCAAATCGTCACAAGGAACTCTTTGCCTTGCATCCATCACCAGATGAGGTATAGATATTTGGATAAAGAACCAAAAGATTATAGAGGTAGATGTTTTGGGAGTATGAACTGTATATATTAATAGTTTTATGATAAATGTAGGGAATAAAACAATGGAAATATAGCTATGCTTTTTGTAAATGAAATATAATTGAGCACACTTATAATCTAATGACTTTTGTTTGAGGATAAATAGGCCATTCTTTTCTTTGCATACTTGTGAAGACTTAAAGTAGTAGGTTAATAAGATAAGTTCTTAAACAATAAATTGTCAAGGGTTGAAACATGGTAAGCATGTTCACTTGGGTGCTGCTTGTCAATTTGCAGGAAGAGCCAATAGAACGACTTAGTGTTCCTGATGTGCCCAAAGAACATTTTGGTCAAAGACTTCTTGTAAAATGTTTATCACTCAAGTGAGTATTTATTTTGTTTACTATATAACTTTTCTTTTCTGGAGTAATGTTTTGAGTGCCAGTATAAAAAAATCCTAGTGGATTTTATACTTGTGTTTGTGTCCCTTAGAAAAGTATTGTTCTATACATAATTTTAAATGCTTCCAAGCATTTAACCTTACCTGTGAAGCTGAACTTCAGAGCACTTTTGGCTCACAGGTGAAGATGACTCTTTGCCTCAGTTATATAATTGTCTTAAAACTTGAAAAAAAAATTCACTGAAATCTGTAATATTTATCAGACACTGTTCTTGGCTTGAGGAATATCAATAGTATCTTTTTCCTTAGAGTTGATTTTATATTTGTTTCATGGTGTGTATTAAGTCGCTTCAGTAGTGTCCGATTCTTTGTGATGCTGTGAACGGTATCCCTTGGGCTCCTCTGTCCATGGGATTCTCCAGGCAGGAATACTGGAGTGAGTTGCCATCCTTTTCTCCAGGGGATCTTTCCCACTCAGGGATCAAATCCACGTCTCTTGTGTTTCCTGCGTTGGCAGGCTGGTTCTTCACCACTAGCGACACCAGGGGGTGGACTTTTTTTTGAAGCTTTTGAAGTATGTGCTAATAGTTGATTTAGACTGTGGAAGATATTCATGGAAAAGTGTGTTCAAGGAAGATGGGTAGTATAGATGGTATAACCCAGTTAGATAGAAGTACAAGGTATAGAGGGAATTTATTTTTGGAATGAGAATTTCATTCGAACTGTGTATTTTATGTATATATTTGTTTATTTATTTTTTAAATTTTATTTTATTTTATTATTTTTTTAAATTTTATTTTATTTTAAACTTTACAATATTGTATGTATATATTTAAAACTCATCCTTCTTCTTCCTAAAGGTTTGAGATTGAAATTGAACCCATTTTTGCAAGTTTGGCTTTATATGATGTGAAAGAAAAGAAAAAGGTAAGGTTATATAATTTGAACGTAGTCTTTTGTCACAGTCCGAGGTTCTGGAACCTGTTTCTAATTTGTTTTATAAGAATGATTTTTTGAGACTATTATTAAACATGGATTTTTTTTAAAAAAGAAAATAGAACTGTGAGACATTATTTTCCTACTGTAAAATAGTTTAGTTGACTTATTTTTGTTTCATTGAAAGAGTTCCAAAAAGAAGTAGCAGGAGCAACTTACTTTTAGTGTAAGAAATAGAAAAAAAAAACTAGAAAAGCATCTTAGGCAAATGATGTATAAAGAGTTAGATTGATGGTGACAGTGAAGTTTTGTTGATGTAATTTTTAAATTCTCACTAGCTGTTATTAAAAGATCATTTATTTATATTTTAAATATTCTTATCTAAAATATTGCTCTTGGTTTTGCTGTTATATCTTTGTTACACTTAGGAGTTTTTCAGAGGACTTATCATACATCATTTTTAGTATTCAAAGCCTACCATGTAGTAGAAAGTTGAAATGCCTTTAATGACTTCTGCTGTCAGCATATTGTGGATTTCTGTAGTGGGACTCTACTCCAGCATCTTGTATTTCCTAAATCACATCTTCTGAAATGTTATTTAAGTTTTCAAAGACTCAACTTGGGGTAATTCATCTTAATAATAGTTTCTTTATATACTTTATCAAAAGTTAAATTTCTTACTAAAAGAGTATGGGATATGGTTCTTTAGAATATGTTTTTGCATTAATTTTTTTTCTTTGATTTAGATATGTAAAGATCTTTATATATCTTCACTGATAGTGAAATGTATGGTACATTGTATGTTAGTATAATTGTTTAATATTTGTAATATTTTAAGACTGAATATTTATGATTTTTGTGAGTGTTTATAAAATGCACAGTTTTTAAATTTAACATATGAATATGTGTTTTAGATTTCAGAAAACTTCTATTTTGACCTTAATTCTGAGCAGATGAAAGGATTATTACGTCCACATGTACCACCTGCTGCCATTACCACCCTGGCAAGATCAGCTATTTTTTCTATCACTTATCCTTCCCAAGATGTTTTTCTTGTAATAAAGGTGAGAATAATGTTAAATGTATTTGTTTATTTGTGTTATGTCTGTGTACTTGTCTGCCTGTCAATATCACAAGCTTTTTAAGGTCAAAGATTTTATCTTTGCCTATTTTTTCATGTTAATATTTTTTAACATAATATTGGATGTATACTATAGCTGCTACCTAAATTTTTCTTGAGTGGGAAGCTTTATTAGAATTCTCTAAATAAGCAGATCAATAGGAGGAAGATACATATACACATCGAGGATTGCTATGTTGTAGTCTTGAGAATCCATCTTTGAGAAACCTTAGTCTTTGTTCTTGAGGTCTTCAACTAACTGGATAAGGCCCACCCACATTATGAAGGGTAATCTGCTTTATTCAGTCTACTGATTTACAAGTTAATCACCTCTAAAAAAATACCTGCACAGCAACATCTTGACTGGTGTTTGATAACTTAGCTGCATTGGCATATTAAGTTAACCATCTATGGTTATTTGGATATGGAGCTATACTGTGGTTTTATCATGCAGTTCCTAAATTATATAAATACTAAAATCTAAATCATTGAAATCATGGAGCATTATGATTTGACTATCAATCAATTAGGAATAAGGATTACAGATACTAAAATTTGAATATTACTAAGCTATCTAGCTTAGGATAACTTAATAATTATTTACCTTAACTTGACCTTGACTTGAGAGTTGCCTAAAATATAGTCTTTAATCATTTTACCTTAAAATTATCATAAAAAGGTAATGAATTTTATAATAAGGTTGTAAAGTAGATTGTCATGAAATGAATTTTATTTACCCACAGGAATAATGTCCTAATTTGTGGATAGATTCCTATGAATTCAGGTTAAAATAAATCTTAGTTACAATGAACAATTCTCCAAGCAAAGATTTATTTATTTATTTATTTTTTCAAGCAAAGATTTAGCAGCAGTGGTCTTCAGAAACTTATAAGTAAAGTTCTAGATATTAAAATAATTGACAAATGTCTATACACCATTATTTTACATGGGAAAATAGTAAGTTTTCATAAAATAGAACATATTTGAGGGAATGAACTAGAAAGATAGTGATGATGATTAGAATACTGTCTGCTTAAAAATGAGATGGTTCATACCATATGGTCCCAGTTGTGTAAAATAAATACACATATACCTAAACACACATAAAAATTTGTATATAAACAGAAAAAGACTTTTGTGTAATTTCAAAAATAGGAACAAGTTAAGATATATACAAATTTTAAAGAAATTATATTTAAAAGTTTTCTTTTATCATAGTCCAGCAATATAATTTTGTTTTTTGAAAGAAAAATTACCTTGGTCTATGTATTAGTTAATTATTCCTCTACAAGAACAAAAAGACAAAAATCTGAGTGGCATCCAGCAGTAAGCATTTTTTGAGTTCATGCATCTAAGTTGTCTGGTGGTCAGCTGGTCTAGGTTGTACTCTGTTGGGTGCTTGTGCTCCTTCCAGGAGTCTGTAGGTTGGTCAGTTGATTTACATACTTCATTCAGTTAAATCACCAGCATCACAGAGAAGCCCAGTGATACCGCTGAGCCACCAGGGAAGCCCAGTGATTAGTGAAGGGCTTCTCAGGTGGCTCAGTGATAAAGAATCCATCTGCCAATGCAGGTGATGTCAGTTCGATCCCTGGGTCAGGAAGATTCCCCTGGAGAAGGAATTGGTAACCCATTCTAGTATTCTTGCCTGGGAAATCCCAGGGACAGAAGAACCTGGTAGGCTACATACAGTCCATGGAGTCACAGAAGAGTCAAGCATGACTTATCAACTAAACAACAACAGCAAACTGATTAGTGATGTTGAGCGTGTTCATTATATGTTTCTTAGACATTTGTTTGGCTTCTTTGGAGAAATGTCTGTTCAAATCCTTTGCTCATTTAATAATCAGGTTATTTGCTATTCTCTTGTTGAGTTGTAGGATTTATCTGTTTTGAATATTAATTCTTTATCAGTTATATGATTTACAAATATTTTCTCTCTCATTCTGTGAGTTGCCTTTTCACCCTGTTGATTGTGTCCTATCATATAAAAAAGTTTTAAATTTTGATGTAATCCAGTTTAATGATTTTTACTTTTGTTGCCTTTGCTTTTATTGTGTAAAATCCAAGAATCTATTACTAAATCTAATCACATGAAGCTTTTCCTTTATTTTTCTTCTAGGAGTTTTACAGTTTTAGGGTTTTTTTGGGGGGGGTCTTTGATCTGTTTTGAGTTAATTTTTGTATATAATGTGAGGGTTCAACTTTATTCTTTTGCATTTAGGAATTCAGGGTTTTTTTAAACACCATTTGTTGGAAAAAATGTTCTTTCCCCATTGAATAGTCTTGGCATTCTTGTAGAAAATTATTTAGCTCTTTACAGTTTCCAGATTACAAGTCTTTCAGCTTTTTGGTTTATACCTCAGTACTTTATTCTTTTTGATATTATAAATGGAATTATTTTATTAATTTCCTTTTTGAATTGCTTGTTAGGGTATGGAAATACAACTAATTTTTGTTCATTTTGTATCGTGTAACTTTGCTGACTTTATTTATTTATTTATTAGTTGTAAAAACTAAGATCATGGCATCCGGTCCCATCACTTCATGGCAAATAGATGGGGAAACAGTGGAAACAGTGGCTGACTTTATTTTTCTGGGCTCCAAAATCACTGCAGATGGTGATTGCAGCCATGAAATTGAAAGACGCTTACTCCTTGGAAGGAAAGTTATGATCAACCTAGGCAGCATATTAAAAAGTAGAGACGTTACTTTGTCAACAAAGGTCTGTCTAGTCAAGGCTATGGCTTTTCCTGTAGTCATGTATGGATGTGAGAGTTGGACATCCTTAGCTGAGCGTGGAAGAATTGATGCTTTTGAACTGAGGTGTTGGAGAAGATTCTTGAGAGTCCCTTGGACTGCAAGGAGATCCAACCAGTCCATTCTAAAGGAGATCAGTCCTGGGTGTTTATTGGAAGGACTGATGTTAAAGCTGAAACTCCAATACTTTGGCCACCTGATGCAAAGAGCTGACTCACTGGAAAAGACCCTGATGCTGGGAAAGATTGAGGGCAGGAGGAGAAGGGGATGACAGAGGATGAGATGGTTGGATGGCATCACCGACTCAATGGACATGGGTTTGGGAGTTGGTGATGGACAGGGAAGCCTGGCGTGCTGCGATCCATGGGGTCGCAAAGAGTTGGACACGACTGAACTGAACTGAACTGAATCATTTTTTTGTGGAATATTAGGATTTTCTGTGTAAAAGATCATGTTGTCTGTAAGTAGAGATAATGTAAATTCTTCCTTTTTTAATTTGAATGTTTTTGTTTCTTTTTTGGGTTTCCTTTTTCTTGTCACATTGCTCTGGCTCAGACTTACAGTATTTTGTTCAGTAGAATTGGCAAAAGTTAACATTCTTATCCTGTTCCTGATCCTAAAGGAAAAGCTTTCAGTTTTTCAACGTTGAATAAGATGTTAGATGTGGACTTTTCATAGATGGGCTCATATTGGGGTAGTTTTCTTCTTTTCCAAGTTTGTTGAATTTTTTTTTTTTTATCATGAAAGTGTGTTGAATTGTCCAGTTCTTTTTTCTGCAGTAATTAACATGGTCATGTGGTTTTGTTCTGTTATTTTGTTAATGTGATGTATTAAGTTGATTGATTTTTATATGTTGAACCATCCTTGCATTCCAGGCTGATTGCTTTTATTTTTAAGCTTAATTAATCTTTCCTTTTTTTGCCTTTGACAGCTAGAAAAAGTGCTGCAGCAAGGAGACATTGGAGAGTGTGCAGAACCGTATATGATTTTCAAAGAAGCAGATGCCACCAAGGTAGAATTTCTTGCCTCTTATTCCCCCCACTTTCATAGTCATTAGCAGTCACTCTCCATTCCCCACAGATCACCAAACCCAATCCTAAATAGTCTCTAATCTCCAAAATTATAATCTGAGAGGATGCCATACTGAGCATATTAAATTTTACTACTAAAATTTTCTTTTCTTTTTCTGATGGCATGCTCTTTCTTCTTTATTACCTTTGTCATCTAGTTTGAGTCATGTGCTATGCTATTCTTTGACATCTCCCCAACCCCCAAACTAGTTGACTCTTAAATTTTTTTCTTGGAGAGAAAGTAATTCAGTTTAATTCGTAAATAATGAAAATTTTCTGTATTTACAAAATAGTGATTTTTTTTGTTTTTTTTTTGGCTATGCTTTGCAGCTTTTGGGATTCCCAGCCAAGAATGGGATCCATGCCCCCTGCAGTGGATTTATGGAATTCAAACCACTGGATCATGATTTTTTTTTTTTTTTTTTTACCAGACAGTGATTTTGATGAAACTTTTTCTAGCAAAGCAGGTGTATTTTGGATATCAGTCTAGTGGCAGATAATTAAGGAATGTTGTAAAAATAGAAAATATACTCTCCCCTTTGCCATCAGACAACAAATTTATAGAATTTGGATAAACTTATAAAGCAAAAATAGTTGGTGAATAATTGGTACCAAATTCTAGGTTCTCTGAGTTAGCTATAAGAATAAAAGGTGATTTTTGGATCTTTAAACACATGATTTAATGTCAAACAGGCAGGAGAAGTGTGCTTGAGGAGTATTGAACAAATCACCAAAATTTAGAAAATTGTTGCTTTCTGTTTTTCTGAGATTTATAACAAGAATTGAGCCTTTTTTTGCTATTATGGGTACATCTGAGCACACGATGTTCTCTGATTCCTAGATCCTAGATATCTGGTTGAAAGTAGGGTTAAAGTATTCTGTCTTTCCCCAGGTTGTCATTTTACAAATTAAATTTTCTCTGTTATATGAAACTCATAGGTGTGTCATTGTGGCTTGTTTCACTCTTCCCTCACGTATTTACACAATTTCGATATGGGTCCTTAATTTTCTGTAAGTACTCCTAAAGCAAGGACCTATTTTGGAGGTATAATAGATATAGCAAAAAACATTGTTATCATTTCGGTATCCCTTCATCTTTTCTCAGTCCTGAGTCCCATGGTAGGACACTGCCATTAGAGTATGACCTCACTGACGTCCTATATGGAAAGAGCACATGAGAGATTTTGGTGTAGATTTTCATCCTTGAACTATGGATTGACTATTGCAGGCCACATTGGTGTTTGTTTCAGGGATGGCCTAAAAGTTGAGCCAGCTTCAGGTTGTCTTCTAGATAAGCATGTACTGTTTGCATTATTAGTCTTTTTCAAGGGTTTAGTCCCCTTGTACTTTTTTTGATTGCTTCTTTTATCACAATTCTGGACATATTATTGTTGGTCTGTTTGTGCACTACCTACTTCTACATCGTAGTTGTCATAAGTTAGTGATTATTTCAAAGTGGCCCAAATGCTTCCATCTTTTTTTTATAGAATAAAAAAATTTAATAAGTCATAACCTAGAATATTTTGTGATTGACAGTTGATGACTGAAACATGGCTATATTTCTTTCATAAAATAGTACATGCAGTACATTAACATGCTTGACACTTGCTCTCCTTTCTTTTATCCCAAAATAAGATCATCACAAACAAATTTTACAGACTTTTAGATGCATTTGTAGAGCTGGTTAAGGTTCTTTAGTAGTTAATATAATGTTAATTGGGGCTTCCCCAGTGGCTCAGCAGTAAAGAATTGGTCTGCAATGTAGGAATTGGCAGGAAACGCAAGTTCAATCCCTGGGTGGGGAGGATCCCCTGGAGGAGGGTATGGCAACCCACTCCAGTATTCTTGCCTGGAGAATCCCATGGAAGAGGAGCCTGGCAGGCTACAGTCCATAGGGTCACTAATAGACATGACTGAAGCAAATTAGCATGTATGCACACACTGTTAATTGATTGCTGAAAGGTATGGATTGTTTTTCCATTTTGCTGAGAATTGAAGATTGTTAACTTTTATATTTTCCGTTATGATATAGCCTTTAATTCATTTCTTTTGAGCATAATCATATAATGTATAAAGTTTTGTTTTACAGAATAAGGAAAAATTGGAGAAGCTGAAAAGTCAAGCTGATCAGTTTTGTCAAAGACTTGGGAAGTATCGCATGCCTTTTGCTTGGACTGCAATCCATTTAATGAATATTGTTAGCAGTGCTGGAAGTTTGGAAAGAGATTCTACAGAGGTAGAAATAAGCACTGGAGGTAAGAGTGTTTTATATAAAATAGTTCTGTAGTTTTTGCTTACATAGGCTTGTTTTTTTGGTCAACTTTGCAATGTAATGAGGCATTGAAAGGGTTTTCTTTCTCTCCTTAACATGTTTATTGAGATGTAATTCACATATAATTTACCCATCTAAGGTTTCTAATTCAGTGTTTTCTGTTATATTCATAAGGTTCTGCAACTGTCACCACAATCTAATTTTGAAACACTTTCATACTCACTGGTGGTCACTGTTCATCCTCCTCAAGTCCCCACACTCAGTGCTAACCGACCTGTAATCTGTTCAGTCTGTATGGATTTGCCTGTGCCAGATGTTTCATATTGATACAATTATACAATATGTAATCTTTTGACTACCTTCTTGCATTTAGCATAATGTTGGAAAGGTTCATCCATGTTGTAAATGTGTCAAAATTTTATTTCTTTTTATTGCTGAATAATAGTCCCTTGAATGGATATACTACATTTTATTATCCATTCATCAGTTTATGGACATTTGGATTGTTTCAACTTTTTGTTTATTATAAATAATGCTGCAAGGAAAATTCATGTACACGCTTTTGTGTGGACATATGCTTTCATTTCTCTTGGACATATAGCTAGAAATGAAATTTCTGGTAATACAATTCTTTGTTTAACCTTTTGAAGAACTGCCAGACTGTTTTCCAATGTGACCACACCATTTAAAAATTACACTAGCAGTGTATGAAGGTTCCAGTTTCTCTACATCTTTGCCAGTACTTTTATTATCCGTCCTTTGAATATAGCCATCCAGGTGAAGTGGTATCTCATTGTGGTTTGGAATTGCCTTTCCCTGATAGCTAATGATGTTGAGTTTCATTTTGTTTGCATTTATTGTTTGTACATCTTCTCTGGAGAAATATATAATTATATCCTTTTCCCATTTTTTAATGACTTTTTTCTTACTATTGATGCTCATTTTTTAACCAGCTTTTTTTGTATTCTTGTCATTAAGTTATAATTAATAGTTATAATTTATAAATGACTATATAATAATCATTTATATATTCTAGATTTGTTGTTGTTCAATCATTAAGTCGTGTACAACTCTTTGTTACCCTGTGGACTGCAGCACGCCAGGCTTCCCTGTCCTTCACCATCTCCTGTGAGATTGCCCAAACTCATGTCCATTGAGTCAGTGATGCCATCCAGCCATCTCATCCTCTGTCGCCCCTTTCTCCTCCTGCCCTCAATCTTTCCCAGCATCAGTCTTTTCCAATGAGTTTATCTCTTCGCATCAGGTAGCGAAAGTATTGGAGCTTCAGCTTCAGCATCAGTCCTTCCAGTGAATATTCAGGGTTTATTTCTTTTAGGATTGATGGTTTGGTCTTGTTGTCCAAGAGACTTTCAAGAGTCTTCTCCAGTGCCACAGTTAAAAATTATCAATTCTTCAGTGCTCAGCCTTCTTTATGGTCCTACTCTCACATCCATACGTGACAGCTGGAAAACCAAAACTTTGACTGTATAAACCTTTGTCAGCAAATTGATGTCTCTGCTTTTTAATATACTGTCTAGGTTTATCATAGCTTTTCTTCCAAGGGATAAATGTATTTTAATTTCATGGCTGTAGTCATCATCTGCAGTGATTTTAGAACCCAAGAAGATAAAATCTGTCACTGTTTCCACTTTTCCCCCATCTATTTGCCATAACGTGATGGGTCTGGATGCCATAATCTTCATTTTTTGAATGTTGAGTTTTAAGCCAGCTTTTTCACTCTCCTCTTTGACCCTCATCAAGAGGCTCTTTAGTTCCTCTTCAATTTCTGCCATTAGAGTGGTATCATCTGCATATCAGGGACTGTTGATACTTCTCCTGGAAATCTTGATTCCAACTTGTAATTCATCCAGCTCAGCGTTTTGCATGATGTGCTCTGCATATAATTTAAATAAGCAGGGTGACCATATAGAGCTTTGACGTACTTCTTTCCCAGTTTTTTTACTAGTGCGTTGTTCCATGTCCAGTTCTAACTGTTGCTTCTTGTCCTACATATTCTGGATACAAATCCCTTATCTAATAAAGGATTTGAAGATTATTTTCTTCCATCCTGTGATTGTCCTTTTACTTACTTGATGGCATTGCTTGAAGCACTGAAGTTTTATATTTTGATGTTCAGTTTCTTTGATTTTTTTTCTTTTGTTGCTTGTACTTTTGCTATTATACCTAAGATAGCATTACCTAATTCAAGACTGAAAAGCAGCTACTTGTGTGTTTTTGTCTAAGAGTTTTATAATTACAACCCTTACATTTGGGTATAGTTCATTTTGAGTTAATTTTTGTACATGATAAGAATTACTTACAAGGGTTAGCTTCATCTTTTCCAAGTAGATATCTAGTTGTTCGTACACCATTTGTTGAAGAAATCATTCTTGCCCTATTAAATGGTCTTGGCATAATTGTTGAAAATCAATTGACAGTAGATATGTGGGTTTATTTCTGGACTGTCATTTCTGTTTCATTGATAGATATGTCTAAGCTTATGCAATTTTTATACTGTCTTTATAATTTTAGCTTTGCAGTAAGTTTTGAAATTGGGAATGTGGGTCCTCCAGTTCTTTTGACTATTTTGAGCTCTTGTATTTTCATAAGAAGTTTAGAATCTGCTATTAATTTCTGCATAAAAGCAGCTGGAATTTTGATAGAAATTACACTGATTTGGTAGATCAATTTGGGGAGAGTTTCCCTTCTAGCAATAATAAGTCTTCCAATCCATGAAATGTTTTTCCATTTATTTAGATCTTATTAAGTTTTTTTAATGGTGTTTTGTAGTTTTCAGTGTACAAGTCTTGCCCTTTTGTTGTTAAATGTATGTTCATGTGTTTTTTTGTTTTTTGATGCTATTTTAAATGGAATTGTTTTCTTAATTTCATTTTTATAATGTTCATTTCTAGAGGTTGAAATACAACTGGCTTTTTAATATTGATCTTGTACTTTGAAACCTTTTGAATCTTTTAACTATTTTTTTTCTTCTTCTCTGGATTCTATATACAAGATCATGTCATCTGCAAATAAAAATTGGTTTACTTTTTCCTTTTCCATTTCAATGTCTTTATTTTTCTTTTCTGATTATCTTGACAAGAACCTAGTGTATAAGTTTTAAAAAAGTGGTTTACTGTTTCCTTTTCCATTTCAATGTCTTTATTTATTTTTCTTTTCTAGCTATCTCAATAAGAACCTAGTGTATAAGTCCTCACCTTATTCCTGACTTAGAGGGAATGCATTCAGTCTTTTCACTATCAAGTATGATGTTTGCTGTAGATTTTCTATAGATGTGATACAGTATTTTGAGGAAGCTTCTTTCTAGTCCTAACTTTTTGAGTGTTTTTATCAGGGAAGAATATTGGATTTTATATTAATAAAATGATTTCTCTGCTTTTATTGAGATGACTTGTCTGGGTTTTGTCCTGTAGTCTTTTTGTATGGTGTATTGCATCAATTGATTGGTTTTGGATGTTAAACTAATCTTAAATTTCTGGGAGAAGTCCCACTTGGTCATGATATATGTTAATAATTTTTATAGATGTTTATTTAGAACCTGTTTCCTAGTATTTTGTATAGTGATTTTGCTTCTATTAATATGTTCCTGAGGGATATTGGTGTATAGTTTTTCTTCCTTGTAATCTGTGATTTTGGTATCAGGATAATACTGGTGACATAGAAATGAATTGTGAATTCTTATTTCTGTTTTTGGAAGAGTTTGTAAACAGCTGGTGTTAGTTTTTCATTGAAAGTTTGAAAGTTTTCAGTAGTGAAGCCATTTTGGCTTGGTCATTTCTTTGTGGTAAGTATTTTCTTTACTAATTAGATCTATTATTTTAGATCTATTCATATTTTCTCTCCCTTCTTGAGTCAGTTTCAGTAATGTATATATTTCTAGAAAAATACTCATTTCATTCAAATTATCTTATTGTTGTCTAATCTGCTGACCTACAGGTATTTGTAGTTTTTCAGTATAATCCTTTTTCTAAGATTTGTAGTGCTGTTCCCTCTTTCATTCCTGATTTAAGTAATTTGAGTCCTTTTTATGTATTTGTTCTTCATCACTTCAGTTAAAGTTTTAAAAATGTTGTCTTTTTGAAGAGTCCATATTTGGTTTCAATGATTTTTTTTTACCTGTTGTTTTCCTAGTTTATATTTCATTTATTCCCATTCAACTGTTGTCTTTTTTGATACCCTTTCTAATGTTTGCTTTGGATTTAGCTTTCTCTTCTTTTTCTGGTTTCCTAAGATGTAAACTGGAGAAGGCAATGGCACCCCACTCCAGTACTCTTGCCTGGAAAATCCCATGGGCGAAGAGCCTGGTAGGCTACAGTCCATGGGGTCGCTAAGAGTCAGACACGACTGAGCGAATTCACTTTCACTTTTCACTTTCATGCATTGGAGAAGGAAATGGCAACCCACTCCAGCGTTCTTGCCTGGAGAATCCCAGGGATGGGGGAGCCTGGTGGGCTGCCATCTGTGGGGTTGCACAGAGTCGGACACGACTGAAGTGACTTAGCAGTAGCAAGATGTAAATTAAGTTACTGATTAGAGACCTTTCTTTTTTAATATAAACATTTGCAACTATAAATTTCCATATGTGAGCTTCCTTAGTGATATATTAAATGTTTGGGGATTTTATGTTTTCATTTTCCTATATCTTAAGTGTTTTTTTAAATTTCCCTTGTTATTTTGTCTTTGATTAATCAGTTATTCAGAAGTGCACTGTTTAATTTCCACATGCTTATGAATTTCCCAAATTTTCTTTTGTGATTGATTTATAGGTTAATTTCTGTTACTCTTGGAAAACATATCTTAGATGATTTAAGTCACTTGGAATTTATTGTGTTTTGTTCTGTAGCTTAGTGTATAGTCTTGTCTTGGAGAATTTCCTGTGTGTGCTTGAGAAGAATCTATATTATGCTTTTGCTTAGTGTAGTATAGACTGTAGATGACTTTTAGATCTAGTTTGTGTATAGCGTTGTTTGTTTTCTATTTCCTCGTTGATCTTCAGCATAGTTGCTCTATTGGTTTTGAATAGTAAGTTTATCTTACTAAGACTTTGAATGCAAATTATCTTAAATTCTGTTTCAAACTCAAGTGCTGAGACTGTGGGACCATTGTAAGGTGACTAAAATTTGCATTATGTGAACATTTTCTAGTAAATATATAGTGCCTCTCTGTGTGCTTTTCATAGCTCATCTTTGGTTATTTGCATAATCTTTACGTGGTAGTGATTTATTTTACACTGGAGAAGTTTTAAGAGAGAACCAAAAGATTTAGGTGAAATGTTTCCTTACAGATCTCTCCAGAAGTTAAATTCTTCTACTGTAATCAGTATGCTGCAGGGACAGTTTTCACCTTTAGTGGATATTTTCCTGTGTTTGTAAAGCTGATACATTTTAAATATCATGGAAATGAATATCTTGCTTTTTTCCCTTGGTAGAACGAAAGGGGTCTTGGTCCGAGAGGAGGAATTCTAGTATTGTTGGGAGAAGATCACTTGAAAGGACAACAAGTGGAGATGATGCTTGTAACTTGACCAGCTTTCGACCTGCTACTCTCACAGTAACAAATTTTTTTAAGCAGGTATTGTTCTGTCATGGAGGAATTCTAGTGGGCTACTTGTACATAAATTTTTCTTGACTCCAGAAAAATCATAATTGTCCATGTAGTACATGTACATATAATAATTGATTGTGCTTTCAAGAAGTTAAAAAAGCATTAAGAATAAAAATTATAAGAAAAACCAATTAATATTATATGTGTTGTTTTATCATATTTATTTAAATGTTGATATTGACTAGTAATGCTTCAGAATCAGTCATCTGCATCTGTATCCTATTTCTTAATTTTAATGTTTTAACTTTTCTTAAGCATTGATGGTTTATGAATTTTCTTGGTCAGTTAAACTTAGTGGGGTTATGTCTGTCCTCACCACCCAAGTTTTTTTTAACCTGAAATACCACATCCATAGTATATGGAATAGAAGTTTCAGGCTCTAGTAGTTTATTTTTGTGCTAAAATTTTTTTTATAGGTGAGTTTATAAGTCTAAACAGTTCTTGATCAAAGATATTTTGTTCTTTGCAAGTATATTTTCTGTACTTCAACTTGTGAATCAGATCAGTAGTTTTCAAATGCTGGTCATGATCCATTAATGGTAATATAAATTTAGTAAATAACACTCAACTTAAAAAAATAAAAAATAAGTTGAATAAAAAATTAATAGTGCATTGCACTTCATGAAGTTAAGTATTGCTTCAGTAGGCTTTTTTTCCCTCTAAGTTTTGCGTGTGTGCATACCTGTCTGTATGTCCTTACGTGATGTATGTGCTACTGGATTTTGATGTAAAATGAATTTTATACTCTGAATTAAGATCAGAAAATTTTGGAAGTCTGTCTAAAGTAACCAAACAACCAGAACTATAATAAGAATGGGAGAAAAATTTGTATTTGTGTGATGATGAACTGTCGAAGGGTACCATGCATATATTTTGGAGCAGATTAAAGGAAAAGGCTAAGTATTGTCTCAAAATTTCTCCTTCTGAGGTGTTACTGTAAATAGGAAGAGAAAATCCTAGCTTAGTGACACCTTGTAACTTGAGAGGGCAAGGTGTTTAGGGCAGCACAACCTGTGATTTGACAGGTAGTCACCTACTTGACAGAGATGGCAGTGGCACCCCACTCCAGTACTCTTGCCTGGAAAATCCCGTGGACGAAGTAGCCTGGAACGCTGCAGTCCATGGGATCGCCGAGGGTCGGACACAACTGAGCGACTTCACTTTCACTTTTCACTTTCATGCATTGGCGAAGGAAATGGCAACCCACTCCAGTGGTCTTGCCTGGAGAATCCCAGGGAGGGGGGACCCTGGTGGGCTGCCGTCTATGGGGTCGCACAGAGTCAGACACGACTGAAGCGACTTAGCAGCAGCAGCACCTACTTGAAGACCTTCTCACAGTTATGTATCAGTAGCCTTCACAGGCAGCTGTTCTGAGACACTCAAATGGAAAACAAAGCCGGTGAGAAGTGTCTAAAGTGGTAAGGGTCTTCTTATTGTGGTAATAGTGCAAGAAAGAATCTAGAAAATGCCATAGTGTTACTTGGATGAGGTAATAGGCCAAACTTAGCTGTGGAAAGAGGGCAGTAGATGTACATTTCTCTTTTTCCTTCTTCAATTGGTGTTCCACTTCTGCCACTATTTCCTCAGTTCCTTTTTGGTTTAATTCAGCCTACTTTATTATTGAACTACTGTTATAATCTCAAATCAGCAAGTCATCCAATCACCCACCCACTTATTTCAACAGATGCTTTTTGAGCATTCACCATGTACTGAGCATCAATCCACCCACCTACCTACTTATCCAATACATATTTTTTGAGCATTCATCATCTACACAACCCTATTGAGGACTAATAACTGGAAACTGGAACAAAGTAATTATAAAAACTTATAAAATGATGGTTTCTGGATATATGGAGAAATGGAAAGCACTTACACTTAACTTTTATGCAGTTCTATAATTTTTAACTTAACATGTATGACTTTTATAAGCATTTTTATAAATAGCTTGAATATTGTGTATCAGGCAAGTGCAAATTAAGTAAAAAAGCAGACATTACAAGTTTAATAAAGTAGAATTCAAGGTATAAGTTTCTCCTAAATAAGATACAGAAGGCAACTTTTTTTCTCATTTTGTTTTTTTAATTGATGAATGATTACTGTCCATGATTTGATATAGTTATCAGGAGTGTTTATGTACAGATTTGAAATGTGTCAGGCCAACATGATTAGAAATGCATAAAGATTTAAAAATAAAAATTAAATCCATACATTATAAGGATATTTGTTCTATTGTTGACAGGTATAGAAGTTATATGTTGCTTCAGGAGCACATAGCAGTGAACATGCAGTATGGAGGAATGAGTGTCAGCTAGGCTTATTCATGTGTTTGGAGATTGATAAGAGTCAGTTGATCTAGACTGACTTCTGCTGCGAAAATTGAAATGATTCAGACTTTTTATATGTTGCGCACTCTTAACATCTAGAAGGCCAGCTGGGTTGTGTTCTTATGGCAGTGACAAGTTCCAGAGAGGAAGCAAGCTTACTTTTGCAAGCATTTTTCAAGTCTCTATAAAATGTTTGTTTACTGGTTAGAACAAGTCACATGGCCAACCCTAGAGAAGGGAATTATGTCCCATGCAGCAAAAGGCATGGAAACAGGGAGTAAAAAGAATGGAAGCCATTAATATAATTGGTTTAACAAGTTAAGTAGACAGAAATAACTGAGTCTTGAGATAATCTGAATGTATTCTAAATAAGGGCCATTTAAATTTAAAGCTCTGTATTAATTTCTATACTCAAAAGGAGAGAATATACTGTTTCAGTGACTGATAGAACATTTACAATAGTTCAGTCATATATTCGGTCACTGAAAAAATCTTCATGAAGTCAAATTCTCTAACTATAACTCAGTAAATTACTGCTAAAAACCATTTATACAAGTATTAACAAAAATCTCTAACTGCTTGAAAAGTAAAAATCACTATTTAAAATAATGGGATAAAAGAAGATCTGTTCTGTATCCTGCTTAGAATACAATAGTGAACTACTGGGATCTGGCTCAAGGTGAACTCACAGTAATAAAGGAGCCTTAAATATATTTATTACCAAATAAGATAAAAAGATACTATATGAACTATGGATTAAAAAAAATAAGATGTCAAATGCAGAAGGTTTGGATTAATAAAATCTAAAGACTGTTAAATAAAAGAAAAAAGTCAATCACTGCCTATTTTAACTGTAAGAAAAAAATTACAATAAATTGGAAATTCTTTGTTAATTAGACCTGGTCTTGTTTTTTGTGTGTGTCTTCCCATTGATTGAGGTCCTTTTGGAGTTTTCTTTTTAGTCATATTATCAGGATAGTTATGGTTTTTTTAAGGGTAGTTTTTTGTTGTTCTTTTTTTCTTTTCATTTTCAAATTTAGCCAATGCTCTGTATTTTGCTTTTATATTTTGGCAATATAAAGTTGCAAAGACAAATGAAAATGCAAGTGGAACAAATTTAAAGACTGTCATTTAGATATATATGTGTATATGTATACATATGTATGTCTTTTCTGTCTACATTCATTTCTTCATCTGCTTCTAACTTGCATTGATTTTTCTATATTTTAGAATGCCCTGTAGTACCTTATAAACATAGATAATGAGCTGTAAATAAATCTATAAAGCTAAAACATAGATAGCAATATTATAGCTTAATATAATTTAAAAGCATAGAAAGAAGAAAATAATTTAGCATATTTATTTTTAATCATAATTGTGTTAATTTAACTTTTCATTCAGACTAAGTTGAAGGAAGAGGGGCAGGATTAATTAACAGGCAATAGAAATTTATTTTCAGTGTACTATATTTTTTTGATCAAATACTTTTTCTTCTATTTTTAATATTAGGAAGGAGATCGCTTAAGTGATGAAGATCTGTACAAGTTCCTTGCTGATATGAGAAGGCCATCTTCTGTTTTACGGCGACTAAGACCTATTACGGGTATTTAAACATTTTTGTGTAGACATGATGACAGCTATTATCATCATTAAAAATTGTATTTTTTGTAATAATGTGTTAATTTTTCTCATATCTGACCCGTATGTCTTTCTGTGCTTAATCCCTGTCAGTCTTCTTCATTTTACTGTTCTGCTCTCATGTAGTCTAACAGTTTGGATACAGGATTCAGTACCTTTGATAGTTTGAGTACTGAAAGGAGAATAATGAATAATATTGTGGCTTAAAATTATTTTCTAGAGGGAAAAAAAATAACATGTAATGATAGATACTCACAAATAGGTTTCTATTGTGATCAGAGCAAACTATTCCAGAGTAAAACTATTTTGAAGTCTACCAAGTTTGAGCAAACTCTGGGAGATGGTGAAGGACAGGGAAGCCTGGCGTTCTGTGGTCCATGGGGTCGCAAAGAGTCAGACATGACTGAGCGAGTGAACAGCAACCAAGTTTCGTTTAAACTGGCACTTCTCCTGTGGCCCAGTGGTAATGCAGGAGACACAGGAGATGCGGGTTTGATCCCTGCGTTGGGAAGACCCCCTGGAGGCGGGCATGGCAACCCACTCCAGTATTCTTGCTTGGAGAATCCCATGGACAGAGCTGGAGGGCTATAGTCCCTAGGGTCTCTTAAGAGTTGGACATGACTGAGCATGAGCGCAAAAGTTTAAGCTAAATCATTTAATCTTTGAAATGTTGACTTGTTTCCCTGTAAGATTCCTGTGTTCTTTTTCTTCTCCTTTGCCTCTTCCTTTCCATTCATTCATTCAGTAAGCATTTATTATTTTATCTTTTTATGTCTGCATTAGTAGTTTGAGATTTGATATGATGAAATAATTCAGAGTTCTGAGGTGATAGCAGTTTTGATTTCTTTCCAGGCTTCTTGAAGAAATAGGATTTAAGTCCTTCCAAAAATACTTGTGTGAGGTTGTTATTTATTATATTTTTTATTTTATTTAAAATTTTTTATTGGAGTATAATTGCTTTACAGTGTTGTGTTAGCTTCTCCTGTACAACAGTGTGAATCAGCTGTGTGTGTGTCTGTCCCCGCCCTTTTGAGCCTCCTTCCCCCTGACCGCCACCATCACGGAGCACCGGGCTGAGTTCTCAGTGTTAGTAGCAGGTTCCCACTGTGTGTTTACACAAGGGAGTATATGTCAGTTCAGTTCTCTCAGTTCGTTTCACCCTCTCCTTCCCTACCGCCTCTTCCACGTCACATGTCTGTTCTGTATGACTGCATGTCTGTTCCTGCCCTGCAAACAGGCTCATCTATTACCATCTTTCTAGATTCCATACACATGCATTAATACAGGATACTTGTTTTTCTTCTTCCGAATTACTTCACTCTGTATGACATGTTTACATTGTTTTTATAATGTATTTTTTGTATGCAGCTCAGCTGAAGATAGACATTTCTCCTGCACCTGAAAATCCCCTTTACTGCCTGACCCCAGAGCTGCTTCAAGTGAAGCCTTACCCTGACAGTAGAGTTAGACCTACTAGAGAAATTTTGGAGTTTCCTGCAAGGGATGTCTATGTTCCAAACACTACTTACAGGTAACGCATTTTAATTTTGGAGAATTCCTGAAGTAAGGTACTGTATATTCTAATATTAATATAGAATGAAAGTCTTGCAAAATCCTTTGCAGCTTTGCTACTTATTTCATTTCTTACTTCATGATTTTGCTAATAGCTGTAATGCATTTAGCTCTTACTGTGTAATAGGTATGTTAATTACCTTACATACTATATCTTATTTAATCCTTAAAACTTGAGGTAGGTATTACCTTCATTTTAGAAGTGAGTAAACTGAGGGATAGAGAGTTCATACCTAACTGTGTTGGAGCTAACATGTGAATTGTGGGTTGCTAGGTTAAAACATTTGAACTTGTAGTTATGTATTTCCTCAGACGTTCTTATTAGCAGAATCTAACATTACACATGAATTAAATGTATGTACCTGTACTATGTTCTAATAATAATAAACAGTATTTGGTGTGATTCTGTATTATAAGATCCCCTGGAGAAGGAAATCCACTCCAGTACTCTTGCCTGGAAAATTCCATGGACTGAGGAGCCTAGTAGGCTACAGTCCATGGGGTTGCAAAGAGTCAGACACAACTGAATAACTTCACTTTCACTTTCACTTTCTGTATTACTCAGAATACTCGACATAAGATTGTTGGATAGTATTCTAGACTGAACGCTTCATAACTCCAGGGGTACCATTTATATGTTCTCTGTATGAATGAGGCTCCCTTTGTTTGTGAATGCTGAGACCAGGACTTGACATGTCTGTTGGGATATCCAGCAGGGCACCTCCGACACAAGTTTCTGCCTCAGCTTCCTCACTTTAGTATATTTCATCACCATTTACCCAATTGCTGAGACAAAGTGTTTGGAATCAAAATGATTTCTCTTTTTTTGTATTCCTCACATTTACTCCTCCAAGAAGTTTTGTAGGCTCTGCTTCAAAATGAATCCCAAATCTAATGCTCCTTACCTCCTCCACGTTTGAAATTCTACTTGTCACCATCCAGATCAGCACTGTCAAACAGAAATATAATGGGAGCCACATTTGTAATTTTCAGTTTTATAGTTTCTACATTAAAACAATAAACAAGTGAAATTAATTGTAATCACAGGTTATTTAATCCAGTATATCTAAGATAGTATCATTATACTATATAGTAAATGTCAAAAATTCTTTTGGTTTTTTTCACTCCTTTATCTTCAAAATCTGGTGTGTATTTTACACTAAAAGCATGTTTCAGTTCAGATGCACTGCATTTCAAATGGTTGATAATCAATAGAACTAGATACTAGAATACTGGATGGCTGCTGATCTAGAATTTTGTGTACATTTTTAAATTTGATCTTCTTACTTCTACCCATGCTTCAGTCAGTTCTCAACATTGTAGTCAGAGAGATTTTTAAAAGATATAAATCAGATCATTTGGTCCTGTGTCTTAAAGTCCTCTAATGTCTTCTATTTTAAGCAGAAAAATAATGAAGACTATAAGACTATATGATCTAGCTCTTGCCTTTCTCTAACTTCATATCCTACTAATCTCTACCTTGCTCATTTTAGCCTCAATGGCCTTTTTGTTCATCCTTGAATAAACAAAATTCTGCCCAAGATTTTTTTATTTTTTTCTTCTCTTTGCCTGTTGTGTTTTTCTCCAAATCGTCACATGACTTGATTCCTTATTCAGTCATATATCTATCTACTTAAAGGTCATTTTCATCACCCTACCTAAAAGATCCATTGCTTCTCTCCTCCAGCTTTTACCCTTCCTTATATTTATCATTATCTGGCATTACAATATGTATTGAGTTGTTATATGAATGTAATTACTGTAAAGGGCAAGGGCTTGTCTTTTTGTTTACCACTTTATCTCCAGCATATAGAATAGTGTGCTAGCACGTGGAGAGTACACAGTAATACTTATTAAATGTGTTAAGAAACATGACACTATATAGTGTTATGAATGGGATTTAGAGTCGCACAGGTATGGGTACGATATCTGACTCCACTGTTTACTGTTTAGTAGCTTAGAACAAATGACTTAGTTTATTGGCACTCAGTTTTATTATCAAATGTGGGGATGATAATACCTGTCTTCTTTTGTGAGGGTATAGAGCACAAACTATTGCAGGTGATTGGCATTTAATGCGAGTAGAACTCCTGGAATATAAGGTAAATGAAATATATACTACTTTTAAAAGAAACATGTGTAAAAGAAAAAAAAAAACAGGTTTGAAAAAAAAAAGAAACAGGTGATACAAATATTCTCCTATAAGTTTTCAGTTCAGTTCAGTTCAGTTGCTCAGTCGTGTCTGACTCTTTGTGACCCCATGGACTGCAGCACACCAGGTCTCCCTGTCCATCGCCAACTCCTGGAGTTTACTCAAATTCATGTCCGTTGAGTCAGTGATGCCATCCAACCATCTCATCCTCTGTCGTTCCCTTCTCCTCCTGCCTTCAGTCTTTCCCAGCATCAGGGTCTTTTCAAATGAGTCAGTTATTTGCATCAGGTGGCCAAAGTATTGGAGTTTCAGCTTCAGCATCAGTCCTTCCAGTGAATATTCAGGACTGATCTTCTTTAGGATGGACTGGTTGGAACTCCTTGCAGTCCAAGGGACTCTCAAAAGTCTTCTCCAACACCACAGTTCAAAAGCATCAATTC
Source organism: Bos javanicus (assembly GCF_032452875.1). Lineage (NCBI taxonomy): Eukaryota > Metazoa > Chordata > Mammalia > Artiodactyla > Bovidae > Bos > Bos javanicus. Next base: position 83,197,674 of record NC_083870.1, read on the forward strand.
TTTGGCACTTAGCCTTCTTTATAGTCCAACCCTCACATCCATACATGACTACTGGAAAAACCATAGCTTTGACTAAACAGACCTTTGTTGGCAAAGTAATGTCTCTGCTTTTTAATATGCTGTCTAGATTTGTCATAACTTTTCTTCCAAGGAACAAGCATCTTTTAATTTCATGGCTGCAGTCACCATCTGCAGTGATTTTGAAGCCCCCCAAAATAAAGTCTGTCACTGTTTCCACTGTTTCCCCATCTATTTGCCATGAAGTGATGGGACCAGATGCCATGATCTTAGATTTCTGAATGTTGAGTTTTAAGTCAACTTTTTCACTCTCCTCTTTCACTTTCATCAAGAGGCTCTTTAGTAGTTCTTCACTGTCTGCCATAATGGTGGTGTCATCTGCATAGCTGAGGTTATTGATATTTCTCCCGACAATCGTGATTCCAGCTTGTGCTTCATCCAGCCTATAAATTTTATATATATTTTATTATATATATATAGATATATGTGTATATATATATGACTACTTAAAAGAACATGGAATAAAGAAGTGAGCCATGGTTGGTATTGAACAACTTAGATGTTATCAACCCTATCTCTTATCTAGTATATGACTCTCAGGCAGAACATTCCTAACTTGTGTGTATCTATCTTTCTTCTACTTGGATTATTTCAGAGACAGGGGAAATGAAAACTGGGGACTTTGAAGGATCTTTTCTTTCATTTTTCTATTTATCTTTTAAAATTTATTTACATATATAGATTTTAAACAAATGATATGAGTGTACTTAGAGTTCACTTTGTGCCATAAGGCTTAAAGTTAAAAACAGAGGTCCTTCATCTTGTTCTAACCATCCTTTCCCTACCTTGATGTCTAATCTTTATTGTCAGTCACTATAGTCAGTAGTGACTTTATGGTCTGTCCATTTTTGCTCCTTCTTTTGTTGCTTTACTCCCTGTTTTTAAATAACATGTTCATGCTGCTATTTCTTGATTCTCTTTCAATGTAAAATACCTACTGATTGCTATAGAAGGTGAAGATTTAACTCTGATATCCTCTTCCTTAAAAAAATACATATACTTGCATAAACCTTGAAAAAAAATACTTGTCATCTCTGTAAAGCTTCTTGCAATACAGTAAAACCCATCAGATTATTTCCTCTTTTGTACCTTCCTTAGTCTCTTTGCAACTAAATTATATGTTAGTATGGCAGGGGAAGTTTTCAAGGCTCACTTGGCTTACTGTAGAGTTGTTGTCTTGGAGCCTGTTGGCACCATTTTCCTAGAAATTCTGTTTGCATTTGTTTTGCAATGGAGTTCTTATTTCCGATGTATTTTTTGTTCTTGGTTTACTCATTATACTGAGAGCCTTCAGTATCTCCCTGGATTAAGGTGTTGGAAAGTACCTGGCACATATTAAATGCTCGATAAAAGTTAGTCATTAGTGTTAGGCTTAGTTGCTTATTTAAAGATAAACAGAGCCTTAAATCTTTTAGGTTGTAGGTTATTGCTTTGTCAAATAAACATAATCATGTTGTTAGACATATGATTGTCCTTGGGATTACACATATGAATTTAGAAAAACAGTTTTTATGTTTGAGATGGAATCCTTGATTTTATATTTTCTAAAATGTCATTGAAACCCCATTTTGTAAAGGCTTACTGCTGCTGCTAAGTCACTTCAGTCGTGTCCGACTCTGTGTAATCCCACAGACGGCAGCCACCAGGCTCCCCCATCTCTGGGATTCTCCAGGCAAGAACACTGGAGTGGGTTGCCATTTCCTTCTCCAATGCATGTAAGTGAAAAGTGAAAGTGAAGTTGCTCAGTCGTGTCCAACTGTTAGCGACCCCATGGACTGCAGCCTACCAGGCTCCTCCGCCCATGGGATTTTCCAGGTTTACTAGGGACATTGTTAATCTTATTTTCATGACCTTGAACTGCACATTTCACACCAGTTGAGTAATTTTGCCCTGTTTGATTTGCCATGAAAACACTTTGGACTTTGATAAAAGGGCCAACATTTGGTTACTTTCTTTTCCATTTTCAGAACTATGTTGGATGATCACTTAGTAGTAAATGCATAAGTACAGTGCTTGTGGTTCTTATGGGAAAAAAAAGACATTTGATTATTCTAACAGAATGTGGAATATGTAACAATATATTTGTAACAGGCTTTATAAGGAAGTAATTAGATACACAATAAATACTGATTCATGAATGCATTTTTAATTAATGAATAAGTTAATCAATTACTGTGAGTTATGCTATTAGGAAGAAAAAGTACAAGCATGAAAACATGCTGATACTAGATTGACAATGTGTAAATAGATTATACTACAGTAAGTAACCCTGACACAAGAAATGTATATACTTGCTCTCGGTAAAATTTATACTAGTTCAGTGTAATCTCTTGATATAGACATTTTGTAGTAATTCACTAAAAGCAAGTAAATAAGCTATCTTTGGTGCTCTTGGGATTTTTGCTGCTGTTTTTCACTATTTTAGTTTTATAATTTGCCAGATTTATTTTTCTGTCTTTAATTGCTAAGTGCCAGTTGAAGGGGTCCAGATAGTGATGCTGCAAGGTTTCAGAGAAAAGCCTCCATTTACTAGGATATTTGTGAAAGAAGTGAGATTATTTTTGCTTTGTTGTGGTTCAGTTGCTTAGTCATGTCTGATTCTTTGTGACTCCACGGACTGCAGCACGCCAGGCTTCCCTGTCCTTCAGTATCTCCTACAGTTTGCTCAAATTCATGTCTGTTGAGTTGGTGATGCTGTCTAACCACCTCATTCTCTGCTGTCCTCTTCTCCTTTTGCCTTCAATCTTTCCCAGCAGCGGGGTCTTTTCCAAATGAGTTATCTCCTTGCATTAGGTGGCCAAAGTATTGGAACTTCATCTTCAGCATCAGTCCTTCCAATGAAGTGTTGATTTCCTTTAGGATTGACTGGTTTGATCTCCTTGCAGTCTCCAGCACTGAATTCAGAAGCATCACAGGAGGCAGTGACCAAAACCATCCCAAAGGAAAAGAAATGCAAGAATGCAAAGACAACAAAAAAGGTTGTCTGAGGAGGCTTTACAAATAGCTGAGGAATGAAGAGAAGTGAAAGGCCAGGGAGAAAGAGAGAGATATTAGAATCTTATTAGGATTTTATCTTAAATCTAAGAATCGTGCCTTAAAATTGCACATGAATTATGTTTTCTACTTCATAAATCCACTTCATATAAAAATAGTTATTTCCTCCCTAAAACAAAAAAGTGATATTCCTGGGAGATGTGTCATGTTAATCCCATGGGCTTGCATTTGTCATTTAGCTGTGCCCTCATAAGAATGTGTACCCCAATTAGAGGCACATAAGCCTACAAAGTAAGATTCAGATCTCTTCCAGGTGTTCAGGGTTTCTAAAACCTGACCCCAAAATACTTGTTTATCCATTTTCTGCCCAACACAAACCCTCGGCTCTAATCAAAATTATTTATTTCAAAACCCCACTGTATACTTTCCTAATGCCATTTCATTTTTCTAGAATGCCTCCCTAAACCTTTCTGCTTGGTAAGGTCCTGTATATACTTCAAGTAGCACAGGAAGACTGTACCACTTATATTATGACTTGAGAGCCATGTAATTAATTTTTCTTAAACTAGGTTATCATATGATGATAGATCTTCCTTTAGAACTGGGGTTCTTAGTACCCTTTGGGAGTCTTGTGAATCCTCTGGAAGTATGGTAGTGCCATTTAAGGTATATAAAGAAATGAGGAGAATGTGAAAAAGTAAAAGGGAAGACCAGCAGAGGCAGTAAGGTTTTGATGGATTTGTTGTTTGTAAGTTGAGTTTGAAGAGGCTATAGGATATGAAAAGGAGAAATGGCAGGTGGCAGTGGAAGAAGGGGAACTGGAGAGAGAGATACGTAGATTTGGGAAATTTATTCATGGAAAATAAATGAATCCATGAGAGTAGATAGAATTTCTGAGGTCCGAATAGATGTTTGAATATTTTACATGGGTCCACAGTGCTAAATACTAGGAAGAAATAGGGCATTAAAGATGGACTCAGGGACTTGCCTGTCAGTCCAGTGGTTAAGACTGCATTTCTACTGCAGAGGAAGTGCAGAATCTGCATGCTGCGCTGGCTCAGCCAGAAACAAAAGCAAACATGGAGAGTAGTAGTACTGTGGAAGCAAACTAGCTGAAGGTCAAGTTTGAGAAGAGAATATTGTTATTAGTAAATAGTAAAGAAATCAAAGGGAATGTGGACTCAGAGGTCACTGGATTCGACAGTTGTGTTAGTGGTGCAATTAGAACCCTTTCGGCAAATTAGTGAGGATTGAGGACATAATTTTGTGAAGCATAAAGAAAAAAATCCTTTCTCTAACAGAATTCTCTCTCAATCGGAGCTTTATACGCAGGAAAAAACTCAGTATGCCTGAAAGAAACAAAATGCAGCACATTATGTGAGAATTTTTAAAAATTGGAAAACTGAGAAAAAATTGTTATATTAAATAACATTATTTTACATTTGAAAGCTTCCTACTTTTTGGGGGAAAAAAAGGCCATTTTGGCACTTTTGCTTTCAAAGGTCAATTTTGACAGCTTGAATGTGGTTCTGAAAATGAAAACTATTTCCTGCCTTTATTTCTTTGTATGTTTTGGAACAAAATATTTGTGTAGGATCCACATAAATCATAAATATTTGAATGTGTCATATACTAAAAATATATATTGAACAATTTAAAATACCTAATGGTCAATACTTATTGAGTAATGTGAGTCACTACATTACTTGGACACAACAACTCTGGAAAATTTTTAGAGATGGGAATATCAGATCACCTTACCTGCTCCTGAGAAACCTGTATGTAAGTCAAGAAGCAACTTGTTCAGAATGGGAAAGGAGTACGTCAAGGCTGTATATTGTCACCCTGCTTATTTAACTTATATGCAGAGTACGTCATGCAAAATGCCAGCCTGGATGAAGCACAAGCTGGACTCAAGATTGCTGGGAGGAAATATCAATAGCGTCAGATATGCAGATGATACCACCCTTATGGCAGAAAGTGAAGAGGAACTGAAGAGCCTCTTGATGAAGGTGAAAGAGGAGAGTGAAAAGCTGGATTAAAACTCAACATTCAGAAAATGAAGATCATGGCAGCCAGTCTCATCACTTTATGGCAAATAGATGGGGAAACAATGGAAACAGTGAAAGACTATTTTCTTGGGCTCCAGAATCACAGCAGATGGTGATTGCAGCCATGAAATCGAAAGACCCTTGCTCCTTGGAAGAAAAGCTATGACCGATCTAGATGGCATATTAAAAATTAGGGACATTACTTTGTCAACAAAGGTCTGTCCTGTCAAAGTTATGATTTTTCCAGTAGTTATGTATGCATGTGAGAGTTGGACCATAAAGAAGACTGAATGCCGAAGAATTGATGATTTTGAACTGTGGTGTTGGTGAAGACTCTCTTTAAGAGTCCCTTGGACAGCAAGGAGATCAAACCAGTCCATCCTATAGGAAATGTGAATATTCATTGGAAGGACTAATGCTGATGCTGAAGCTTCAATCCTTATGCCACCTAATGGGAAGAGCCCACTCATTAGAAAAGACCCCGATGATGGGAAAAATTGAAGGCAGGAGGAAAAGGGGATGACAAGAGGATGAGATAGTTGGATGGCATCGCTGACTCAATGGACATGACATTGAGCAAGCTCTGGGCGATGGTGAAGGACAGGAAACCCTGGCGTGCTGCAGTCGATGGGGTTGCAAAGAGCTGGACATGACTGGGTGACTGAGTGACAATGATGACAGAACTTCGGCACTATCCTTTTTTTATTTTTTTAAAAAAATTAGTCTTTAAAAATTGAATTTAATTCAAGATTTTATTTCTCTTTGATGATTTCTTTAGAAACTTAAAAAAAATAAATACTGACAAAAGATATTACGGTCAGAATATCCTCTAATTATCCTTAAGTATTTAGAATTTATTTAAATTAGAAATAGTACAATCATACTCCTATTAGATGTCAATAAAAAACTACAAGAATGTAAATGTTTGTAATTTAGAGGACTGAGTCTTTAATGAATTTGGAAATGTTAACATTCCTCAGACTGTTTGTTTAATCATTCAGTAACTTTTTATGATTCTTAATTCTCTTTGAAAACCTCCAAATTAGTATTAGACTTACACTGTGTCCAAGGGAAATAAATTATTAAACTTTAATTTGATGTCACAAACACATTCTTCCTTACTGTATTTTGACAAGATCACCTTGAAATTATTTGTTTTTCACAACATTAGGAGTTATAATATGTATAGAGTCCAGACAATATGCAATGTGGGAGACCCTGGTTTGATTTCTGAGTTGGGAAGATCTGCTGGAGAAGGGATACCCACTCCAGTATTCTTGGGCTTCCCTGGTGGCTCAGCTGGTAAAGAACCCACCTGCAGTGAGGGAGGCCTGGGTTCCATCCCTGGGTTGGGAAGATCCTTTGGAGAAGGGAACAGCTACCCTCTGTAGAATTCTGGCCTGGAGAATTCCATGGACTGTGTAGTCCATAAGGTCACAAAGAGTGGGACATGACTGAGCGACTTTCACTTTCAGGAGTTAAAATATGTACAGAGTCCAGACAAGTCAACAAATAAGGTACAATGATACTTGATATTTAAAGTCAGTATGACTTAGCAGTTATGATCTACTATATTTAACAGTGTGAGCCTATTTCAATACAGTATTTCATCCTGCTTCATTTGGCCTCATAAATAAAGCATACCAAACATTTACTCCAAATTATTTTTTGCAAAATTAGTATCAATTTTAAAATCCATGTTACTGATTTTCACATGTAAAATCAACTTATTTAATTTTAGTTTTGAAATTAATATTACATCATTTAAGAATTGTACAATTATTAATTGTTTATATTTATTCAAGTGTAGAATTTTAGCAAGAAAAGTATTTTTTTAACTGAAGAAGTTGTGCAGTTAGCTAACAAGATGACTTTAAACATAAAAATTTTTTTTATTTTATTTAGGGCGGTGTTTTGAAATTTCATCCAGTGGTTAAACTTTAGAATCAAATTCTAAAATTTGATTCACACATCACAAAATATATGAATAAATGATTGTCATAAAATTTTGATTGAGAACGGTAAATGGTGTTCTTTGAAGTGATGTGATGATATGTTTAATATTAAGTTGGTAGTGGCTTTAATATAAAGAATTTATTTCTAAGCCTTCTATTAGGGGTTTAATACTGGATTTCTAAGCCATTATAATATGGGATGAGTTTAATGTTTAATTTATTGGCTTTTACATTTGCCTCAGTTCATTCAGAATTTTCTGAATCTGATGGATGTATCAGCATTTTGGTTGCTTTGATGGAGTACAGCCTTCCATCTTGAGACTTCCAGCATATTCCTTCTTTCCTCTCTGGCTTAGCTTTTGCTTTTGGCTTGTTGTATTTACCATTTAGGTTGTTTTCCCCACATACATCATGGTACCACCAGCCTCCTAAAAAGGATAGATACACAGTTTAATAGATACAGACTCATATGTAGTTGCTATTATATTTACCCGGTGAGTGTATCTTCAGTTATATGCATAGTTTCCAATTTTAAATGATTTATATGTCTCATACATCTGATCAAAAATAAAATATCTGAGAAAGGTTAGAGGTAAAATGCATAATTGAACTAGAATCAAATTACCACATATGTTAGGAGACATTTACATACAGAGAAAATGTTTATTTTGGATTCGTATTTTAAAGAGTTGACATTGAAAGATATTAGCTATTACTCTGGAAAGGTATTTTGAAGATACTAAAATAAAGTTTTGATATTAGGAAGAGGATACCTGAATTACTTTCTGGACAGTTGAAATGTCCTTTTGCTTTGTGATCCCAAGTAGAAAACATCAAGTCTTTGTGTTCCGGAAATGCCTTGGGGCCATTGCCAGAAATCTCAGCTAGATGTAGTGTATAGTTGGTTTCGTGATCTCCCAAGTGAAAAGAGTATTCAGTATAATACTTGTCTTTCCAGTCTTCTAGCTCGATTCGTAAGATATAGTTAGATTGCATTACTATGGAGTATATCTTTTCTAAACCCAACCAAAATTCTCCTGAAAAAAAAAAGTTATAGAAATCTGTGGATTATTAACTGTAGATGAGGCAGTGACCATTTATTTAGAGAGTTTTTGTTTTTATTTTTTTGCTGTAAGTAGCTTAATTGTTTTCATCTTGAATCCTTTGATTATTTTAGAGTTTCTTAAAATATTTGTTTTAAAAACAGTTTTATTGAAGATAGTTATATTACAACAACTGTGAAAATATGAATGGGCTGCCTAGAGTCTGATTATCCATTATAAACTGGATATTATCAGGCATATTTCACAGGTGAAACCTATTAGACTATTACAAGTATTTATAGGGCTGGTCATTGGTAAAATGTTATCTAACTTTTGGGTGCTTATGTATACTGGCTTTATAATCAGCTGGGTTTTTTTTAATACCCATACTATGAAGAGATTTAAGTATTTCTAGAGACTTGGATAATAATGTTATTTTCCTCTCATATAGTCTTGGCCTTTGATATTTTCTTGGTATATATGTTTTCCTTGTAGAAAAAGAAGGAAATAAATTTTTTAAATAAAAAACATTATTCTTAATAACTTTTTGCTATAGTTTAAAACATTTTATTTGGAATGAAAAACATAACATAAATACAAACAGTTCTCTTTAATCACCACAATTAATCTCTCTTTAATTATCCCTTTTATTAAAGCATTTAAGGGAAAAAAGTCAGAATTTCTTTACTGCTGTTGAATCAGTATATTTCATTTTAAGAATTGCAAACTACAAATGGCTTACGTCCTTGAAGAAATAAATGAGTATTCTGGACTGTCACTCTTAGGAAAAGACTTGATCCTACAAAGCATATCACTGATTATACCTTTTAGTTTGGGATTTAATTGGTAGTTTGAATCTAAAACTGTTTAAGTAGTCAAATAGTCCTGAATATTTAAAAACTTGCCATAATAATGGATGTTACCCATTTTATGAATGAGTACATGGCATAACTCATGGATTTTTATAATGTGCTTTTTGGATTTTAAACCTCTATCTTATTTTTATTTAGCTTATTTTATTTTTTACCTTATTTATTTTGTGATCAAAATATAATAATTTGCATTGAATTACCTAAATTTATTTTGAACCACACATTGTATAATATACATTTATAATATTTAAATACTTGAAATCTAAACATTTTGTTTAGATCTGACAGTTGACAGCTTCTTTGTACCTTCCAACTTCCAAATAGTTGATATCTAAAATGTTAATAAGAAAGCAGAATGACCACTGATAGGATGGTTTTCTTTGTAGCTCCTTCATAGCATTTACTACTTATTTGAAACATATAGTACTTTTAAATCAAAATTATCTTTTAAAATCATAATTATGATAATCAGAAGCCATCCAGTTAAATTGTGCTAAGTATATACATAGAACAGACATGTAATTATGGAAAGTATAATTCAAAAAAAGACAATGGTAATAAGTTCAGTACTTACAAATGTGTAACTGTTTGCTAATAATTTCTAAGAAGGCTGGGACTGTACCTCATTCATTGGATTTCTAATGCCAAATCCACAGTGGGCTTTATTAATAGATTTTTAATAAATATGCTTTAGTTAACAAGTGAATTAATGTATGAAGTCATCTTACCATCAAGTCTCCCAAAACCATACTTGTAGTTTTCCCACGTTTCATTGAAGTTTTGTGATCCATCTATTCGATGTTGAATTAATGTCCATGAACTACCTGAATATAATGAACAAATTGTATTTTCAGTAGACTGATGCTGATAGTTGTAACAAAATACTGTTTTTTTGTTTGGTTTTTATTGGTGGATGTATAAGGTAGTTATTAACATTGTTGTGGTAGTATTTTATTATTTATTGTGGGCCCAAGAAGTTAAATGAAGGGCAACCAATTAATTTGTCTTAATAAACTTATTGACAGCAGTCATTTTAGATTGTTTTTTAGAAAAAAAGATGGAGAACATTGAATGAACGCATAAGTATATAAATAAGACAAACGTATGTACTAGATCTAGTACACATATATGTGCTAGATACAGATATACAGATATATATCTAGATCTAGATATATATAACTACTTGTGTTATATATATTTTATTTTATGTGTATTCAGGACAAAAATAAGAGAATTAGCCTGGTAGGCTGCAGTCCCTGGGGTCTCTAAGAGTCAGATACGACTGAGTGACTTCACTTTCGCTTTTCACTTTCATGCATTGGAGAGGGAAATGGCAACCCACTCCAGTATTCTTGCCTGGAGAATCCCAGGGACAGAGGAGCCTAGTGGGCTGCCGTCTATGGGGTCGCACAGAGTTGGATACCACTGAAGCGACTTAGCAGCAGCAGCAGCAGCAGTCTTACTAATAGGTAGTGAGTAACCTTAGCTTACTTACTATTGTCTGTTTCTCTTAGGCTGGTTTTACCTGATTTAACATCACAGTAGACATTAAAAACTTGAGAGTTGCTAGGTCTAATGGAGTAGATGCCACTTGTATGTTTGCCTTGGTTATAAATGATGGTACAATCAGCAGGAATGTCTAGAATCAACAAAATGTTATTACATAAGATACATTAGTAAAGAATGATATCTTTAGAGCTTGAGATTTTAGTTGAAATTCTATGGAATTGTGACTGTCGTCTTTAGCCTTTTTTAGTAATGTGTTATTGAAAAACTATTTTATGCTAAAACATTTTTATTAGATGGCATGTTATATGAAGAATATCAAATAGTTATTACCAAACTGATTTTTTTTTTTGAGAAAGCGACAAAATGAGAATTTTAAGTGCCCTTTCCCCTAGACCTAGGAAAAACATAAATAAAATTCCACATATGAGATATTAGTATAGTGCTTGGTGCGTACTAGGTTGTCAACAGATTAATGTGGAAAGAGTGAACATATATAGAAGAAACTAACAAAGACCTTTTTTTCCCTGTATTAATTACATTAAAAATAAATGTGTTTTGAAAATATATCATTTTGTTGAAGCTTGGTTGAGAATGGAGACTTTGTCTCCGCATCTTTTTGCTTTTTGTATGGAAAGTAGAAATCTTGAAGAGAATGCCATAATCTTTCCATGCATATTCAACAATTGTTAACATTTTACCTTATTGCTTTATAAACAAATATGTACAAATATGAATTTTATTGTGCTATTTGAAAGCCATTTGCAAACATCATGACCCTTAATCCCTTAGATACTTTTGCATGCATCTCTTAAATGCTCTTAAACATGAGATTATTCTCTTACATAACTGTAATACCATTTTCCATCTAAGAAAAGTAATGATTATTACCTAATAGCAAGTCTATATTCATATTTCTCTGATTGTCTTAAGAATGTTTTATTGGGTTTAAAAATATCACTAAGATCCAGTTTAGGTTGACACATATTTGTTGAATGTATCTCTTTATTCTTTTTTAGTCTAGAACAGGCTCTGAGAATAGGGATTTTTGATGGAAATGTCAAAGATAGAAGAAAAATTTGATAATAATAGCTTCAAGACAGAAACGCAGCAAATTATCTTACCATCATGTTCTACATTTTTTGTTTCATTCGAGTGAAAAGAGGGAGTAGTTCTTGGTGCTCTTGGTTTAGAAGAAAGAGAAATTTCTGTGGATTCTTTAATACCAGTTCTTCTTAACTGATAAAAGAATACAAATCTACTTTTAAAAATTTGAATATTTAATTAGGGGAAATCTGAGTTCATAATATATTATTGTTTTCAGTGGTAAGAGGGATAAATAATGCTATACATATTATACAGACTTCCTGTTCTCAAAATATTTAATTAGGCACATTATTTAATGAGTTCAAAAAATAAAGATACCAAGGCAAAAAACAGAAATTGATCAAAAACCAGCAAGACCAAAGGCAGAGACTTTGCTTAAAGTATTTTAATATGTTCTATTTATTTATATGAATGTAATATATATTCTGTTCAGTGACAGAGGCAGATTTCAAATTTCATAATTCTCAGTTGTAGGTCTTAAGATATAATAATAGTAATTTGAACAAGGTTGCTTTCTTGATAGTTTTTGACATGTAAATATATTTGTAGAGGTAGCAGATTGGCAGGTTTATTTGTTTGCTTTTCATATATTTAATATTTCATTGTCTGTTTTGCTGGGTTTGCAATTTATTGACTGATAGTTTGTGTTATTGATGACTTGAAAAAAGCAGAGTATATAATATCTTGTGTTAATAGTGTTAGTTTTTTGATATCAGCATAAATGGCATTTCTTAGGATACAATTCACTAGGCTCTCTTGTAGAGTTCACTTATTGTATGTTTGTCTTTTCTACTAAGTGACTGTGGTCTTAGAGTAACTTAACTTTAGAGTTTGGTTTGTAAATTTAAATTTGAGTAAGTTGTGTCAGATGATCTAAGGCTTCTCCCGACTTAGAAATTTATTGTTTTAAATTCTTCATACATTTTATTACTAGACAAGATGTATACCATTTTATAATAGTGACATTTTACTTTTGTAAGTAGGTTCATTTACTCATAGTAAAATATGTAGGAAAAAAGAGAAAAATAACATACAGTAAGACAGAAATTATGGGAATTAAAACTAGTTGGAAAAAACCCCTTTTTGGACAATTAGAAAAAATAGCCTACTAAATAATGATTGATAAATTAGCAAAAGTAAGTTACTAAAATTATGAGTCATAAAATTACTAAAACATAATGTGTTTGTTTAGTGGAAATTATAATATTTGTTTTATAGTCCTTGGCATCTATTTTTTTAACCAGTTTCTTCAAGTCTGTATTATTTTTGAAATTCCTGAATAGCTGTTTAATAGTATTAATACTAATTAATATTTTTGAACTATGGTAGTATATATTGGAATGCTTAGATTTTGGCATGGCTTTATTCCAAACAGGTATCTTCCTTCCTCACCTAGCCAGTTATTTATATTGTAGATTAAATTATACTGTTGGGTATTAAACTTTAATTATTAGGCATGTAGCTTCTAATAATTATAATAATATTAATCACAGCAAGTTTTTATTGACTTGTTTGTACTAAATGTGACATTACCTTTATTAACTCAGCATGTATTTATTAAGTGTTTACTATGTATCAGTGTTCTACATTTTGGGGTCTACAGCAATTTAAAAAAATGAGAAACTTCTCTACATGTGGATCTTACATTCTAGTGCAGGGACAGACAGAATAAATAACCAAATATATATATATATATATATTATATTAAATAAGGGTAAGTGTTAAGAGAAAAAAGAGAGTAATGAACGAGGTAGCAAGTTTCAAGCATGGGTGTAGGGGATTGAAATGTCTGATTAAATTATCTGGAAAAGATTCTTTGAGAATTTTGTATTTGAGAAAGACCTAAAGGGAATAAGAGTGGGCCATGCCAATACCAAGATGAAGAGCATTCCAGACAGAGAGCAGCATAGGCAAAGGCCCTGAGATAGCAACTTGTTTGATGTGTTTGAGAAGCAGTAAAAAGGCTAGTATGACTGTAGAAGAGGAAATGGAGTTAGTGAGATGATTAAGAATCATCCCAGTCTTTTTGGGCCACTGTGAGTGAGATGTGAAGACATTGTGGGGTTTCAAAGAGAGACATAGTGTAATTTAAACTTTAAATGAATCTCTTTGGCTGCTATATTGAGAATGTACTTTGCATGAATTCTTTCTTTTTTCTCGCAGCCATCCTATAAGGCAGGTTCTCTTATTGTCTACCTAGAGTACTTGAGGAAACAGAGAGAGGGGTTAAATAATTTATTCAAGGTCACACAAAAGTTTTAGAACCAGGATTCAAACCCAGGTAGTTTACTAGCTTCAGAGCCTGCAAACTTAACAGTCATGCTGATGTGATCCTTTTATTCATTATCCAGCTATAATTATTGTAAATAATTTTAGGGTCCATATTTTCATAAACCTTATTTTTATGTAAAAGATTGGACATACTATTAAGATATTGACTTACCTGATTTTCTATTTCTTTTATTTGACTTTGCTGTTGGTTTAATTGTCTGTATTGTTCTTCCACAATCTGAAGAAGGTCTTTAATGCTATTATCTTGCTGCTCTACCAAAGTCTGGATATAGATTGTAGGTTGGTTAGAGATTTCTTTCTTTCCTGTTACACTAGACTTTTTTTTTTTTTTAACTTTCCATAAATGTATTAGTTTTGCCAAATATCAAAATGAATCCGCCACAGGTATACATGTGTTCCCCATCCTGAACCCTCCTCCCTCCTCCCTCCCCATACCATCCCTCTGGGTCGTCCCAGTGCACTAGCCCCAAGCATCCAGTATCGTGCATCGAACCTGGACTGGCATCTCGTTTCATACATGATATTTTACATGTTTCAATGCCATTCTCCCAAATCTTCCCACCCTCTCCCTCTCCCATAGAGTCCATAATACTGTTCTATACATCAGTGTCTCTTTTGCTGTCTCGTACACAGGGTTATTGTTACCATCTTTCTAAATTCCATATATATGCGTTATTATACTGTATTGGTGTTTTTCCTTCTGGCTTACTTCACTCTGTATAATAGGCTCCAGTTTCATCCACCTCATTAGAACTGATTCAAATGTATTCTTGTTAATGGCTGAGTAATACTCCATTGTGTATATGTACCATAGCTTTCTTATCCATTCATCTGCTGATGGACATCTAGGTTGCTTCCATGTCCTGGCTATTATAAACAGTGCTGCGATGAACATTGGGGTACACGTGTCTCTTTCCCTTCTGGTTTCCTCAGTGTGTATGCCCAGCAGTGGGATTGCTGGATCATAAGGCAGTTCTAAACACCATACACAAAAATAAACTCAAAATGGATTAAAGATCTCAATGTAAGACCAGAAACTATAAAACTCCTAGAGGAGAACGTAGGCAAAACACTGTCCGACATACATCACAGCAGGATCCTCTATGACCCACCTCCCAGAATATTGGACATAAAAGCAAAGATAAACAAATGGGACCTAATTAACCTTAAAAGCTTCTGCACATCAAAGGAAACTATTAGCAAGGTGAAAAGACAGCCTTCAGAATGGGAGAAAATAATAGCAAATGAAGCAACTGACAAACAACTAATCTCAAAAATATACAAGCAACTCCTACAGCTCAACTCCAGAAAAATAAATGACCCAATCAAAAAAATGGGCCAAAGAACTAAATAGACATTTCTCCAAAGAAGACATACAGATGGCTAACAAACACATGAAAAGATGCTCAACATCACTCATTATCAGAGAAATGCAAATCAAAACCACTATGAGGTACCATTTCACGTCAGTCAGAATGGCTGCGATCCAAAAGTCTACAAGCAATAAATGCTGGAGAGGGTGTGGAGAAAAGGGAACCCTCTTACACTAGACTTTTTAATATCCTGTAGGACTGTCACAGTCTAATTTTTTAAACTAATAGTATATTAGAAAAATGAATATCGGCAAACCTTTTCCCCTTGCATGCTTCTTTCACATAGTACATACTTCTGTTTTTGTTTTTTATTTAAACTGTACCATCTCTAAAATCTGATTTCCTGAACTTTAAACTACTTCAATTACATGGGGAAAAAAAAACCCCAGCATTTTAGTGTTTTCTATTTACTGTATTACTTTTATACATTTTAAAGATAAAATAGTTACACAAGTTATATTCCTTTAGCTTTTTACTCGCCTTCAGTAATTCACAATATTGTAATAGTTTAGTCTTCTAAATTTCATTGCTTAACTGACTTGTAATCTTCATCTGAAATGCAAAGTTCAGTTATTTTCATAAATAATGTTAGGGAAACAAAATCCAGCTTGAAATTATAATAGGAAAATTTATTTCCTGGAGGCTTTTTTTTTTTTTTAATGAGAAAAATACAGTGTTTCAGCAGTTCAACTAAGAATTTCAAGTAGCATGTCTTAAAGTATTTTTTTGAAAAGATCCACATTGAAAGCTTAATCATGCTCTTTAGTTTCTACTTACTTTAAGTGAAGTTACTTCCAGGTATTCCTGAATTTGAGGTTGATTTTTAATTAAATCGGTTAATTGGTCCTCCAGGTATCTCACTTTCTGTTGCAGTAGAATTTTCTCTTCAAGGAGACTTTCAAGTTTTGAGTCGAGTTCAAGTGACATGTTCTTTACTTCTTCGTTTTTGACTTGCAGTTTGGATGTCGCTCTTCTAAGTTCCTTTTCTTCTTCTTTGATTTCATTGGTTTGCAGTGATAAGTCATAAAAGGACTGATCAAATATGTTGAGTTTTTGAAATATGTCATTAATTTGGCCCTTAGTCTTATGAACAAAGTCTTTAAGACCATGTCCTAACTGAAGTAGGCCATTGGCTAAAATTTTTACATCATCTAACATAGCAAATCTTGATTTTGGCTCTGGAGATATAGAGTCAAGTGATGTATAGTCTTGGTCAGTTCTGGAAGAAATAACTAGAGGAGCAATAAAAAGAAAAAGCTTGATAGTGTACATTTTTATCCTAATTATTCACTTTCAAGCGATTTGGAATTTGTTTTTTTCCTGGGAGCATACCAAGACTTCTGAACTCTCTATATAACACTATTTGCCACAGACACAGTAAGGTTGGCGGGTCAATATAGTTAATCATTAAGCTGTGTAAACTTGTATGAATGTAACCTTCCAGACTGAGTTAGATCAATGCTAAATGAAATCAAAGAAATGAGCAACAACCTTAATTGATTATTTAAAATGGTTATTGTATTTAATTTTGCTGTATTGTAAACTGCATTTTTAGTGTTAGGAGATCTACCTATTTTTAAAAGCTCATTTTAATTTGTCATGATTTTTAAAGAGATTTACAAGTAAATATCAAACTCTTTTGACAGATAAATTCATCATTAAAGCTGAGGAAAAATTAATGAATCAAGTATGCATTTCCTAAATTGTATTTTAGTTTTTTTTTTTAAACAGTGATGATCCCCAAAAATGTGTTCTCTGAAGCCTTCCTCCACATCTGCAGGCGATGTTAATGCTGTATTCCTATGCTACTCTATATGAGCTAATGTGTGATTATTTATTCCTTATTATTTGTCACTATAATTATTTGTATATATTTTTGCTTCAGATGGTCTGTCTAAACTGTGTTTGTATATAATCACAAAATCCCATATCTTAAAAGGTATTTCATCCTTTTTCTCTGTTATATTCTATGTCTCTGTGTTCTAGCCTCTTCCCCCTGTACCCACTGGAAGACCAGTAGATTATGTGGTTTCAGTGTCAAGAACTATTTGCCCATTATAAATTTTTCTGTAGTTTGTGAACGTGGGAACAATATTCATGATCTAAATTTAACAAAACCTTTCTTTTGATCATTTAGCATTAAGGGCTTTTGGATAGAATGGTTACAGCAGATGTAGTAACCCATAGTGGTTAAGAGTTTCATTCTGGAGAGAGACTAGCTGAATTGGAATCCTGACTCTGCTGGTCTTTAGTTCTGTGAAATTACTTAGCTTTTCTGTACCCCTTTTTTCTTGTCTATCAATTGAAGATAATATCCACTTTATAGAGTTTAAAAATTAATATTTTAAAGCACTTAGAACAATACCTAGTGTTTAGTAAATACAGCATGGTATTCAGATCAGATCAGATCAGTCACTCAGTTGTGTCCGACTCTTTGCGACCCCATGAATCTCAGCACGCCAGGCCTCCCTGTCCATCACCAACTCCCGGAGTTCACTCAGACTCACATCCATTGAGTCAGTGATGCCATCCAGCCATCTCATCCTCTGTCGTCCCCTTCTCCTCCTGCCCCCAATCCCTCCCAGCATCAGTCTTTTCCAATGAGTCAACTCTTCGCATGTGGTGGCCAAAGTACTGGAGTTTCAGCTTTAGCATCATTCCTTCCAAAGAAACCCCAGGGCTGATCTCCTTCAGAATGGACTGGTTGGATCTCCTTGCAGTCCAAGGGACTCTGAAGAGTCTTCTCCAACACCACAGTTCAAAAGCACCAATTCTTCGGCGCTCAGCCTTCTTCACAGCATGGTATTATGTCCTAGCTATTGTTTTGTAATTAGAAAGTCAGTGCATTTATGTAGTACTACAGTAATATTTTATTGATAAATATTATCTAATCTTATGTTAAGATGACATAAGTTCGGAAATTTTTCTAGAATCTGGTTTTTATTACTTTGGTCTCTTGAACCTTGGTAAGTACAAGGAATTATTTCTTTTGTTTAGCTTGGGTATACTTTTTCTAAGTGTCCAATATAGAACAATATAAGTATTTCTGTTTGTAAGAGAAATAAAGAATGCAAGTAAATAAAGTATACAGATACTTCCAGTAGTGAAGAAGAAAAGCAAAACAGTTTTCCTTCGTCTTCATCTTCATTTTACCTTTACCACTGGTGCATGTTATGAAATTATAGAAGCGTATGTTGAACTAGTGAAAAAATTTGAATTTTCTCCCCCCTTTAAAAGGGATATGTTAGTGTTGTGATCATTGGTCATGAAGAGGGTGTTTCAAAACTTGTCTTAATTGAACTGTCTCCTTTCCTTGCTTGAAACTATTGACCCTGATATTTCATTCACCTTCTAGTTGAGGGGCAATTGAGACGGCCAACTTCTTGTTTCTGTTGTACTCTAAGCTGTTTATTGGTAAGATCTGTATCTGTTTTTAATTTATATTCCATAGAGCACATCAGTAAATTCCTTACATGTTGGAGAAACTAAATTTTTATTGAATGAATAAGATAATGATAAGTCTTAACATGGGAGTTTTTCAAACACAAAATTTGCATGTAATAGATACTCCTTTTTAGTACTGGAGGTTCTTTACAATGAAAAGAATTTGAAAAGTAGTCCCTTCCAGTGCATGAAAATAACTGGATAATAATACCAAAGAAAGGCTATGTATAGGAATTTCTTTTTCTTTTAGTTAATGTGCTGGAATATTAATACTTTCTGTTGAAGTTGTAGTTGTAACGCTTCACGTATAATGCTGAAAGAGATTAGAGGCAGTGGTTGCATATTCTTGGTTTATGATATTGTCTTTGGGTAGAAATATCTGGGTAATTTTTTTCTTATAGTAGTTCGACATGTTATGAAATATAATTAAAATAAATAAATTCTCTAATTACAAGCTGTGGAAGAGTGTCAACATGGGAAATGTAATGTGTTTAAACAGAACCCTGACCAGATATAACCAGTAACGTTATAAAAACTTAAAATTTTTATGCTAAAGAAAATAAGAAACTAAGCAAAATTAAGACCCAATTTAAGGATTCCCAGTTTCTACGAACTAATACTCAAAACTTCTTAGCTGCATGGAATTTTAGGACATTTAGGACCTTTGTTTAAAAAGTGAAGCAGAGTCTTTTATCCTCTCCCAGGTTGTGCAATCTTATGGAGATTTGGCTTCCAAATAAAACACAAGGCATTTTGGATCTTGTATCCCTGTTAATTTGAATATAGTATGTTCCTACTAATTTTTTCCTTTTTAACTGTGGTCATTTGTTTTTGAATTAATATATTTGGTAGAAAGACTAAAAGTAACTGAGAAAAATATTTATAAATAGAAATGTGTATATGAACTAATAAAAAAGTAATATATTAGTTTCCTTTTCTTCTAGAATAGTACTGGCCAATGGAAGTACAGTGTGAGTTATTTATGTAAAAAACTGAAAAAAGATGAGTGAAATTAATTTTAACGTATGTTTTATTTATCTGATATATCAAAAATTACCATTTTAATATACCAGTATGAAATTGTTAATTAGGTGTTTTATATTCTTTTTTCATACTATCTTCCAAATCTAGTCTGTATTTTATACTTTCAGGATATGTCAGTTAGAACAGGTCCACGTAAAGTACTCTGTAGTCTCCAGGCAAGAATATTGGAGTGGGTAGCCAGTCCTTTCTCTAGGGGATCTTCCTGATCCCAGAATCAAACCCGGTCTGCTGTAACACAGGCAGAATTCTTTACTATCTGAGTCACCAGGGAAGCCCTGTATTCTCACTAGACTGTATTATTGGACAACAAAGGTCCAGAAGGTGAGTGACCTTCGAAGGAATCATTTTATTTATCTTAGCTTTTTTTCCTATGTCCATTAACTGGCATTAATAAATGTTTAATTTTTATACTGAAAGTACTTAATGTGGAAACCCAGATATTTGAAAATCTTTAAAATATAAAAATCCTCACTCTTCACTACTAACATTTTGGGGTCTATCATACCAGTTCCCTTGGATGACTGGCTAAATGTAATTTTTATTTAACACAAATGAGAGTATGTTATGTATAGCTCATGTTTTTTATATATGTACATTGATTTAAGACTTTAACATTTTAAAATTTATTTTTATATGAGTGCCTGTGTATTTACCATATCCTTTTAAGTGGCCGCACAGTGTTTTATTACATAGATGCACCTTAACTTAATCATCTCCCTATCAATGATACTTTAAGTTGGTTGTAATTTTCTGATTATAAACAATATGCATAGAAAATATATTTATATTTGTATATAAATATTTTCATATGATAAGTTCATAGATGTTAACTTTCAAAGTAGATTTCTCTTTGCAGATTATCCTAAAAGGATTGTGCCAGTTTACATCCCTACCAAAAAGATATGAGAGTTTCTTTTTTCTCATTAATTTTTACCAGTATTTTGAATGAGCAAGACAAAAAATATTGATAAACCTGGTAGGCAAATATATCTAGTTGATTTTGCTGTCTCTCTGTCTTGCTCTCTTTGTGAATTATCTGGGTATTATCTAAATCTCCCTCTCCCCATCAAACTCCCTGTCCCATGTTTGTTTGTCTTTCTGACCAGTTTTAGGAATTATTTACATGTGATGGATATTAACTCTTTGTCATCTATGTAACATCAGTGTTCTTCCAGTTTGTCCTGTCTTCCACTTGTGTTTTTGGTATCCCCTGCTCTGTAGAGGCTTTAAAATTTGTCTTTTATGAATTTTTGTGGCTCATGCTCAGAAATGTCTTCCTTACCTATAAAATAAGATCTCTTTAATGCTTTCCTGTTAGTTTTATTTTTATTATTTAAAACTTGGGTTTAATCTAGAATTCATTTTGAGAAAGTGGTGAAATATGAAATCAGCCTTAAAAAAGGCTAGTCAGGTATCTCAACAACTCAACACTCTTTATTGATCTACCTTCTCTATGTTAACTTAAAATTCCTCTGAAGGAGTATTACAAATGCAGGGTAAAGACTTACTAGATTTATGTGGAACTTTATTAGTGGAGTTAGTAGTCAAAAGAACCTGGTCTAAATGCGTGCGTTTCACCTTCAGAGGCAAATTGAATTTAAAATTGTATTACTTATATTAGAAATTAAGCATAGCTTAACATTTAGTTAATTCCCATTTCACTTGAAAATCCAAACTCCAGAAGAGTTAAGTAAATATTTATGTGAGTTCTGTACTATTCATTCATTCAGTCAATGATTTATTCATAGGAGAAGCTATCCTAGGCATCAGAAATAGAGCAACTAACTAGATAGATAAGGTCCTTGCACTCATGGAGTTTGACCTTAAGTAAAGGAGATATATAAACAAGAAATAGTACGTAAACAAGATAAGTTAGGATTATTTTAAGCAGATTATTTGAGTTGTGAATGGAATAACAAAGTGATGTCATGTTTGAGAGGGAAAGTGAGCCTTTCTAAAACTTAAAAGATGGAAAGGGACTGGTTATGTCCACATCCACAAATCTAAAACAGTAGTGATCCAATGCAGAAGTTGAGGGGTGGGAGGAAAGTATGATGTGTTTTGCTGTGCTGTGCATTTTGCCTGTCTATTTTAAACTTGCAATTTTCTCATTGAAATTTGTGGGCAGATTCTTTAGTTTTTAAGTCCCCTTGTGGGCCCCCAAAGACATTCAGTGTTCGTAACATTTATCGTTCTGCATTATAATTATTTGCCCGTTTGACTCTCCTTCCAGACGTGAGTTCTATGAAGTCAAGAACTCCCTTATTTTCAGTATCTAGTATACTGAAAATATACTCAGTAAATGTATACTCAGTAAATGTTTGTCACAGTGAGGAATTATAAGCATATTAAAGGCCAGTCTGTTGTCAAGGGCTTTGGATCCTATTTTCTCCCACCATTTCAGGAATCTTACATTCTTGTTTAGTGTGTGCAAACTCTGTCTCACCTACATTCTTTCCATTAGGATTTAATCACACTTCAACCTTTCCAGTCTTAAAAAGCTTCCCAAATCCCCATGTTTTGTCTCCAAATATCTTTCTCCCTTTCTCAACTCTACTCTTCAGAATTTTACTGGCTTCATTTTTTTAATGCCTAGTACTCTTGAATCTTACTTTTGTCTGTTTTCAGCCTAAAATTATCAGTAACTTGTGTTCAGTTGCTCAGCTGTGTTCAGTTCTTTGTGACCTCATGCACTGTAGCCCTCTAGGCTCCTCTGTCCATGGAATTTTCCAGGCAACAATATTGGGGTGGATTGCTATTTCCTTCTCCAGGGAATCTTCCCAACCCAGGGATTGAACCCATGTCTCTTGTGTCTGCTGCATTGCAGGTGAATTCTTTACCACTAGCACCATCTGGATTTGATTAATTTTCCTGTAGTGCTAAAAGGGTAAGAACTTTAAGAGCATACCTATGGTGCTTTACACTTCTACCAGTTATTTCAGAGAAAAGGTTAAGAGTTGGTCTATGAAAGCCTTATTTGCAATAGCCAAGATATGGAAGCAACCTAAGTGTCCATCAACAGATGAATGAATAGAGAAGCTGTGGTGTGTTTATGTGATGTTGCTGAATTCAGTTGACATTTTTCATTTCTTTCCTCATGTGGTCCCTGAATAGCAATTGATGCTTAACTCTTTAATTCTACTTGTAATTTCTTCCTTTTATTTCCATGTCACTGTACTCTCAAGGTTTTCCTTCTGCTGCTTTGTAGGTGACTGACCAGTCTTCTTTGTAGGCTCATCCTCTTCTGGATGACCACAAGATCTTGGAGTTCCTTAAGACTCCTTTGTTTGAATAACACACAATGAGTAATTAAATGATATTTTAGTTCTCTCATAGTTAATGTCCTTGGCAGTGATTCTCAGCATAGGAAAAATGGTATAGATGCAAGATAGAAAAGAAGAAATAAAAGCCTTGTACTCTTGAATGTGAATTGTCACTATGAATTTAGGTATATTTCATGTTAAAAGCATTCTCCCCTAACTCTTTCAAAAGAAGAAACAATGAGTAACCCACAATTAGTGGCCTGGAAAAACATTTTCCACTTTATAAACCACAGCTCCTTGGAGAAATAGCTGATTCCAGGTTTGGAAAGAAAGTGTATAAGAAGAGCCTGGAATTAGCAAGAAGCTGTGGAAGACTAGTATGACTGAATCAAAGGGATTATGAGGCAGTTTGAATTGACCTTTTCACTTGTCAAGGATGATACAATTTGAACACCAATAAAGATAGTAACTGCAAAATATTTAAACCTGTTAATATGTTTGGTCCATTAATTTATAAGTGATACTTTAAAAAAATTGATCTCTTTTAGAGGAATGTAATGTACCAACTGATTATTTTGAAAACTGGCAGATAATGGAAAAGAATGAAGCATTTATTCTTGCTTCTCAGTAGATAAGGAAAAATGCTTTTCATAGAGATATTTCAGCTTATAAATGTAGAAACAGTGATAGAATATTACCTTTTGGCAACCCTTAATGAGTTAATGGATTTAGGCATGGATCATCATTATCTACTAATTGCACAGAGAGAGAAACAACAACCAAACATTTTCCTCCTGATAGAAGGATACGGTATCATTTGTGAAGTGGTCTTGTCCCTGAAATTTGACCAAAGGTCTAGATTTAACTTTCAGTTGATAGAAAACACAGAGGAACATGTTAACTGTTACTATAGGGTGCAGTCAATAAAATCTAGCCTCTGGAAAAATCTACACAAAAATAATTCAGTTTCTTTAACAAATGCCATAGCAGTGGTAGAAGATGAAAAGACTTCATCATGATCAACTAAGTACCTGTTTCTTTCTCCCATAGCTACTGCGCACTTCTCTCACAACGCAGCATTGTTTTGAAATGTTCTTGTTTATAGGTGTTTCCCTGCCATTAGATGTGTGATGACACCTTTTACCTCTTTTTAATCTTGTCATTTTTAACTTTTGACATTTTACATATAGTGTATCTGGATGTGGGTCTCTTTGAGTTCATCTTTGGGACTCTCTGAATGTCCTAGAACTAGATGTCTGTTCCTTTCCTCAGATTAGAGACATTTTCTGCCATTATTTCTTCACAATTTTCGGTAAGTGGGGTAATGCCACTATACATCCTGCTTTGGAACCTGCCTTTTTTTCATTCAACATGCTGGGTATCTCTTTCTGCATTAATAAATACTGCTGTACATTTTCATTTTGGGATTCTGATAGGTATTTGTCTTATTAGTATGTCTTAATTAGCCCAGTACTGATGAACATATTTCTTTATAATTCTTTATAGCTATTTCCTAATATAAACAATGTCATGAATTTCTTTGAACACACCCATTTGTACATATGTGTGGTTCTTTCCTTAGACTAGAGATGGGGTTGTTAGGTCAAAGAGTATATTCATTTAAAATTTCTGTATTACCCTACCACCTTCTGGAAAATTTAGACCTATTTTCATTGCCCCAGTGTTTGATTAGGAGGGTTTTATTATATTTGAAGTCCTGTACATCCGCTGTCAGCAAGCACTAGCCTTCAGGTAAAGAAAAAAAAAATCTTTTTTTCTTTTTTAAAAAATTCATTTTTAATTGGAGGATAATCATTTTACAATATTGTGTTGGTTTCTGCTGTATAGCAGCATGAATCAGCCATAATCTATTTTTTCTTACTTCTTTTGAAGCCCTCTATTTTGATGCTTTTTCTTGAATTATTTCTCATCTCTGTATTGGGAGCAGCAACTGCTACCAGCAGCTGTGTAAGATGCAACTGGGCTTATGTCAGTTGGTTGTAGAGTAATATGTGATTTTCTCATAGTAGCTATCTAATACTGTTATGCCTACCATATTGCCATATGTGTTTTTTGAACAATAATGTAGAATATTATACCTCTTAAAACCTTGATCACATTTATACAAAAAGCCTTATTTATAAATGTCATCCTATAAGATAATATTAGAACTGTCTTTTAATTTCTTAATAATGTTTCTATCCTCACTTGTTTATTTCTCAGAAGCCTCTTTTAGAGGAAATAACTTGCATTTTGAAGTATGACTGAACTGTATTCTGATTTCAGCTTTACCACTTGGTTGTATGTGAAAAATCTCTTAACTTTTTTGGGCCTCAATTCATCTGTAAAGTGGGGGTATATTTGATTGCTCTCTGTTTGAATGAATACTCTAGGGATCAAATCTAACATTGTATGTAAAAATAGCATAGTGTCTATAGAGCAAATGCTAGTAATTCAGTATTTGTTCATTTGTTTCTTTTGTAGTGTGTAGTAGTGATACATAGTATTTTCAGATATGTTCACTATCATGTATACTATTGCCTTCACAGAAACCTTCTCTACATATACCCTCAGAGTCTTAATTTTGCCAACCGTCAAGGTTCTGCCAGAAATATAACAGTGAAAGTCCAGTTTATGTATGGGGAGGATCCTAGCAATGCCATGCCGGTAAGAAATGTTCTTTACAATTTCTATTCTTCATATGTGGTTCAAACAGACTTTTTTTTGGGGGGGATGTGGTATCACTTGGTTGGCAGGTCTAAATTGGAAATTAATCTGATCTTGTAAACTGTATTTCTGACTTCATTACTTCCTGAACAGGTAGTAATGAGTTTACTTGAAGTCTTGTTTATTGAGGACTTGGTATATGCTAGGCACTTCCAGAGATACAAAGATGAATAAGATTTATAATCTAGAGGATATAAGAACAACACATAAGATTCAAAAATAGTGAACTTCAGAAGAGGGCCAGATCAGAATCACCTAGAGTGCTCTAACAGAGCACAGATAGCTCCTCTCTTTGCTTGCATCTGAGATTCTGATTCCCCTCCTTCAGAATAAAAGGGCAGGTAAGGGAGGTGGAAAGTGGTAGGCAGTAAATGGGGGCTGAAAATGCTCTCCTGGTAATTCTAATTTGTATGTTTCTTCTCACCTTGGTTGAGAACCTCTGGCAATAGTTCTCAACTTTGGTTGCATTTTACACTCACACAGGAAGCTTTTGAAAGTGCTAGTGCCCAGCTGAATCTCATTCCAATTACAGTATAAACTCTGGGGAGGGGTACCAGGCAGATACCATTATTTTTTAAATTCCCCCAGGGGATTACAGCTTCCCTGGTAGCTCAGACAGTAAAGAATCTGGCTGCAATCCTGGAGACCTGGGTTTAATCCCTAGGTCGGGAAGATCCGCTGGAGAAGGAAAGGCAGTCCACTCCAGTATTCTTGCCTGGAGAATTCCGTGCACAGAGGAGCCTGGCTGGCTACAGTCAATGGGGTCTCAAAGAGTCGGACACCACTGAGGGACTAACGCTTTCAAGGGATTAAATTTTTCAGTCAATATTGAGAACCTAAGGTATGTGCTAATTATTTGAAAATTGATAGTATGTAGGGATTCAAAGGCCTAGATGTTCAGAGGAAGGAGAGGATGCCTCAGAAGTGGTTAAAATGTTACAGCAGTGGGTCTAGACCATGGGGAAAGGAAGGCAGTTCATATTGGAGAATGTTCTTCAGCAGAGGTAGAATGGTGAGTTGCCAGTGAGCTAGAACAATGCAAGATAAGTCAGAAATAGTAGACTGAGGCCAGACTGTGGAGGGTCTTGACTGCCCATACGGTCATTGAGGACATGTGGGACACTAATAAATGCAGGCTCCATGAAAGTAGATTTTTAACTTACAGAGTAGGAACGTACCTGTCACCTGTAGATGTTCACCCTCTGAGAGAACCTTTGTGGATTGAAAATAAGCTAACAGGTGCATTATTTACAGTTTTATTTTGGCCTTCTATGTGAGTCATTTGAATCAAGTTCTTTTGGTTTTCTACTAACTAAGAAAACTATTTTCATTTCCACTATAGCCTCAATTTCATCAGGATTTATAGATCTTGATAACAGCAAGCACAAATTATTCATCTTTGTATTCTTCTATGGCAGCTTTTTCAGGTCTTTGCATATAATGCATGCTGAGCAAATATTTCAATAAATGTAGAATTTACTCTTGGGGTTTGGAATGAGCATTTCATGCTTTTAACTAGCTCTTCATTTCTGCTGAAGGACTGAATGTACCATCATTGTTGATGAAAAGATACTGGACTGTGAAAATAGATACTTTATTATCCTATATGTGAATGGTCATATGAATTTGAGCTTATGACAAACGTGGTGTATGTAAAATAATTTGTTTTTCTTTTTTGCTTAACAAACTCTTCCTTGTCTTAGCATATATATGGCCTCCTCTGCAGCGCCCCAGCTGCGTCCAGCCATATTGACAGTTAGACCACTCTTTCTCTTGGCACTGCCATAGTGTCTTCTGACTTCTTTTACAGGCTGCTTCCTTTATGATTATATGTTTATTTCTTTACCTTGTCCACTAGACTGTGAGCTCCTTGAGGGCAGGGACCATATCTTACTCATATCTGTGTCTTGATGCCTGTCATAGTGCTTGACATAATTGATGCTCAGTTCATGTTGATGAATGATTACAAATACATGTTAAATGGTCAAAGGAACACTTTCCAGTTTATTTCATGCATGTTAGGAAAATAAATTACTTTGTGAAAAACAAAAGCTTCTCAGAGGGGGAAAAATGTACTGCATTCCATTCACTTGTGTATTATTAATGTTATGAAAATATAATGCTTTTATGTTTATGTGAGTGGGTGGTTTGAAAGAATATATAACCAGACATTTGCTTATTTTTGTATTTGCTTATTTTTTTAAACTGACTATTAAAATGGGTCTTAAGATAAATTTTGATCAAATAACATTGATATGATAAAATCATAAATTTCATAATTCTGGCACTGGAGCAACATTTTTATTAAAACATAGTAAGATATTCTTAGAAAACTTTTGAAATTAGACATATCTAGGAGAGTCATAATTATTGTACTTTTACATACTCTTAAAAGGACCTGCAAAAAGAAACATAGATATCTGTTATTATGTTCTTTTTATTTAAGGATGGTGCCAGTTAACCCCTTCCCATGAGGAGTAAACTTTGAGTCGTTTTTACCACTTGTGTGATAGAAGTGTGATGACCTGTCCACATACCTATTCATGCGTGTGTAGAATGACTGGCCAGACTTAAAGGTTTAATTTGTGACTAGATAACATTGTAAGCGTGCCACATTGGAATCATAGCTGTGACATTGACATCAATAAGACATTTATCTAATCAGCTGCCCTAATTAACCATAGCATGGTTGGGTAGAATTCACGAGACGGATATATAAGACTGAATTATTTTACCTCTAAAATGTTGCTAACTCTTTTAGAAACATCCAGTCTCTAAAAGTGGTACTTTTTTTTTTATGTGGTGAATTAAAAAAAGCATAAGTAAGAATAGAAGACTGGAGCTCCTCTTTCATGGTAGAGTAGCTTACAGTAAGGATACAGAGATTGACCAAAATTAGAATATTTTAATATAAATACTTTATATTTGACATTTAGAATGACTTGTTTTAGTAGAGAAGCCACCAATTTGTATAGTAGATATATGTCACCATTCTAGGATTGTACTCTTATATAAATTCCAAATTATGTACTACAGCTAGATTTTAAAATGAATTCTTTACCTTCTTCAAGAAAAAGAAATGTACCTTATTGCCCAATAGATATAATGGATAGAAACTTTCTGAATGTTTGAATGTCAGATGGGTGTGTAGTTGAAAAGAAATTTACATTTAAGCAATTGAACTTATAGGCACATGTTCTTCATTGGGCTGATTTTGCCCATTGTTCTCAGTTATTAAATCAGACCAATTCTTACATAGATATGAAACATCCAGCATTTATTACAACAAAGTTTCAACATGCTGTTATTTGTTACAGGTAATCTTTGGTAAATCTAGCTGTTCAGAATTTTCAAAGGAAGCCTATACAGCCGTAGTATATCATAACAGGTACTGAATTCAAATATTTCTTTCAAAGTTACTCACTTCTCAGTGGCATTGTTAGCTCTCACATTAGTGTGTTTACTGAATGCTTTGCTGCACTGAATGTGCAAATTCAAGACAGCCAACATCAGAGTTTTAAATTTCAACCTGTAGATATACATTCTCTCCACAGACATCTCGAAGTTAAGACTTTATATACAAAACATCTTTTCTGTCAAATTCTCTGATCCTTTCATTTTTATTATATTGTTATTGATTACCATTGTGGCCTCTGGTCTTTCGGTCTCTCGCTGTTGTTTTCACCTACACTTTGTAGTTTTACTTAACTCTTTACTAAACTTGCACCCAAGTGCAACATCCAGTAAGTTGGTGCAGCATCCAATAAATCTTTGCCTTAGTGTCTTTCCATTTTAGTTCTTTGGAAAATTGATTGTTAACTCTGGATAACGTAATTTCTGCTTTCTTTCTCCTCCTCCTTTCTGTTCCTCCTCCTCTACCTTCCCCTCCTCCTCTTCTACCATCCCTACCTCTTCCCCTCCCTCCCCTCCCCCTGCTCCTACCCTAACCCCTCCTTTTTTTTTCTATTATTGGATGCTATTGGAGAAAAATCAAAATTGTGCCCATTGAGGCTGTCATGGACTGATGGTGTTTTATCACATGATGAGGCTACAGTATTTTACCTTCTCTTGGCCCCACTCCTCTTTGGTAAATTTGGTTGGCATCACTTTTTTACCCTCTCTCCCATTTGGCAGTGGCTATTTTAAGCTTTTCTTCCCTTGCTTTAGCTCCTACCTCTTTCTGTCTGCTACTCGTAGTGTTCCTGCTTTACGAAGTCGGTTGAGACCATCTGACTTGGTGTCTGTGAACTGCTACGCTTTTCATCTCAGATTATCTCTATGTGGATCTGCATTCCTCTGTTGTGAGGTTGGTAATGGTCCACTCCCTCCCTCAGCGTGGATCTTTTCATCTCTGCTCTCAAAGAGTCTTATCCAGCCTCTTCAGAGTGTAACTCCATCAGTTATTCCTTTTCTTAACATCATCGGTCTTCTGCTTCATTGGCTCCATCTCTTATTGCCACAAAATTTGTTTCTTCTATACTTCCAAAAACAAAAGTCTTTATTCACTGCTGTTATGTAGCATGGCTTTTCCTTCCCTTCCCTAAAACTTTCTTCTTTCTTACCTTTATTTTATGGCCCTCTCTCGGTTTACTTTTTTTCTATAATAATTATTCTAATTTTTCTTTTTCTTTAAAACATACGCCTTCCACACAAAGCACTAAAGTTTTGCCTTTAACCTTCTTTTTCTATAATGTTCTCTCCCTAAATAATCTTGTATGTATTCCAGAATTATACTCAGTGAAACCACTACTGCTTTTACCTTTGTGTGGCTTGTCCTCACTCTTTATTTTCCGTCCTAACCTTCTTTCTGAGCTATAGATGTGCATTTTCAGATCTTTTAGGTGTATTCATTTGAATGCCTACTTCCTTCTTAATTTCCATGTGTTTATTCTTGACTGTCTTCCTAAACCAGTCTCTCCCTGTTTTTATTAAGGGTACCACCATTTTTCCAGTTGCTCTGACTCAGAATATAAAACATTCTTAACTTCCTTCTTAATGTCTCTAATCCAATCATCTTTTATGTCTTAATGTTTATATTTCTGCTCCATTACAAACATATCCTGTGCTGTCCTGTTTCTGGGCCTTTCTTGGATCTTTTTTTCTTTTATAATACTAATTCCCTCTATTTATTGAACTACTCATAGTTTAAGGCCCATATCATGTATCTCTTCCTAAATGACAGTTCCTTGATCCAAAACTTGAAATAATCTGTTTAGCTCTTCTCTTGGAGCACTTAACCTTATATGCTCTATACCAGGGGTCAGCAAACTTCTCTAAAAAGGGTCAGATGGTATATATTTTAGGACTTGTGCACCGTCTGCTCTTTTGCAGCTGCTCAGCCCTGTTGTTCTGCAAAAGTAGCCATGCACAGTCAGTTGCAAGTAAACGGGCATTGCTGTCTGCCAATAAAATTTTTTAATGGACCCTGAAATTTAAATTTCATTTAATATTTTAAGTTAAATATTATTTGTTTGAATTTTTTAACTACTTAAAAATATAAGAATCATTTTTTAGTTTGTAGGCTGTACAAAACCAAGTAATGAACTGGATTTGGCCTGTGGCCATAGTTTGCCAACCCCTGCTTTATAGCATAGCTGTTGATATATGTTCTTATACTTCTGCTAAATATATATTTTTGAGGGTTTTTAAAAAATATTCATCTTTAAAACCACCATAAAAATCACACAGTGCTTATTAGCCTAATGGTGGGTAAATAAAAATACTTATTGATGAATAACTCTTAGATGTTTAATTTTCCATAAGAACCTTCACATAATGATTTCAGGAAAGAAATGAACTGAAACACTAAATACCAGGAAACATGGAGAAAGAAGGTTGTAATTTCAGTTTGTGGCTAAGTCTTTATTTTGTTGCTCTCAGCATTAGTAGAATTAAAATGATAGAGTCTAACACTACTAGTAAATACAACTTTCTCATAATTCAGTGGTGATTAGTAAGTAATACGATCTATAGCATCTTATATTCACTGAAGTCATCAAATTATCAAATGGCAAGCATTAACTATCTTTCTTATGGGTATTAAAACCTTTATGCCCCTTACCTGTTAAGCATTTTTGAAGCTTATTTGAGATGGAAGAATATTTGACATATTTCGCATCAGAGGAAAATCCCTAGTTGGTGGGATGGCTTTCACTTTAAAGATAGTTGGAGCCATACAGTGTGGATGTCTTTTCATTGTAATAACTCTGAGAGCTACTAACCAAATACAGAAGGCTGGGATGCTAAGGTTCTCTCTTAGCTCTATATCATAAATAGCAGTCATGGTGCTGTTTATGATATACCATAGAAATGCATATGCTTATACCACAGAAATGCCCATACGGGCCACTCTCAATACATCTCAGTTGTATTGAGATGCAACTACTACTGGTTTGATCAGATATGACATTTGTTGTATTCCTATAGTAGCTGTGTGCACTTTCAAGCAGTGGGACACATGCAATTGTGGGTGTTCTCTGATTTCTTTTTCTGTTCTTTTTTCTCTTTTCCTTTTTTTTTTAAGCTGTCAGTCAATAAATAGTCCATGTTTTTGGTAACATTATTTCTTTAGCAATGGGATAATAAATACAAGGAAATTCTATAGAGAGCCCATCTTGATACCAGATTGTCTAAACATATCTTTTTTCTT
The DNA here is from genome assembly GCF_032452875.1 of Bos javanicus. Classification (NCBI taxonomy): domain Eukaryota; kingdom Metazoa; phylum Chordata; class Mammalia; order Artiodactyla; family Bovidae; genus Bos; species Bos javanicus. The sequence continues at coordinate 83,230,072 of NC_083870.1, forward strand.
TTTTTTTAAATAGAAGGATAAACAAATTAGTCTTAATATAAAGCTGTACTCCTATAAAAGAAAAATGTTTTTCTATGGTATGGTTATGAGATATACTATAAAAAACTTATTTTTCTATGTAATACATATCTAGATTGGTTATAAAATAGAAAGCCTTGCCCTAGTTTCCTCTTCTATACAGTTTCCAATCTAATGAAGATCTCAGCATTAAGGTGGTGATTATTAGTGAATTTTCAAATAGTAGGATTACTCAACCCATTAATGAAAATGGGATAGACATTTCAGAAACAGTGACAGCTCCCTCATCTGGAAGTGTAGGAGTTAGTTACTTAGAGTTTGGAAATAAAAATACTTTGGACTAGAAGAAAAATTAAGCACGAATCATGAAATTAATTTAAAAATTACTCAGGTATACAAATGCAGTAATTATTTGTTTTGAACACATTATTGATTATTGATCTGTTTTGTTCTGTTTTTTGTATGAAGGTCTCCTGATTTTCATGAAGAAATCAAGGTTAAACTCCCTGCTACTTTAACTGACCATCATCACTTGCTTTTTACTTTTTATCATGTTAGTTGTCAACAAAAACAAAATACTCCTCTTGAAACTCCTGTTGGATACACAGTAAGTATATTTTTGTTAAATATTTACCTCTTTGATCATAAAAATAATTACAATATTTAAGATATACTTTGTGTCCATTATTATTTGAGGATTCCTTATCTGATTCTCCACATTGGTTAGGAAGGGTCATCGTAAGAAGAAAATGCTTGTTAATATGGTTAACTAATGTCATTAATTAACTAACATGTTTAAACACTTAGGTGTTGGTCCTAATTATTGTATATTTATCCAACATTACTGTGTAAATATAATAGTTTTAAGGGTTCTTCAGAAGAAAATGGTTTGAATGTAACATAACTAAAAGAGACCTCTGTAATTAAAACCCCTTTCAATTGCCTTAGTTAAAGCAATTAAAACCCTTGAGTATTTCTTGAAAATCATTGCTTTTGAATTATAAACCTAAGATGAATACATCATACTGTGCTAATCACAGTTTTGTCAGAAAGGCATGCCTTCACCCAAAAGAGAAAAACTAACATTTGATTCATATTTTTTGTCTTCAGTTTATGACATGAATTTTGCTAAATGTTAGAAAATAAGTTTGTCATACTCTTTAGTTTTATTTTCAACATTTATGTCTAATCAAATCTTTCTTTCCCTATTTACATTGGCACATTACCCCAGTTTAAAATTGATTCCTCTTATGGCCTTTTTCTACTGCCAACTTTCCTTTGCCTAATAAGGTACTGCTATAGATTTAAATATTGCATAGTTAGTAATAATGGCTTGGAGATCCTTCTCAAGCCATGGGGAAACTTCTTTAGATGAATTATAAAGGCCTAATTATTATTATTACCTAACTAAATCCCTTGGTATTTAGTGATGTGAGACAAATTTGGCTTATAGCAAGTTCTTGAAACAGATTTTTGAAGTAATATTAATAACAAACATTTAAATTAATGTTATTTCTTTTTTATTTAAAAGTGGATACCAATGCTTCAGAATGGACGATTGAAGACTGGGCAGTTTTGCCTACCAGTCTCACTGGAAAAACCACCACAGGCTTATTCCGTACTGTCTCCTGAGGTCAGTATCTCTCACGTTGAAATTCTCCAGATTCAATGAAATGAGTTTTTCATTACAAAGGTAGTTTTCTCAAACTTCTCTCTCTAAGTATGTATATAGTGAAGTACTATTATTTCTCCTATAATTAAAATTACTCTATAGAATACTTTGAAGCATTATATGTTGTTGATTTTTTTTTTTTTTCTAATCTCATACACCTTTGAAAGGCAGTGTAGTATGGTTTCCAAGATTTCACTGCTCACTTGTGTGATATCAGGTAAGTTTCTTACTCTGCTAAATTGTTGAAGTCCTAGCGCCCAGTGTGACAGCTTTTGGAGATGGGGGCCTTTGGGAGGTAATTAGGTTAGATGAGGTCATGAGGGTGGGGCCTCATGCCTGGTTAGTACTCTGTAAGAAGAGACACTAGAGAGCTTACTCTCTCTCAGCTGTGTGAGGAGACAGTGAGAGGTGGTCATCTGCAAGCTAGGAAGGGGTTCTTACCAGAAACTGACCGTGGTAGCACCTTGATCTTGGACTTCTAGTGTTCAGGCTGTGAGGAAATAAATTTCTGTTACTTAAGTCAACCAGTATATGGTATTTTGTTATGGCAACCTGACTTAAGACTCTGTCTGCCTGAATTCTCTCATCTGTAAATTGAGGAAAATAAGTAATGCCTACAAAAAGGATTGTGTTGATGACTGAATGATTAGTAGTACATAGAACTTAGAATAATGCCAGGCACATGAAGTATACTAAAGAAGTGTCTGCTACTATTATGGTATTCCTGTTGCCACACTACTTGTTAGAATATTTTATGAGAGTAGTTCTTACTTTAGCGTGCATCAAAATCACCTGGAGTATTTGTAGTATTACCAGTGGTTCAACCTTAGCCCTAGAGTTTCTGATTCGTAAGGTCTGGGCTGGGGTTTGATTATTTACATTTCTTACAAGTGTCCAAATGATATTTATGCTGCAGATTGTTTTTAAAGAAGTATGTGTTCACCGTTTACTTGGGTGTCCTATTTTTTAAAGATGAAAATGAGTATTTTGCATTGTAAGAGCTAGTGCCATTTCTTGCATTGAGTAGTTACTATATACTCCACCAGCTTTTTTTAAAAAAAAGTTTCAAAGACTTCATTATTTACCTCAGTAAAGATACCACATTTCTTACCTACATTAATTACCAACACTAATTTTAGTGTTGAATTGTAATAGAAAACTGACTTTCTTTGGTTTTATTTTCTTCATATAATAAAAATAAGAAACCATGGGAAAGAAAGCCTATCTGCCTATTTTGTTGTTGTTGAGACATTCTGGTTTTTTTTCATTTGTTTCAAGGATGTTTGTAATTGTTTGTGTAGCCTTTTTTTCCCTGATGGCTGCTTTAAACTCCTGTCAGATCTGTCTAGTATCTGTGTCATCTGACTATTGATGTCTGTTGATTGTCTTTTCTCATTTAAGTAGAAATTGTCCTGGTTCTTGATATGGTGTGTGATTTTTTTGTTATATCCGAAACATTTTGGGTATTATGCTGCGACTCTAGAGCCTATGTTAGTCTGTGTTTTAGCAGTAGTGAGAAGTCCTGTTGCCGGGGGAGGTAAAGACTCACACTCCCCACTGTGCATGGGGCTTCCCAGGCGGTGCTAGTGGTAAAGAACCCACTTGCCAATACAGGAGACATAAAAGATGTGGGTTCGATCCTTGGGTCAGGAAGATCCCCTGGAAGCGGGCATGGCAACCCACTCTAGTATTCTTGCTTGGAGAATCCCATGGACAAAGGAGACTGTTGGATTGTAGTCCATAGCGTTGCAAAGAGTCAGACATGGAGGTGGAATGGGGCTGTGGTTTGTTTTCTTGGCTTTGGCCAGATTAGGGCAATTGTTGGGTTTGGCTAGAGGGAGCAGACTTTTTGTCTTTTCCTTTTAGCATTTCTGGGTTACCAGCTTCTCTAGCAAACTAGTCCAGGATACGTGAGAGAAAAATAAAACTCAGGAAACACTGCCTTATAGTTCCTTTGATCCTGAGGTCCCTAGCACATCTACCTCCTTCTCTCCCCTTTCAGTCTCTATGTTTCTTTTTTCAAGTATCATGTTCCAGCTTTTTAGCTGTACTTATCAGGAAGAATAGAGAGAACTGATGTACTGTCTTTTAAAAATAATCTTTTGTGATCTGATTTTAACACTCCAAGCAATTTATGTCAGAAAAAAAAATGTTTCCTAATCCTTAAAACAACAGACTTCCTTTGCTTATGAATATTTTAAAGCCAAATTAAAACATTGGAGTTTTTAATATAAAGAAAATAGGCTATTATAAACCAATAAGATATTATAGTTGTGAATTTATTGCCATTAAAAGAGATTCACAATGTGATAGGTGAAAAGCAGGTTTCAAAATAATATGTTTGGTACCACCTGTGTGAGGGTGTATATAAAGATATATATGTGTAGGGAAGATTTGGAATGATATAAAGGGATATGTTTCTAGGAAGCTAGAATTTTGAAGGCATATTTTCTGCTTTTTGCTCCTTGAGCCTTTTACTTCTTTTGTAGGAAACATTGATTTTGTAATAAGAACAAAATATAAGTTTTACATTTGTTTGTAGTGCATAAAATATATTTCCATAGTATTTTTTCTTATTGAGATATCGTAATTTTTGTTTCATAATTCGTAGTTGTTTCAGCATTCATAATCAACTTAAGCATCTGTGATCATTGTATTCAATGTCTTATAGGTTCCCCTACCTGGCATGAAATGGGTAGATAATCACAAAGGTGTTTTTAATGTTGAAGTTGTTGCTGTTTCATCTATCCATACACAAGTAAGTGGTTTTTTAATAATTTTTACGATCACATTTCACTTAAATGAATTGAACTTAAATCAATTTTTTCTGTTATGACATTTGAAACTATGTATCAGTTTAAAATGTATAGGTTTAGAAGTAACTTTTTAAAGGAATCAACAAAATATCATTTAATGTCAGCAGAAGCAAATATTTTCCTTTTCAGAATGTTATTGACTTCATTTTGAACAATTAAAGTGATTTTTTTCCCCCTAAGTTTCTAGAACATAGCAGGATAATTAGAGTTGAAAAACGATTTTCCAGCTCATTTTATTTCTCATAGACTTAGATACTTCAAATGGAAAAGGTCCTTGGGGGTCTCCATATTTTTCTCTATATCTCTGAAATGTGCGAAGGTCTTCTGAAAGCCTTTGTATTTACTCATTCTGTAACTGGAACGCTTTTCCTCTGACATTCATTTGACTTCTCTTCATAAAGAGAAGCCTTTGCATGTAACTCTTAAACATAGCAGCTCCATCACTCTGGATCGTCTTACACTGCACTCATTACTGCTTGTTATTTTCACTTGCATGCTCTTGTACTTTTGCTTCGTCTCACTCTTTCTCTCTCTCTCTCCATGTGCATATATATTCATTCATATCCTTTGTTTATGTTCTTTCTCCCATTATATTGTAAGCTCCATGTGGTCAGGGATGTTGTTACCTGTGAAAGAGTGAGCCTTCCTTTCAAGGACTTTACAGTGAAATAGAAGGAAATGCAAAAATAATCATAATACAAGAAAGCTAGTATTATATTAGATATATGAACTAAATTTTTTCAAGTACAGAGAGTTGTCAGTTTTGCTGGGAACTGAGTTACTGCATTGGTGAGTAGATATTTATCATATATAGAAGAGAAGGTAGACAGTGCAATTGATTAAAAGCAAGTGCAGGACTTCCCTGGTGGCACAGTGGATAAGAATCTTCCTGCCAGCGCAGGGGACACAGTCTTCCCTGGCAGGAAGATTCCACATGCCAACTAAGCTGGTGTGCCACAACTACTGAAGCCCGTGCACCTAGAGCCTGGGTGTGCAGCAAGAGAAGCCACTGCAATGAGAAGCCGGTGCACCCGAACAAAGAGCAGCCCCCTCTCGCCAAAACTAGAGAAAGTGTATACACAGCAGTGAAGACCCAGTGCAGCCAAAAATAAACAGATAAAGCAAGGGCAGGTAATCTGTTGTGAATGCAATTTTAAGTGCACGGAAAATCATGATACATGAACATAGAAGACCAGGCTGATAAAATATTATGAACAACCTTAAATG